>NC_047111.1:50993589-51344532 GCF_902500255.1 Thalassophryne amazonica
ACAAATATACACATGCATGCATACATACACACACAAATATACACATGCTTATGCACACAACCATACTCATTTATATACACACTCACGCTTACACATTCATACACACGTACATATATGCATACTCACATGCACATATGTACCCACACCAACATATACACACTCCCATGTACATATACACTTGTACCCCCCCCCCCTTTTTCCCTTTTTTTTTTTTGTAACTCCTATAATTTCAATAGTTCAGGGGGGGATGTAGAAATCTTGCCTTCATTTTAGACCTCCTCAGAGTAGGTCACAGGTTTTATGATGGCTCTAATGTCCTCTGTGTTCAGCATTTGTCCAGACTTTTTCTGCCAGTCCCGGGTTTGCCAGTCATCCTGTAACAGTTCTCTCTCTAGAAGATCCCTCTCATCCACCTCTACCGTAATCCCCAGCTTTCAGAGTAGGTTGGGTGTCCAAGAGGGAAGGAAAGATTTTGATACCAGTCTCCAGGAATAGCTTCTTTTGGGCTGGGTATGGTGATTGTGCCTTTATTTTATGCTCCTTGAGTTTTTTGATCACCTCACGCACTTGTTTCCTTTTCCTTTGCACCTCTGGAGAGAAATCTTGGTCAAAGTAGACCTTTTTCTCGTTGAATTCAACATTCTGTTGCTCCCAAGCCTGTCGCAGCACTGCCTGTTTCACATTGAAATCCACAAACTGAACTATAATGGACCTCGGTGGTGCCGTCGGTTTTGGCTTGGACACTGTAGACCTGTGCGCTCGCTCGATACAAATATCAATGTCTTCAGGTAACTTTAGTGTTGACTTGAGAAAATGAGTGATGAACGGTATCATCTCTTTTCCTTCTGAATCTTCTCTTGTCCCGTGAAGTCTTATGTTGTTTCTTCGCATTCTGTTCTCCAGGTCATCTTGTTTTGCTGTTAGCTTAGCATCTTTTTTAAGCAGGTATGCTAGCACTTTTTCTTGTCGTATGCCTCGATCTTCATTGTTACTTCAATTCTTCAAACTTCAATTCTTTTTTCCAGTGTATCGATTCTTTTGTTGATTTCTCCTATTGACATCTCCATGCGCGTTTGAGACTCCTTAATATCTCGTTGAGCGTTTCCAGACTCCTTTCGGAATTTACGGAGTTCCATGAGCAACAGGTTTTCGGCCCCAGCTTCGGCTTGTGTTAGGCTAGCATCTAGCGTTAGCTGCTTTTGCGTCATCTTTGTGTCTTCACTTTTCCCCGTTTTGGCGTCTTTCTTGCTCGTTCGTTGTCCAGTAGTCATTCTTGTAGGTTCTTTTGTTTTTGTTCACAGACGCGTCTTTACTCGGGCATACCGGAAGCGGAAGTCTGAAATGGCTTTTAGATATCTAGGTTACACAGTGGTTCACTGATCATAGTATAAATGTAATTTAATTCTTATTTCACACTACAACTGTAAATGCTGTTTGTACTACCGTAACTCAAGTTTTAAAAGAAACGTGAATTCCAAAAAATAATAATGGTGCACACCATTTAATATCCTCACCTGTCATCTTTGTTGATCTGATCACCAAAACCAACAGTATCAACAATTGTCAGTTTCAGATGGACGTTGCTTTCCTGCAGGTCGTATGTTCGCGGCCGTAGATACACGCCATTCTGATAGTGACTGGCCTCTTCATTCTCAAACATGGTGTTAAAGAGTGTGTTCATTAATGTTGACTTGCCGATACCAGTCTCCCCTATGGACAGAGATTAGACAAAATAATAATAACAATAAAGCTTATGTCAGGTGCAAGTAACTTTATCCAAGTTTTATCAACTATAAGCACCAGTAGAATGAACCAATAAAGGAATAAATAAGGAAAAAAACAATTTCCAGTGTGTTGTCTTCGTCTTCCCTGCATTTTATGACTCTCACACACGGAGCGAGTTGCTGTGCTCTATTTGTTGTGGAAAGCTGACAAACGTCGCCAGCGGCGCCGTCCCTGGGTTCACAACATCCTCATGAGATGTTCCCAATTCAGGGAGTTTCATTATTTGCTGCAGGAGCTGCAGCAAATAACTGCAGCTGCAGGAGCTCCAGTTTGAGGACCTCCTGTCCCGTTCGCGCGCACATGTAAACAAAGAAAAGAAAAAAATGGCTGCCTCTGCAGTTCCTCACTCTCTCTCCCCTCAAACTCTATCATCATTGTGTTATAAACCAGCCACCATTTGTTTTATTATACATCTGTGTAGTTAATAAAATTATCTTCACAGACAATTAGTTCGCGCATGCACGTGAAAAAAACAAACAAACTGGCTGCCGCTGCGGTTCCTCACGGAACCCGGGAGAGGTCACTTAAAGTAATAGTTTTTTCTGGCCATGATCATTTGTGCACGTTTTCCTTTAATTGAGCCCATCAATTAATAAAATGTGCTCTCAAATTAATAAAATGTGTGCATGTTTTCCTGGCCGCGATAATTCGTGCGCACATTTTCCTTTGAGCCCTCGAATTAATAAAACATGCACACGTTTTCCTTTCGTTCAAATTGAACTCCATGACCTAAACTGTCATCCTGACGACGGGGAGACGCTTCACCCTCAGCATCCTTTTTAATGTGCTTAAACTTCAGATGATGCCATGCTGGGCAGCTGGAGTTCTTTGGATGTCCTTGTGCGCCCAAACCATGATATATCCTGAGCAGATCCATTTCTAATCGGCAAACGTATTACACTGTCTGCTGGTTTGTTGACCAATAGTCAACATTTATGTGTCAAGACAATACTGAATAAGTATTGAGTGCACGTTTTACAAATTGTGGCCACGTTTAAGTAGACCTTGCCCTTGTTTTACTCAAACGATGCTTAAAACATGCGCACAATATAATAAAACATGCGCACATTATCTCCACATGCAAAACATTTTGCGATGAGGCTTCCAGGGTTCCATAGTTCCTCGCTCTCTCCCCCCTCAAACTCTGTCATAATTGTGTTATAAACCAGTCACCATTTGTTTTATTATACATCTGTGTAGTTAATAAATAAAATAATCTTCACGGACGGTTCGTTCACAAAAAAAAACTGTTTGCCGCTGCTGCTGCTGCTGCTCTCCCCTCCTCTGATGTCTGACACATCAGAGGAGGAGTTTTAAGGTTGATATAAGACTGACTTTTGGTTGTGCAAGTAACTTTTTTTTGGTGCAAGTAATTTTTTTTGTTACTAGCACCAGTACAACTAGGTTAAAAAATGTATTTCGACCCCTGATAATCCATCACTGGGTAGGTCTGTATCCTGTGTAAAGTATTCCACAGGGTTGGTTGCATGATTAGCAATCCAGTCACTGTAAAAACATACACCCATCTCTGAAGTGCTTGAGGGGCGGAAACAGTAGTAGCATTAAAGTGTCACTCCCATAGGGATGTGGCAACTCACAAAAGCAAGATCTTAAAAAACATGATGACAATAATAACAACAACATCATTAAGGACAATAGTACAAATAATTAAGAGCCACTGTGTTCATAGCATTCTTCTTCTTTTTTTTTTTTTTAAAACACCCATGCCAAAAAATCTGTCTATTTATACATCTTGGTAGTGTACACACACACACACACACACACACACACACACACACACACACACACACACACACACACACACTATATATATATATATGTATATAAACAAACAAACAAACATTTGTCTTCTTCATTTGGATGGCGTTACTCTTGATATTTTTCCTTCTGGTCAGTTCCATCCTCCAATCATGGTTCTGCTCTGCATCCCAGTTTATGAGTCACTTAAGTTACAGCAAGATTTACACACACGTTATGGTTTGACACTCACCGACGCAGAGAATATTGAAGCAAAATCCCTGTGTGACCGATTTACTGACCAGCTGATCAGGCAGGCTGTCAAATCCAACATGGCCACCCAAACTCAGGCTACGTTTCTCTTCATTCTGAGGGAATCACAACAAGACATTATAAGCCTGGTGTCACTGAACATGAACATTCTGCAGATGTAAATCCAATCACCTAAAAGGATGATTTAGGTGATCACAGTCTGTAGTAAGGACAAGCTTCATGCCGAAACTTTCATAAAAATGAGTAACACCAGAAAAAAAGGGATGCACTAACTACAGCAAGTGAAACAAGCAACCTATTTGGAGATATCATACACAAAATGGAAAATTAGACTACAGTGATAGACATTACACATTTTGTCCCAATTGTCAATGGACTGCATTGATATAGCACCTTTATGGTCACAGCGCTTGACAGCGATGCCCGACATTCACACATATCGATGTCAGGATGCCACCATGCATGGCGCTCACTACACAGCAGGACCATCATGGGGATTAAGGACCTTGCCCAAGTGATTTTCTGATCTGATGAGGTCTGGTCACTAGCCCACCATTTTAACCACTTGACCTTTGCCTCTCCTAATTGACACTTTCACTTGTCTTGCATAAAATGGGACTTGTCCCACACTGGAAAACAAAATTTCTCTCAGTATGTAAAACAAAGCCCTGCTGAACACATGATATCCATTTCTTGCATGTCATTTATTTAAGGGATGCGCAATATTACCATTTTCATTTTATTGTTCTCTCAGGGATTCAAAATTTCACTACATGTTATCTACCCAAAAAAAAAAATGTCAGGGCAGGGGGGCTTTTAATAGGGTGGGGGCCTTTAATGGAGTAAATTCAGTAAGTCGCATTGACCACTTCAAGCAACAAAAAGCAAAACGAATTTAATCGGCACATTATTTAGTTATATATAAAGGCACACACGGCATTAAGGAGCACAGCTAATAATCTAATTAATGTCACTATACCAAGCACAAAATGTGAGTTAACTGCTTCTTTAAGCCACTGAACAGACGATCATCACTCACTCACTCTTCTTTAACCGCTCACTCCAATTAAGGGTCATGGGAGGCTGGAGCCTATCCTAGCAGTTATATGGCATGAGGCAGGGTACACCCTGGACAGGACACCAACCTGTTGCAGGGCCATATATCGACAAACACATTCACACCCGCACACACACACACCTACAGGCAATTTTAAAGTTTCCAGTTCACCTAACCTGCATGTCTTTTGGATGTGGGAGGAAGCCGGAGCACCCAGAGGGAACCCACGCAAACACGCGAAGAACATGCAAACTCCACACAGAAAGGCCACAGGTGGTAATCGGTCCCATGACCTTCCTGCTGTGAGGCAACAGTGCAAACCACTAAGCCACTGTGCTGCTGAACAGACAATCATATGTGAAATAAACATGTAATGCAATTAAACGTTTGAACTCTTTCATAGTATATTTGTAAAAGATAAACTCTGTGTTAATTTCCACATAGGATTCTTAAAAGAGCAGTCCCCATTGTTTGAACAGTCCAAATAAGTTTTCTTCCAAACAGAATTTTTGTAAAAAGTGTGGTCTTGTTAACAAGAAAAAAATTTAAGAACAAAGAATGATGTTTTTTTTCTTCATCATCTTCCACCTCTTTCTCCTTTTCCACACTGTCTTTAGTAGACAGGGAAGAACAAAAAGAAGGCAGCCTCTGTTCATATATTAGCCTAAGTGTTTGAGACAACTGCTTTTGTGAAGGGATGAAACACATGCTGAAAGTAATTAAAGCCTGTTATGGAGTGTGTCCCCCCCCCCATGTGTATATGACTGGTATGCAATTTACACCAGACTATAAGTCGCAGGACCTCTAGTCTAACTACTACTTAAAAAAAAATTGCCAGAAAATGTTACTTGTATTGTTGTTTTTATATAATGCATTAAAATTAAAGAAAGGTTCTTCCAAAGAGTCATTTTATTTAAAGTTACATTCTTTATCTCTATATCTCTCGTCATTTTTTTTTACGACCAAATATCAGCATTGTTCAGGCTCTGCCAGCACACATGCACTTGACTGGTGCAGCCAGTCACAGAAAGAGGGGAAAAAAACTTTTGCTGCCATGTTGGACTTTTTAAGCTTAACTACTATGAAACACTCACAATTTAACACTGTTTGTGTGATTAATACCGTAGTTTTAAGCGGAGACAGTCACATTCTCTGGCCACCATGTCCTGTGACTCGTCACATTTCTCTCACTCTGAAACGTTCTCAAGCTGCAGCCAGGAAAAACACGCAGCCAAGCTCCTGAAATGAACCTAACCTCTGTGTGGTGCTGAGGCAGTGACAACTGACAGACTTCACATGCCCTTCCAAACTGTCTGCAAACATTTTTTTTTTTTTTTTTTTTGTTCAATAGGCCTCGGGAGCATTTTAATATACACTGCTGATTTTGGAAAAATGGCAATAATCGCTCCAATGAACTCGGTTGAGCACTCTTGTGGTGGCGTACAAAGGCAAAATTAGACAAGTTGTGTCACTGCCTATACACACACAGCCACTTTCTTGTCAGGCAGCATTCAAGACAGAGCATTCTGAAATTAAGTGCAGAAAGATTTTCATTACACAACACTGCAGCCAGATTTAAGAACAAAATTATTACACTGTAAGCATTAAGCATTGCCACCTTTAATCTAACCAATCTTCAGAAAGAAAGAGTCCGTGACAGGAGGAGAGGGAGCATGTTAGTGTGGAAGAGAGGGAGTAGGACAGACAGCATCTTAAGATGAATAAGGCCACCCAAGCTCATCTGGCTCTGCCACAGAGGGCTGCATACTTCAAGGCTGATGTCATTGAAAACAGGCAGCCACAGGGCGAAGGCAGCCAGATCTTACTGAACCAAGAGGTGGAGGCGACCTCACACTGCACAGTAAAGACAACTTAATAAAGCGTAAGAGCAACAATGAACAGGCTGTGTATATGTAAATGAAAACAGGTCTTTTTTTTTTTTTTTTAAGATACACTTGAAACCATTTTCTGAAGACAACGTCCAGGAAAGTGCCACAGGGCACTTCATACAACTAAAGCCCTGGTCCTGCCGAATAATGAACAATGAATAATGACCCACGTAGCATGTATTTTTTGGTACGAGTGGAGTTATTCAACAAATGTGGGAGAACAGTTGCTCTTAGAGGGAGAATATTCAGCTAACAAGGCTCATCTCTGAGCTAAGTGCTAATTTCGAGAAGTTCAAAATTTAGCAAACACAGGGTGGGGCAGTTTGTGTATGGTTACAACGAGGAGAAACAAGGATGTTGGAGACATGTTAGTGGTGAGGACGAGGCTGTTAGAAGCCCATTATCTGAGTACCTGGTGGCTACGAGGACAGGACAGGCTATTTTGGCTCAGCACTCTCATGCACTTTGTTGTGACAATCCCACCCGCTTTGTGCGCTGGACGCTGTATATATAATAACTATTTTGTAGCAGACTAATCATTTTCTCTCAGAGTTTGGCTGTTGAAAACACCTGGAATCACTCCTGGAATCACGGAGGACTGTTTCATCTGCAGCTTTTCGCTTCTCTTTCTCATGCGTTCTCTCGCCTGCAAAACCACCTCGACATGTTTGTGCTCCGGGTCATAAACAAACCGCAACACATCCACTTTCCCACTGCATCATCACTTTTTCTTTGCATTTTCACTTTGTGGGTAATTTGCCCAAAAACTCAGAGAAAATGCTGTTTTTTTCCCCCGGAAGTAGGGGCATTACATCATATGATGCTCTCAAACGATACTGCGGTGCCCAATTATACAAAGTTCCTATAATGAGTTGGAATGGCGTGTGAGTCCAGATTGTTTTTAGAACCTTAGACAACAACCATTTTTAGAAGGACTCAACCCTTTTTATTTCCTGTTAATTGTCCATTTTTTGTTAACTGTCTTAATTATATAAAAATTGTTTGTTCTTGTTATCATATACACACTAGTATTATTATCATGATCATCAGTATTATTATTATTATTATTATTATTATATCTATTTTGTCATTTGACTTTTAAATAGACCACAATGGAAATAAGTGTTTTCACTTCCTTGTGTCATCCGTGTATTTTCAACATATTTACAATTATATTATGTATTTACATTGAACTTACTAATCACCCATGCACACTTTTAATATATAGATGATTTACCACTCCCTGCTGGATTGGCATGCGAGTCCAAAATGTAAATATCAACATCCATTGTTCAGTGTTGTTACGTAATATCTGTAGTTTCTCCAAAAATATTAGTCCTATCAACAGTCCATTTTGGTGGCTATCATCGTTGATCCAAAATACATAAGCATACCAAACGGCACATGTCTGCTCCCCCCAGTTTGTACTTGTTCGAAACTGCATGCACACACACACGTACTTATTTTTTGCATACCCACAAACAGAGACGGTGGCAGAAGACATCAAATGCACCATCCTTCTCACTCATGGTAACAGCAAAATGACACTTAACTAAACTGACTAAAGCAACTGAACTACAAAACACAATAAAATCAATAACACTAACACTGTTAAACTAACATGCAACACTAACAATTACCCCAAACCCCGAACTCCCATAATGCATTGCAGCATAACGTCCATTGTTTACTGGTTAGCTAATATTGCTAGTTTCTCCAAAAATATTTGTCCTGTCAACTTTCCATTTTCACAGCATTCATCCTTGACCCAAAATACATAAGCATACCAAACAGCAAATGTTAACTCTCCCCGGTTTCTTCATGATCGAAGCCATATTCATGCATGCATGCACACAGAGGCCACTTGGTTATTATAATATAGATACCAGTTTGATGATTCTAAAATCCGACATGCCAAAATATGGCATAAAAAAGATATCCCCTAGAATTTATGGGATTCTGTTTTCTGAGGCCCTCCTGTCCTGTGCACTGGCAACATCTCCTGTATATTCATTTTGTGAATTGTTTTCTAATTTGTGTCAGTAGTATGGCCCAAGCAGAGGGGTCAACCCTTTGAGTCTGGTCTGCTTGAGGTTTCTTCCTCAGAGGGAGTTTTTCCCTTACCACTGTTGCCTGTGTGCTTGCTCTGGGGGTTACTAAGGTTAGACCTTACTTGTGTGGAGTACCTTGAGGCAACTTTGTTCTGATTTGGTGCTATGTATGTCAGGA
Organism: Thalassophryne amazonica; assembly: GCF_902500255.1. Lineage (NCBI taxonomy): Eukaryota > Metazoa > Chordata > Actinopteri > Batrachoidiformes > Batrachoididae > Thalassophryne > Thalassophryne amazonica. The sequence continues at coordinate 51,002,581 of NC_047111.1, forward strand.
TTTCCCTCAGAGCCTGGTTTTAACTCTGTTTTACCAGTGTCATGTGTTAGTTTCTCCACTAGATGGCACCATCAGTTTTGTTTCACACCTATATAGATCAGATGAGTGAGTGATTATTGACAGACTATTTAAACCCTGACTTTCTGTTCATGTATTGCCAGATACTTGTGTGCCGTGTTTGTCTGTTGCCTTGCTTGCCTCGCCAGCTTCCAGTGCCACCTTCAATGAGCCAAGCAGTCTCCAAGAGGACTAAACCTGAATGCCGCCCTGTGACCCTGACTACGTCTTCCAGCTGTGCGCTCAAGACAAAGAAGCATCGCACAGCAAAAGCTCAGGTAACTTGGTCTGCCCCCTAATTCCGGTATTAGAGCAAACTGTCTTTTCCTGATGTTCTAGACAATTTCAGTGCAGTTCCCAAGTTGACCTGGATCCTGGCTCTGACTACTTGCACAATGTCACTTTGGAACTCCTTGGCGCAGAGTTCCTCCTCGCCTCAGTGAGATCCTGTTCTCACTCATCCCTGTTTGTGACTGCGGTATGATAAAGAACTGTTCCAAGAACTCTTCCTAAGAACCGCATGAATTCTGATATCAAACTATTGAGAACCCAGCTGTATCAAGTCTTGCTTAATTGGAACTGCATTAGAACACAGACTTGACCTCTGACCTTTGGATACCACTTATGAACTATTCCTGAACAGAGAAATTTATTTCCTGACCTCTGAAACAACCTGTGTTAAACTTTTATGAACTGTGATTGTTTTGAGGCTCCAGCGTTACGAGTGCATTCACTCACCCTGTGTGTCTTTATTCCCCATAGCTCCTGGTCTCGGAGGCAGGCGTTCCACCTGGTCATGAACCCTGAAACCTTAGTTGATATTATCCTTCAAGACTGGCTCGAGCTCCTGCAGCTCCCTCATTTCACTGCCAGGAGGCGGGCCATCTCTCCACATTGCAGGCTCCCAGCACAGTGTCTTTACTTTATGTATTATAAATAAATATATTTTCCTTTGTACTCTTCTCCATGTCCAGCTCCCTGCATTTGGGTCCATTGCCTGCAATGCGTCGGTTCCACCCAAACCTCTAACCATAACAATATAAATGAATGAAATAAATTGAATTTATTTTATGTATTTTTTGTAAGGAGTTCTCACTATGATAACATGACATAACACAGTTTGAAATTAAACACGTTTTATGGATACAGTGATTCATAATTTTAAAAAAAGTGGCATAGGCTAATGGCCCCTCAGTGCCTGAAGCAATGGGCCATTTCCTCCATAGGATGGGCCCTTCTCAGACATCAATAGTCCTATGCGAAGCAGAATAAAATAAGTAATTCAAAATTTGTAATTTTTTTAATCCATTCCAAAACACACAATATGAGTCCATTTTAGTTAAAGTCAAATATAACACAAATTTCATATGTCAGTTTGTATTTCATGTCATTTCATGCCCTCGCAGGGAGTAGGAATAACAGGAAAACAGAGGACGGGAAGGAGAGGAACAGTAGTACCCAGTAAAGCAGTAGCAATCGGTATGTCTGGTATTTATATTTGCAAATTGTTTTTTTACTTTCACTTTTGATGCTCTGTGTGCTGTTACACAATGCTGCTGGAACTTCAATTTCCCTGAGGGAGTCTAACCAAGGGATTAATAAAGTTCTATCTAGTGTAATGTTATGCAGAGATAATAAACAGGGACGCACAATAATATTAGAAAAATATTGGCCTTGGCAGACTAAAAACTCGAAGTTTGGTATCTGCAGATATGAAAATTTGTCAGATATAATTGTGCACCTACAAAAACATCAGATAATGTTACACAGACTGCAGCATGTGTGACTCTCCCTTTAAGAGCAGCAGGTCACGACGGCAGGTGAGAGACACACTTGCAGGGTTCTAGCTAGGATAAAATTTTAGCATAGTGGTAATGTCAAGGGAGCGTAGCAACCGAGGGGGGGGGGGGTCCGGAACCTTTTGAAAATTTAAGCTAAAAATTGGCCATTCTAGGGGTGCCCAAAGGGGAAAAACCAGGTACAACAGCCCAAGTCCCTTCATCATGTCCAGAAGGCTGGGGAAGTTTGTTCAGTGGGCAATCTCATTCTGGGTTAGCCAGTACATGGCCCTCAGTGAGGCAGTCAGAGTTCGTGGACATTTTTAAGTCAAGACTTAAAACCTATTTTTATTCTCTTTCTTATGAGTAGTTTTTATTTGATGTTTTATCCTTTTACTTCTGTTTTAATTAGGTATATGAATTTTTTTATTTTTATTTAATTATTTTAATTTTTTTTATGTTGAACTGTCTGTGTGAGGCATCTTGAGACAGCTTTTGTTGTAATTTGGCGCATTATAAGATGATTAAATTGAAATTGAACAACATTCTATTGAGTCTTAAAGAAAAAAAATATGAAATTGGTTACTGGATCCTTAAACTCTGGACATAATAAACTCTACATGGTGGATCCTTGATCTCTGGACATAAACAAAAATAAAATCTGTTAGTTTTTGTCAAAAGCCTTTCCTTTCAGAGATTATTATTGGCATGAATGTTTTTCCATATCTGAACTGAGCTCGCTGCGCTGCACGCCAGGTTCATAAAGAATGCAGGGCGTCTCATTTTGGTAAGAAAAAACGTTTTAGTCGATTGTAGTTTATTGTCTGTATTGCAACGTTTGTAAGAGGTGTCATTTTATTTAAAGCAGGAATTCGTTTTGAAGTTATTAATTCCGAGCGGACTCTGTCTCAGCAAAGAGCCGCGCAGTGTTTGGAGCTGTGCCAATGGAATGGAGGACGATTCTTGTTTGTTGACTGCAACAAGACAAGAGTCCCAGTTAGTGACTTTAATACACACAAAAGTGACTCACGATATTTTAATGGCTTTGAGAGGGGTTAAGAAGCAGACTTACTGCTTCTGAAGAGCAGCGAATCTAAGAGCCACGAGCCATTGAATCCAATCCACTGCTTCATTGATTCACGCTTCAAACTGGAGTCGCGCTACATTGAAAATAAGCGTACCGGTCCAAAATTATAGCGTAACGGGCCGTAACGCAAGTTTGCGCTAGCTATAACCCTGTTATTGTGCTGCAAAACTCAACCAATACACAATGACATATGGGGAGTGAAACAGGCTACTGAGCACTTTAGTAGTAGTACTAGTTAAGGGGAGAGGCACTTGTGCTGCAGAACTGAGCCAAAAATGGCATGCACATACTTTGACATACAGGAAGTGATGTAGGCCGCATCATCATCATGTGTGCTAAAAGTTTGGAGTCATAGTTTTTGATTCTCTTTTTTTTTTTCCTTTGAATTTTTTTTACCTCCGAGGTAAATTCTGAGGTTATACAACCCCTGGTGAAGCACTATGTTCCTACACTCACACCAACTACCATCAACCTAACGTAAACAATCTTGTGCTTAACACAATTTAATTAAAAATATAGTAATATTATAATAATAATAATAATATTTTCAGCCCCCATGACCCTGCCAGCATTTTGTTTAATTGTTGTATATCCTGAAATTCTGCCTAATGTTTGCTGCTCCTTCACAGTTGTCCTTTTGCCTTCTGGGCTCAGTCTCCACTGGACTGTGTGTGAGATCAGCTCGTGTCAGCCTCAGTGAGCTCCACCTATTAAACAGCAGCAACCTCACACGCTGACACAAACACTGCTGCAGCTGGTCAACTATGTGCAGAGTAAATACACCAAGGGAAAACTGTGGAAGGGAAACAAATATTTACAATAACCTTAAAGGAGGTGAGTTTCATTTAGAACTTGCTCTAAATGTCAGCTGCTACTGTATACAGTATTCTGTGTGCTCACAGGGATTCAGTATTACCACATGAATATTATCAACATTAAGTGACAACACAAAGTGTTTTGACCTCAATCTTGCAAAACAGTTACAATAATCCAAAAGACTGATTCTTGTAATGTGCAATGTGTTTCACCCTCTGGGGTCCTGGGAAATGTTCTTGCTTTCCATACTTTCAGTAATTTACATTTTAAAAGATATAATGCCTATGTGCTGCATTAATAGAAACATGACAAAAAACAGAGTTGGACGGGCGAGTGTGCCCATCGACTCCAGGGGATTAATCAAATGTCCTCCTTTAGTGTCAAACCTTTCCCTCCCCTTTTCTTTTTAAACGTTCCTGACATCTTTTCTATTTGAAATGCTTAAGAATTGAAAATGCCTGAAGTCTTCTTGACTTAATATATACTGCTATTAAATATCATCAGTTTTTACCTCTCTGGTACATTTCAGGCCAGGAAATCATCAATTCAATACATATTTGACAATGCATATCTCCAATCAGCCAGGGTGACCACAGTGACAATTTTGAATAGTTAAATAACATACATCCCAGTGGTAGCACAGGGTATTGTAATCATGTATGTGACTATGTACAAAATAAAACAGATGAGTAGATTTTCAAACATAGCAGGAACATTCCTTTGGCAAGTGTCTCCAAATGATTAATTTTAAGAGCAGATCAGTAATAGGTAAAGATGATCAAAAATATAGTCTGAAAAACACATCCAGAATATATCAACCACCAACAGAACTAAATAGAAAATGAAAAGCATATTTTAATCAGGAAATCACTTGTATCCAAATAGTATGAGTGACATTATGATAAGTCACCAAGACTGCATGATGTTTGTCATTAGATTAGATAGAACTTCACTGATCCCTTGGGAAGACTCCCTCAGGGAAATTGAGGTTCCAGCAGCATTGTATAGCAGCACACAGGGTAAAGGTGCCTTGACACTTGTACGCATTTTGTCTCTGCACTCTCGCACACTTCGTCGTGATGATGCCACCTGCTGTGTTCCCAGCTGGATGCTGGACACTGCGTATATAAAATAATTATTTCGTAGCGGATTACTGTTGTGGATTTCTTGTAATAGCTTGGTAAAACAGCTGCATGTTCATTCCTTCTCATGAGTAGCTGTAAAAGTATGTTTATGATCGATTTAACATCTTGTTATAATCGACTAGATGAGCTGCGCTGTGATGTGGTGCGCTGACGCAATCACTCACACTCATACGCTGTGCTTTGTTAATTGTTTGCGCAATGTTCATGTGAAGTTCACAATGCATGACAGAGATTTTGAACATTTCAAAATTTTCTCTGCGCACTCACATGAAGCCACACACAGTTTACAACAGTTTGTGATGAGTTTACTCTCCTGCACAGCAGAGTGTGTGCAAGTGTGAAAGTGCCTTAAGAAGCACAGAGTATCAAAAGTGAAAAAAAAAATATATATATATATATCATGGCTCCTTCTTTGGTCGCATTTTGTTATTTTAATTGTTCATCGTCTTTCTGTATTATCTAATATTTCCTTGCATTGTCTTTTCTGAGTGCTTTTATTCTGAAATTTACTGTTTTCACTGTGCAAGTTACTTCCATATTCTGTATTTCCGTGTCCACAGGACTCCTAGTTTCCACATGTAATTGTTTTGGCACCCTTCACAGCACAGTTTTAATGTCCTCTGATCACCAGATTGTCTAGGTTTATCCAGCTTTCTTGCATTTGTTTTCCAGTGGCTTTTTACACATTGCTGGATAGTTTGTCAACAACCTTGCTGCCCATTCTTTTTCTCTAATGGTACAGTTTTTTTTATATATATATTTCATGTGTTTTGTTTTGTTTTCTTTCTTCTTTTTTTTTTTGCTCCAGGGCAAAGGTCAAGAAACAATGTCATAAATGTCCAAAATACATTTTGCAGGATATTGCCACAACTAATAGGGCTACACAGGTGAATCAAACTTTATATTGATCACCTCATCATTTGTTATTACACTGAATAAGTGCCATCATGAGGGCCTCACTAAAACATCATTAATGATGCTACTATTATAAACAGGACTCATCAGGAGATGACATATCCCCCCAGTTGAAATTGACCCCAAGGTCACTGTAATTGAATAGTGTTGGGGATCATCTAAATACACACTTATGCTAGCTATGAATGAAATTACGCAGAATTTCAGGATATACAACAATTAAACAAAATGCTGGCAGGGTGACGGGGGCTAAAAATCTGTTATTCTTAATCTATTATTATTATTACTATATTTTAATTAAATTGTGGTATTAAGCACAAGATTGTTTACATTAGCTTGATGGTAGATGGTGTGAGTGTAGGAACACAGTGCTTCACCATGGGTTGTATAACTTCAGAATTTACCTCAGAGGAGGTAAAAAATTCAAAAGAGAATCAAAAATTATGACTCCAAGCCAGTCTGAGAGCCATTTCCAGCTCTATTGATGTTTTTAAATCTCATTTAAAAACATTTTTATTCACTGGCGTTTAACCCGGCATAAGAATTCTGTGGTCCTCTGGCTCACTATTTTGTTTTAGTGCATTTTATGTCTTATTTTATTTTCGTATTGATTGTAATTGTTTTACTACATGTTGTTTTAATTGTATTTTTTTTCCTCTTCTCATCAGTGTTATGTGGTTTTCTGTGCAGCACTTTGGAGACTTTGTGTTGGAAAATGTGCTATATAAATAAAGGTAGATTGGATTGGTCAACTGTTATCACGTTAACAAGCAAAAATGGACGGATGGACATACTGACCGATATATCTCTCCGCATTTCATAATGGGGGATAAAAAGTGCACCCATACATTGTACTGCCGCTCATTTGTTTTGTTTTGTTTTTTTGTGTGTGTGGTGTGTGTGTGTGTGTGTGTGTGTGTGTGTGTGTGTGTGTGTGTGTGTGTGTGTGTGTGTGTGTGTGTGTATAAAATGAACAAACCAACCAATCTGAATTATATATTTAATAAACGGTAATACAGTTCACTGATCCTCACTTTCCAACCAAAACAGGAACCAAAATGTGCACAGCAAACAGTTTCTTACTCCTACTTCCTTGGTACATTTAACTTACACCAAAGGGTGACTAAAACATTCTTCTTTTTTTTTACAGAAATAGTAAACTTTTTCCACACAGACACATTTATACTTGTGCAATGCTGTCATTCCTGTGCTACAACTTGTGTCATTGTTGATATAATGGAAAAAATGCCAATGGCTGAGATTTATATAAAATGGCCATCAGGCTCTACAAAAATTTAAGATCCAAGGAGTTAAAAAGTCTGATTTTTTTAAAATCTCTCTCTTTCCCTCTCCCTCTCTCCCCAACTGCAAAGACAGACTAAGGAAACACCAAATTTTCTGAGGCACATACAGAACACCCACATTAATAAGCCTGAAAAAAAAAATATACCATTTACTTAGCATCACTAAATGGATGAAAAGAAGTGGGTGTATACATTTGTGTTACAGCAGCTGTATTATTACACCATATCTTGCATTGCGTGGTGCCGCATAAACGTTATTATAGGCACAGAGGACCACCGAGGTACACAGGGGCGCCTATATTCTTTGTGACTTAATCTATCCAGATTGTTACAATTTTTGTTTACTTTTTCTTAATTCTTGTAAAATGTTTAACAAAAATAAATGCAACTTGTACTCTGGTGCAACTTGGATGCATTTATTTTCTTCTTAATGATGCATTTTGTGAGAAACCTTATGGGTGACGTCGCAGACAGCTTATCCAGCAAAAGCCTGAAGACCAGCTGTCACTCACCCGGGTCTTCCAGGGTGATTGTTGACACGGAGTCATTCTATACTCTATGGTGCCAAGAAAAACATAATACAGACTACTTTGTACAATGATATTTGTTGATGTCCAAGTAGTTAAACTGATTACTGTTAAACTGTCAAGGAAAAAAAAAAGGAGGATCAAATAGATAATGTCATTACAAGTTGACACTTTTGGCAACAATTAAAGAGAATCCTGCTTCAACCCAATATTGTGCAAAATGTTAAACAGTGTTTTAAACATTCAATTCAGTAAATTGTTGCCATTTAATTAACATTTCAAAATGGACATCTCATATAGTCACCTACTGTCAGCCACTGCAGACAACAGTGATTCTGCCACAGAAACCGGAATGACTGGTTTACTCCCTTCACATGTAAATGCAGCATTAGAAAATGCAGGAGGTTAGTTAATATGAGGTATAACATGCCTGAGTTACTATGAGTAAAAAGAGAGGGATCTAATAAACAAGAGAAAAACAGATTTCCTGCAATGTGCACAGATGTTTCCTTATCGCAAATGAGTGAAAGTGCAGTTCTTAAATGACTGTCACATTAGAACATAATACAATGGCAATATTAAATACCCCCATGTGGTCAAGATAATTAAATGTCAGCATTTTTTCTTTTTTGGTTTTGTCAGTAACATGATGCAGACTGAACAAATGCAAAATCCTTTGGGTTAGAGCAGTGGTTCTCAATCTTTTTACAATAAGTACCACCTTAGACAATATTTGGCTTTTCAAGTGCCACCATTACAACCAGAATTAAAATAATTCAATTTATTATATAGCACCAAATCACAAATTAGTTGCCCCAAGGCACTTCACAAGGCTAAGGTCTAGCCTTACCCACTCCCTGAGCAAGCAGATTGGCAACAGTGGTGAGGGAAAAACCTCCCTGGAAGAACTAAAGTGTATGAAGAAATTAGGCTAGCATTCAGTACTTTAACGTTTTCCATAATCCCCCTGGCAGCCCCCTGTACTTCCCAGAATGCACCGGCATACCAGCAGAGTTCTGGCGTTTCACAGCGCATGTAAACAATGGCTAGCAAGGATGTGGATGGCATTGATCCAGCAAGTTTACAGACAATTATGATGATGACACATTCTCCTAAGTTGAGAGGGTTATCTAGAGGAGGTGTTCCCTGATGTTGTCTTGTTGTCCAGGTTTGTTTACATTGTGCCCTGAACCAGTGTTGCCGACCCGAACGGTCCCCCCTAAAAGTCGGCCCGCCCTGCCTTCACTATGCTTGCATCATTAGCCGCGGTTTCACGGAATTAACACCTCGTTTCTGCATAAAACTGCACTCCAATCATCATGTATCTCAGCGACAGATATCTGAAGCTTTTGTACAACAATCATTTACACATAAATTCAGCATTATTTCATCATAAAGACAGATGAAGCGATCAGAGTGACGCAGCTACATGAGCTGCTAGCTGATGCGTTCACTGCGCGTTGGTCTTTTAAAAGCATCATGGAGTTTCACTGAGTTTCTGCTTCAAATGGCCTTATTTCTGCTTAAAACTGACTTTAGAATGATTTAAGAGTTTTTAATGTCATTTGACGGTTAATAGTCCCATTAATCCATTTGACTCCTTTGGGTCCGTCTCAGATGTACTGCTGTGGTCCGAAATGACACATGCACAGCGAAGGCAGGTGGTCCGATTTTTAGGGGGGACCGTTTGGTCTGTGACACCGAACCTCTGCTGCAACTGCGTGTGCAACAGACTGTGAGAGTCACAACTGCAGGGATTCACCTCAGGGAAGGTGATGGTCTAGTGGTAAGCATTGGGCTTGAGACCAGAGGATCCCTGGTTCAAATCCCAGCCTGACCGGAAAAATCACTAAGGGCCCTTGGGCAAGGTCCTTAATCCCTAGTTTGCTCCTGGGTGTAGTGGGCGTCTTGCATGGCAGCAGCCTGACATTGGGGTGAATGTGAGGCATTGATGTGTAAAGCGCTTTGAGTGTCTGATGCAGATAGAAAAGCGCAATATAAATGCAGTCCATTTAACTGCGAAACAGCAAACAGAGCGATTTGCACATCTAGACTTGCGCGCTGCATTGTGAGATCTTGCTTACAACACAACAGCTCAAACTACAACCCCTGGCAAAAATTATGGAATCACCAGCCTCGGAGGATGTTCATTCAGTTGTTTAATTTTGTAGAAAAAAAGCAGATCACAGACATGACACAAAACTAAAGTCATTTCAAATGGCAAGTTTCTGGCTTTAAGAAACACTATAAGAAATCAGGAAAAAGAATTGTGGCAGTCAGTAACGTTTGCTTTTTTAGACCAAGCAGAGGGAAAAAAATATGGACTCACTGAATTCTGAGGAAAAAATTATGGAATCATGAAAAACAAAAGAACGCTCCAACACATCACTAGTATTTTGTTGCACCCCTCTGGCTTTTATAACAGCATGCAGTCTCTGAGGCATGGACTTAATGAGTGACAACAGTACTCTCATCAATCTGGCTCAACTTTCTCTGATTGCTGTTGCCAGATCAGCTTTGCAGGTTGGAGCCTTGTCATGGACCATTTCCTTCAACTTCCGCCAAAGATTTTCAACTGGATTAAGATCGGACTATTTGCAGGCCATGACATTGACCCTATGTCTTTTTGCAAGGAATGTTTTCAGTTTTTGCTCTATGGCAAGATGCATATCATCTTGAAAAATGATATCATCCCCAAACATCCTTTCAATTGATGGGATAAGAAAAGTGTCCAAAATATAACGTAAACTTGTGCATTTATTGATGATGTAAGGACAGCCATCTCCCTAGTGCCTTTACCTGACGTGCAGCCCCATATCATCAATGACTGTGGAAATTACATGTTCTCTTCAGGCAGTCATCTTTATAAATCTCATTGGAATGGCACCAAGCAAAAGTTCCAGCATCATCACCTTGCCCAATGCAGATTCGAGATCATCCACTGAATATGACTTCATCCAGTCATCCACAGTCCACAATTTGCTTTTCTTAGCCCATTGTAACTCTTTTGTTTTTTTTTTTCTGTTTAGGTGTTACATGATTGCTTTCGTTTAGCTTTTTGTATGTAAATCCCATTCTTTAGGCGGTTTCTTACAGTTCGGTCACAGACGTTGACTCCAGTTTCCTCCCATTCGGTTCCTCATTGGTTTTGTTGTGCATTTTGATTTTTGAGACATATTGCTTTCGTTTTCTGTCTTGGACGCTTTGATGTCTTCCTTGGTTCTACCAGTATGTTGCCTTAACAACCTCCCATGTTGTTTGTATTGGACCAGAGTTGTAGACACAGCTGACTGTGAACAACCAACATCTTTTGCAACATTGCGTGATGATTTACCCTCTTTTAAGAGTTTGATAATCCTCTCCTTTGTTTCAACTGACATCGCTCGTGTTGGAGCCATGATTCATGTCAGTCCACTTGGTCTGCAACAGCTCTCCAAGGTGTGATCACTCCTTTTTATATGCAAACTAAGGAGCAGATCTGATTTGATGCAGGGTGTTAGTTCTGGGATGAAAATTTACAGGGTGATTCCATAATTTATTCCTCAGAATTGAGTGAGTCCATATTTTTTTCCCTCTGCTTTGTCTAAAAAAGTAACCGTTACGACTGCCACAATTTTTTTTTCATGATTTCTTATAGTGTTTCTTAAAGCCAGAAAGTTGCAATTTGAAATGACTTTAGTTTTGTGTCATGTCTGGTGATCTGCCTTTTTTCTACAAAATTAAACAACCTGAACGAAACATCCTCCGAGGCCGGTGATTCCATAATTATTGCCAGGGGTTGTAGCAGAAAGCGTATGGATGATGATGATTTAGATCAGTTTAAACTGAAGTAGAGGGCTTTAAATGTTTTTGCATTCATCATGGACTGACTATGACATCCAGGACTCTGTCCGGCAGTGAGAAGAACTGATTTCTCTCACACACAGCATAGACTCGGTCGCGATGGATACCGCCATATTTGTTTTGCGTGATGCATTCTGGAAGGCAAGGAGCAAACAACAACGGCATCTATTGACTCTTCACTACATTCACGGTGGAATAGCAAAGACTTTTTAAAGTACTCCAGAATAGTCGCCTTTTCAAGACATTATCTCCTTTGTCAAGGGCTTTGCTACTCCTCCCAAGGTGATCACTGTTCCAGAATAACTTCAAGTTTTTACGTCTTTAAGAACATTACCACTGATAACCTGGATTAATTCCACACATAGCTTCCATGCTAACTCTGTCATGAAGTTTACGTTTGTCAGCAGAGGCTGCATTCATAACTGAACATTAGATCATTTTTATTTAAGACTAACCAATCTTGGGGATATGACAACAGAAAGACTGATCACTGTTTTTTAAAAACAGATGCAAAAAACTTGAGTTATTTCTGTGGTCATATTGCCATGATAGATTAGTCTTGAATGAATGGACTGAATTTATTTTGCAGAAAACACACACACAAAACAATCCACAACAAAAATATGTCAACAAGAAACAATGCTCGAAAAGAAGTAGGAAGAAGTAAACACTTATAAATGGCTACCCCATCTCACTATTCATATATGCTATTAAAATAAATAATAAAAATGATCTAACTTTCAGTTATGATCACAGTTTCTGCAGAGGATGGTAAACTTCATGACGGAGTTAGCACGGGAAGCTAATGCGTGAATGAATCCAGGTGATCAGCAATAATGTTTTTAAAGACAGGAGTAAGAAGTTGAGTTATTTCTGTCACAGTGATCATCTCCACATACGCCAAATGAAAAGCAGCAAAGCCTTTGACAAAGCATCTTGAAAGGTCACTTTTCAAGACCACTTTAAGAAATCTTTGTTATTCCACTATGAATGTAGTGAAGAGTCGATAGACACTGTTGTTGTTTGCTCCCTTGCCTTCCCAGAATGCATCGCGCACAACAAATATGGTGGTATCCGCGAACAACTAGCAGATCACCCATCATGCTGGTGGCGCTGCTCTGTAGCGACCCGGGCTTGTGCTACTATTGCTTCTGTTTGTTTTAAATGTATTTTAAATGTAAGTGTTTCATGTCTTCCGTAACAATCTGTTCTGAAAGTGCTTGAGACTGTAACTGAGCTACCTTAGACAGCAGGCATTTGGTGATCACTTTACGAACTTTGAAGTTTGACAGTTGACAGAAGCCGGCAGGAGGTAGCCTCGAACAATGGCGTTTAGCCTGAACAGCAAAGCTCAAATGAGCTGAATGATTTCTATTTGAGATTTGACAAAGATAACTTTTCTCAGGAGTGTGATGGAGTGATGCAGTCACTACCAGAAATCAGTACCACCGACTGGCTGGAAGTGGATCCACCTAGTGTCCAGTGTCTTCTCCGTACTGTGAGAACTGGTAAATCCACTGGCCCTGATGGACTGCCAGCTTTGCAGCTGTTCAGAGGAATTGACACCAGCATGGTGTCCTATATTTCAGCATTCATTAGACACCATACTGTCCCAGCTCTATGGAAGAGGTCTATTATAATACCAGTGCCCAAAAAGCCTTGTGCTACAGAAACAATGACTTTCGCCCTGTAGCCTTGATCCCAATTATTGCCAAATGTTTTGAAAGATTTGTTTTGTCACTGCTTAAAACAGAAGTACAGCCCATGTTAGATGCATGTAAGTTTGCCTATAGGCATGAGCGTAGCACTGAGGATGCCATTCTATGCATGTTGCACCTTGTTTCTAAGCATCTGGAAGGCACAAAAACTTATGTTCGCACTTTTTGATTTTTAGCTCAGCTTTTAATACTGTGCAACTCCACCTACTTTTTGGGAAATTAAAGGACATGAATGTTAATGTAATCTTATAAGATGGTTTTATTCTTTTTTAACTAACCGCACACAGCAAGTGAAACTTAATCAGACATTATTATACTCAACAAAAATATAAACACAACACTTTTGGTTTTGCTCCCATTTTGTATGAGATGAACTCAAGATCTAAAAGTTTTCCACATACACAATATCACCATTTCCCTCAAATATTGTTCACAACCAGTCGAAATCTGTGATAGTGAGCACTTCTCCTTTGCTGAGATAATCCATCCCACCTCACAGGTGTGCCATACCAAGATGCTGATTAGGACACCATGATTAGTGCACAGGTGTGCCTTAGACTGCCCACAATAAAGGCCACTCTGAAAGGTGCAGTTTGTTTTATTGGGGGGGGGATACCAGTCAGTATCTGGTGTGACCACCATTTGCCTCATGCAGTGCAACACATCTCCTTCGCATCATCCGTGAAGAGAACACCTCTCCAACGTGCCAAATGCCAGCGAATGTGAGCATTTGCCCACTCAAGTCGGTTACGACGACGAACTGGAGTCAGGTCGAGACCCCCGATGAGGACGACAAGCATGCAGATGAGCTTCCCTGAGACGGTTTCTGACAGTTTGTGCAGAAATTCTTTGGTTATTGCAAACCGATTGTTTCAGCAGCTGTCCAAGTGGCTGGTCTCAGACGATCTTGGAGGTGAACATGCTGGATGTGGAGGTCCTGGGCTGGTGTGGTTACACGTGGTCTGCGGTTGTGAGGCTGGTTGGATGTACTGCCAAATTCTCTGAAACGACTTTGGAGATGGCTTATGGTAGAGACATGAACATTCAATACCACGAGCAACAGCTCTGGTTGACATTCCTGCTGTCAGCATGCCAACTGCATGCTCCCTCAACTCTTGCGACATCTGTTGGCATTGTGCTGTGTGATAAAACTGCACCTTTCAGAGTGGCCTTTATTGTGGGCAGTCTAGGCAGACCTGTGCACTAATCATGGTGTCTAATCAGCATCTTGATAAGGCACACCTGTGAGGTGGGAATGGATTATCTCAGCAAAGGAGAAGTGCTCACTATCACAGATTTAGACTGGTTTGTGAACAATATTTGAGAGATATGGTGATATTGTGTATGTGGAAAAAGATTTAGATCTTTGAGTTCATCTCATACAAAATGGGAGCAAAACCAAAAGTGTTGCGTTTATATTTTGTTGAGTGTAGATATTAAACACTGTAATACAGGAGTTCCACAAGGCTGTGTGCTTTCACCAATACTTTTTTACAATTTATACTAATGACTGCAGGAAAGTAAACCCCAATAATTTTATTTTTAAATCTGCAGATGACACAGCAATCGTGAGCCTCTTGCATAAGGACATGGACCCTTTTGTCTACTACATGAGATTGACACCTTTATTAAGTGGGTGTGACAAAACCATCTGATTTTAAGTGTGTCAAAAACACAAGAGATGGTTTTTGACCCAAGGCAAGTGACAACACACAAGCCAGTAGTCATTTCAGACCAAACTATAAATCAGGTGGCAACATATAAATATCTAGGGGTCCATATCGATAATTTGCTTAACTGGAAATCACACATTGATAATTTGTGCAATAAACTGCAGCAAAGAATGTATTTTTTGAGACGACTGAGGCTTTATGGTGTTAGCAATCAGATCATGCTAATTTCTACCAAGCTATCTTAGGAGCCTAATTAGATATGGAATCACTGCCTGGTTTGGTAACCTTACAGTTCAACTTAAAAATAGGTTGTCTAACATGCCCAAACAGCAATGAAAATATTGGTATGAAAATATGAGTCCATGAGAAGCTGTATAACCCAGTCAGTTATGATGCAGGCAACAAAAATCTGCTCAGACTCCGTTCACCACCTGTCCACAGAGTATGAACTTCTCCCTTCAGAAGAAGATTCGTATACCAAGTGTAAAACAAATCGTCTCAAATTATCATTTGTTCCATTTTGTATCAAACTGCTAAATAATGCAAGTAACTAGTGCAATAGAACAACGCGCAATAAACTTCAGCACTTTAGCATCTGGCACTTTAAATAGTTGAATGTCTCTGTGTTGTCATTGTAATGTATTTCCTGATTTTAGTAGATTTAATTCTTGTGTTTTATGTGATTGTGTTGTGAAAGTGTAGGAACACGGACCCCACAACAGGGGGGCGCAATGAACGGACATGGAGGAAGGGAATAACAAGGTTTACTATGTGGAATGAGCACAATGAATACAACAATCACAATTTGGGGTCGAATCCGCTGGTGTCGTGTGGGCAGGCTCGAAGGTAGGAGACGTCTGTCTCAGTCGAACCGTAACCACCCAGATCTCCTCTGCCACCGAACCCCTGGAAATACTGGAACCGGCAAGGTCCCGAATTCCCAGGTGGCCACTGCCTCCCGCTCGTCGGATCCGGTACTGCTGGCGGGAGAGAGCAACAACACACAGGTGTGTATGCGACAGCACCCAGTAACGGAGAGGGGAGAAGCCGCCTCCACCTCTTGTCAATGTATAGCAGGAAGGTGAGTACTTATCCAAGCAATGTAGCTACCAGTAGTCAACAGTCCTGAAAAGGTTTAACAAGCTTTAGCTGGTGTCAGAATATGAATAGCAGAGAATATTACTCAGTCTTAGGCGATTCTCGGCACTGAGGTGGAGACGCCGTCCTCCTGATATACCTCTGTGCTGAGTGGAACAGCTGTGTCCGGTGATGGGTGACAGCTGTCCCCCGGCTGCTCCCATAAGGCGGCAGCGCCCTCTGGTGGCCTGAGCCCGCACTCCAGGCAGGGCGCCCTCTGGTGGGTGGTGGGCCAGCAGTACCTCCTCTTCAGCGCCCACACAACAATTGTGTCGTTTTGTAAATTGTTCTTTGCCCTGTGAAGCAATAATGTAGTGCAACGCCTAAGACAAATTTCCTAATGGGAACAACAAAGTTGACCATGACCTTGAACAAGTCTACTGGTACAGAATCTGCAGTGACAGAGAAGTTGTCAAATAACTGCATGTCCTTGCAAATTAGAGCGTGGATACCCGAACCGGGTGGGTCAGGTTCGGAGAGTCTAACAAATATTTCAAAATGATACTGAACACACAGAACCTTTGTGAAACAATGTCATAGTTTCTGCCTCTGTAACCTCAGCCGGCTCATAATTAAGGACATGTTATTGTTGTTCAAGGTATAAAAGTGGATCATTAAATAGCATTTATTTTTGCCGTGAGCAGAATGCTAAAGTGTATCATTGGCACTGCACTTACACCATGTGGAGCAACATTGCAGAGTAAAAAAAAAAAAAAAAAAAAAAAAACTTATTCTGACCTGTTGCATCTTTTCAGACGGACTCATCACATCCTGACAGAAATTGTTGTCCACAAAGATGTCTTTTGCTTTGGAAGATGACATCTGGAAATAATTTAATATCCTTATCATGGAAATTGGAAATAACAAAGAAGCGTGTGTTAAAAGCTTGAGAGTATTAACTGACACGCACTACATGTTTTGACAATGACAGACCTTGTACATATTAACATAATGAGCCTTGCACACGTGGGAGACTTTCATCAATTTGTATTTACTTCTGTCACGTTTATCTGTTGCAGCAGAAAACTGTACTTTGCAGCTTGTATCCGAAGCATGGAGTAGATAGAGTGCGACTTTTAGAAGCATTACTTCATTTAGTTTTGCTTACAGAGCCAAGCTCATAAGTGGAGTCATAGAGTTACATTACTGATATAACATCTCTTTACTATATATAATGCTATAATATACAAATAATGAATGTTTTATGAGTTGCAACGGTACAAATATTTTATAAAGGTGAAACCTGGAACTCTACTTGGCCTTGTGAATCGTTTGTCAAGCATTTCACCGAATTAAATATTCGTTCCATTGAAAGAATGAATGAATATTTAACATTCATTATTTGTTTTATATGACGGCTAAAATAGATCCTTGTCATTTGATATTTTATTAATTTATAAACAACAGAAAAGGGAATTACATTTTGGTGTTCCACTGCTGCTAAAGTCCAAACTGTGACGTGTAGTCCGGTGATGCAGTGCATTGACTTCGGGCTTCCATAACAAGACTGTAGTTCCTCAGTCCCAGATGGCTTACAGCGGAGTGGATTTTGTGTGCGTGTGTTACAAGAATTAGCACAGTCAGTAGCTCAATCAAATCGTCATCTTGCTTGTGTCATTTTCCCGTGCACATGCGCTCACACAACCAGGTTGGCACTTGGTACACTTGGCGTGTACTACAAAAAACAAGAAAAAAAAAGAAAAAAAAAAAATCACATCAGAAATTAGTCCAGCTTTTCATTCTAACTTCCTCCTAACAGCCTGCAGACAGCGCAGTGGATTTGTTTTGTGTCACGCACTCATTGTATACATGTGCATAGAGTGAAATACCAAACGTATGGAACCAAATTTGCACTCTAAATGGAACCAATTTGCACTCTAACTGCAATGCAACACAAATGGGAGGAAAAAAAAACCCATGTCATGTGACATACAAAGCACCAATTAAAAGACAAGGATCCACTCTGCCGTTATATAACATAACTCTATGGCCTGAGCCTGACTCTTACAAAGCATTGCTTCATTTCACTTTGTTTGCAGAGCCGATTCCAACTCTTATGAAGCATGCTTTATTTCACGTCGCTTTCAGCAGATAGCAGTGTCAGATCAATTTTGTTGGTCTCGAAACTGTAAAGCCATTAAATCCTTCATTATGAATACAGTAAAACTCACATATAATGGACTCAGGTGGACCAGCGAATTTTGTCCTTTATGATTTAAATCAGTGATACGCATAAAACGGACGAAATCCGTGATACGCATAAAATGGACAAAATCTGTAATACGTATGTAACAGATTAGTTACAGTCAGGATGCGCCAAAAAAAAAAAATCTATGGAGAATCCCCAGCACCAATTAGGCTTACGTATTTCCTTAATTAAATTCCTGACCTGGAACAGGGGCCTACCTCATTTAATGACTGGGTCAAAACTGCGTCTGAAAAAAATAAATGCCTGCCTTAAATAAGTGCCAGACATTATGTGCATTAAAAGTATTACATTTGGTCAGCCTCTGCAGAGTGTTACTTTAAAATCCTAAAGCCTGATTTATGCTTCTGCAACTCCGTGGCCATGCAATGACGTCAATATGCACGTGACTCTTTTCTCTGTCTCATCTTTATGCAATTTCCCACAGGAACAGCAGCTTTTTTCTGGATCAATTTGTCCCTCAACAAGCTCCACTTCTTTATACAATGATCACCCTCCAAACCAGTGATATGATATGCACAATTTCCATGAATTGCGGGTCATCTGAGCATCTTTCTCCAACTCCATGTTGGTCATATTTGCGGACTTTTCTGCCAGACATATTTGATTCATGATGGAAATGTAATCAGCAAGTGCATTGCAAAAACCTTTAAAATATGATGGGAGAGGAAGGTTTAAACTGGATAAGTGACAAATCACAGCCCTTGCGGTCTCTGTCATTTGGCAGGTGTGCAGGTTTGCAGCCAGGTAGAAGGCTCTGGGCTAAAACGTTTGGTTCGTCACACCCAGGGATAAGTGTGAAACTTACCACCATATTACAAAGCAGGCAACAAGCAGCATTTTGTTAATAACCACCAGCCTTGATTCGGCTATACTAAAATACGAAATGGAGCCAAAAATCACAAAATGGGGGTAAAAAGTAACGAAATGGAGCAGACTGACCCAGACTGACTCCAAATATGATTCAATTACTTTTATTTAATTATTTTAAGTGAAATAGGGACTGATAATAATGAAACGGGGGTAAAACATAACTAAATGGAGCAGATTGACACCAAATATGATTCAATTACTTACTTTAATTATTTTTAAGCAAAGGAGGGAAATGGAGACTGACAATAATGAAATGGGGGTTAAACATAGCAAAACGGAGCAGACAGACTCCAAATATGATTCAATTAATTACTTTTATTTAATTATTTTTAAGCAAAGGAGCGAAATGGAGACTGATAATAATGAAATGGGGTTAAACATAGCAAAATGGAGCAGACTGACTCCAAATATGATTCAATTAAGTACTTTACTTTTTTTTTTTTAGCTAAATGGGACGAAATATGGGGACTGATAATAATGAAATGGGGGTAAAACTTAACGAAATGGAGCAGACTGACCCATTAATTGAAGTTTCATCTCTCGAATGCCAGAATGAGCAGCTGCCCCTACTACATGTACTGAGTGCATCTCACAAAAAACAAAAGCTAAACAATTAAATAAAAGTAATTATTTGGAGTCAGTCTGGTTCACTCTGCTCCATTTCATTACATTTTACCCCTATTTCGTGATTATAAGTCCCCATTTCACTCCATTTCGCATTTTAGTGTGGCCTGCCTTGAATTATGGCCTGCCCCATTTAGGTTCTGTGTCTGATCATAGTTTAAAAAAAAAAAAAATTGACTGGGCTTTTAATCAACAAAATATGGTACCTACTTTCCTTGAATTGTGAGAGTCAGTGCTGAACTTCATTTCATACCTCTTTTACTGAGCACACCCGGACTGCTCTGTCCAATACATACAAGGGATTTTTTTGGGGGTTTAGTTTTTAATCGAAATGCACTGCGTACATTCCAAGCATAGACCTAACTTTTAACAAATCACAAAGAGATTGCTGGATTCACTGACTGCAACAAGATCAAACGTGATCATGGGACACTTTCCAAAAACTATCCAGTCCCACAGCTGTTTAGCAGGAAGTCAATGCCCCCCATCCCCCCAAATAAAAGTACATCACTTCACTATGTCAACACAAGCTCTACAGACCTCAAAGACTACATTCAACCTCTGCCAATGTTTCTCAGAAACCTATTTCAGTCTTCGTGACTCCATTTTGGGTTCCAAACCTTGTAATCCATTCTGTAGATGGATACCTCTTCATTACCACACGAGTGCAGCTCAGCTGTCATGATTCCACTACAATACCAGACTTGAAAATTCTGCCTCCAAGCAGTTGTCACTATCTTCTATTATACACACACAGGGAACAATACTGATGACACACAACAATCAGCAAAGTCGAAAAGCAAGCCAAGAAAAATCAAATGACATGAATTTGCGGAGGTTGATTTTTTACTTTTATACTACGTGATCAACTTATGTCCAATGTAAAACATAGTCATTTAGGGATATTGGTTCAAAATTTCATTAAGTATCCTCAGACAAAATTTTAGGAGTTATGAATATAATAATAATCAGGTTTGCATTTTCTGGCATTCTGTACTCTGCATAACAGACACTGACCATACAAATTTAAAGAAACATGTACACATTATCATAATTTATTTAAGATAGCCTCTACATATTAAGGTATTGTTTAGACAAATGCCATGATTTAAGAGAATATTTGGACATTCATATGATCAGTTGCAAACACAACATGCCGACTATCACTACCATTTACTGACCTTTTTTTTTGGCATTTTATTAATTTAAGGTGTCAATATGAATTTTATTCTAAGTACAAACATACTTAGAATACAGCAATTTGCATGTAATTTTTAATACTGAAATTACCCAGGGTAGGTCCTCATTATGAAACTGTTAAACTCTACATACAAGTAAATCACTGCACACAACATAATGGATGTTTGATGTTTAACAGCGCACAAATTCTGAGACAGTTGAGATTACATGCTCCATTTTTAGGTGCAAAGCAACCAAAGTATTTATCCAAGTCATATCAGTATTACAAATCCATAACGTTAGAAAAAACAAATTTTTACTTTCATTGACATTCTGCTTAAAAGAAAAAAATAATTCTTTCAAGGTAATAATTTAATGTCTGGATCAAGTAGCAGTTGTTAGATATAACAGAAAAAAAAAGACAGGTACGAAATGACTCCACCACAACAGAACCATAACAACTTCTTGTACAAAATCTGTCATCTGATTGTGGCTGACCCAATAGTGCTTCGATTGGGTCAATCTTAGTCACATGATGACATTACATACCTTCACTTTTTCTATTTTGTATTAGCTCAAAAAATTACCTTTTAAATGATTTTCTGTTTTTGTAACATATCTAACTATGCGTCTTTGTAACGTTTACCGCAGTTATTTAGTCTAACGCCCTACCACAAGGCCGCAGCATTTCACAATTTGTAGCAGCTCATAACATGAAATCATCATAGACAACATCAGCAAAAGATTCAACTTAAGCCCCAGTCACACTAATGATGGACACAGCAAACATATTTAAATATTTTGTCTGTTGGCAAATACGTCAGTCTACCGTGGAGTGGGAGCGCTAATGGACAGCTGACATCGCATTTCCACTGAGTTCTGCACCGAGTAGAAATGTTTTCCCAGTTTACAGACAAATGTGCCCACATATTGAGCAGAGTTTGGCGCTCTGGAAGCATGAAGTTATGTTTCCTCACACAAACAGCTCCGCTGCATTTCCTCACTGAGATGAGAGCGATAGACAGACAACAGACAGAAAGAGAGAGCATGCTGTCTATTTCTTCCAGGCTTTTGACCAATCGAAAGCCAGAAAGAACAGTCGACAACAGGAAAAATAAATGACATGCAGAGGACAAATGGCAAAAAAAAAGTAGCTGTAAGTTCTTCACCTGATATCCACTTAAAGTTTTGAACACGCCCAAAACTTTCAGATGGACATCAGCTGACAAGATGCACATTTTGAGGATGGGGAAAATAACACAAACATTATAGAATAATGTTATAGAATTACAGAATCAGTCCTCATACATCTCCTTAGTGCAACTGGGGCTTTAATTTAAAACCTAGGCTAACCTTGAATACTAAACCTAACTCCTAACACTAAGCATATGCAATTCTGAAACCAGTAGCCTTCAACATGCTAAATGTGGTATGGGTCACGTAACCATTCTTACATCTATGCTACATACATTCATGGAACCACTGAATAAACATAGCAGTGGTGGAAACGATTGCTTCATATAGCTGAACTCCCTCTGGCCTACAAAGCCATCACAAGGCCAGGCCACTGGATGAGACTGATGCGAGCTAATAACACAAACCAACCACACACCCCTATCAATACCTGCACCTAATTAACAGTGTGCTCTTTATACAAACTGCCAGTGGGTCAGTTTGTTCAATATGGTCTTAGTTCAAAAAGTTAGGAAATCTGGTGGCTGGCACCAGTGTGCTGTGCCTTAATTGTGTCTTTCTACTAGTCAGTTTCATTGAAGCTTTTAGTTTCTAGCTTATAGTTAGGGCTGGATCGGGTGACCCTGAACCTCCCTTAGTTATGCGCTATAGACTTAGAGTGCTGGGGGGTTCCCATGATGCACTGAGTGTTTCTTTCCTCTTTTTGCTCTGTATGCACCACTCTGCATTTAATCATTAGTGAGTTGATCTCTGCTCCCCTCCACAGCATGTCTTTTTCCTGGTTCTCTCCCTCAGCCCCAACCAGTCCCAGCAGAAGACTGCCCCTCCCTGAGCCTGGTTCTGCTGGAGGTTTCTTCCTGTTAAAAGGGAGTTTTCCTTCCCACTGTTGTTGCCAAGTGCTTGCTCACAGGGGGTCGTTTGACCACTGGGGTTTTTACGTAATTATTGTATGGCCTTGCCTTACAATATACAGCGCCCTTGGGGCAACTGTTTGTTGTGATTTGGCGCTATATAAATAAAACTGATTGATTGATTGAAGCTTTTGCATTTTGCTCAATCGACTGTCTAAGTTATATTCCAAAAGCGATATTTTAAAATCTACAGTTTGCCATTCTTGTCTTAGATGCTCTCCTCAATTTCAGAAATGCCCATATTGCCATATCTTCTGTACTCCTTTTTATCCTTCCTTTTCCCTGCAGACGTGCTGCACTAGTGAGTAGTAGGAGTGGCCAGGAGTGCATGCTTAATCTCTTTATCCCTGCAACTCAGAGCTGCTTACTGTCCAATTCACAACCGTAAGGATCTCTTCACCCATTTGCCAAAAAAGTTAATCACCCATTTAATTCCTCTCTCAGTTTTTCACTACAGAAAATTGCTTCAAGCATTGCACTTCCATCCATTACTTCACCCACCTGCTATGACTTTCAAAGTTAAACATGGATTGATGAAATTATTAAAAATGATTAACCAATGACTAACCAGGATTCCTCCGCACGTACTGTCTCAATGTGCCAAAAAAGTGCTGATGTCCACGTCTTCCGCAATTCCTGTGCTAGTCAGACGACATACCGGATCAAGACAGCGTCCAGTTTAGAAATGAATGGCACATTCCATTGTTACAGGAGTTTTTGTCATGGAAAGAGGAGTGGAGGAATCCCGCGTGTCACGGCGGAGCCGCATGGCGCAAAGCAACGCCGTGATGAAGCCTCACAGGACATGTTGGGGCATGTCCAGCTCATGCACAATTTCTCGGATATTCACACGACTGAAAAGCAACCGGAAGCCATCTGAAAGCCGTCCTGAGAGACCAACATGGAGGTGGATTTGTCTCGCGCCATGAGCGGCACAGTGGCGCATTCATCCGCTTCTTTTTCCATGAAAAAAAACTCCTGTAACAGTGGAATGTGCCGAAAAAGTGCTGATGTCCACGCCTTCTGCCTTTTTGTGAAAGTCAGATGACGTCCCGGATCAACAAAGCCTTCACGTTGGAAATGATCTGGTTGTTTCAGCAGGGTTTGAGCCTGTCGATCAGAGCTCGGAGCGCGCCGCGCTCTCAGACACTGTGGGCGGTCTTTAAACCGGCTGGAGCACTCCTTAATCTGTGTAATCCCATAAAATCGTCCCTGAAAGCCATAATATTTTCCGAATGGTGTCCACGTGGGCGGTCTCTCACAGTTTCAGGAAAAAAATGATGCAGCAAAGCTCCAAATCGTTCACCACATTTCCTTAACGACGAGAGGGGTGGACCAGTGCCTCACTCAAAGCCTGCTCACAGGCGAATGACGCAACCGACAGGCGTGAAAAAACTCACGCATGTGCACGAGGTTCAAGCTTGGCTGATGCAATCACACGTGATTCAAATCCATATGGTTTTTGAAAAAATAAAAAGGTTCGACACTTTTCTCAACAGACCTCATATATATATATATATATATATATATATATAATATATATATATATATACACAACACACACCACACACCATCTATGGCTATGAGATGCAGAAATCATTTTGTGAAAATCAGGTTCTAAGTTTTGTGCAGGAAAACCTACATCTTTATTAAACAAAAGTTGAAGATGATGAGTAAAGTTATGTTTCGTGCAATAGAGAGCTGACTGTCAGTCAGCTCACAGTGCTGTTTTTAGGTCTTAAATTTATTGCTTTACTGACAGATTAAATGTGGAACTAGCAAATAATTTGGATCTTATCCAAGTTTTAAAAACATCCTAATGTTTCCATGAGCAAATTTTTAAACTTTAGCCATATAATCACAGAAGTATCATTTGTAAATGATACATTTTGGGTGGAATCAAATATTATGTCATATTTTGTGTTTTATCTACAAGTAGGCCATCACAATAAGAGTAAAACACTGAAAAAGTCAAATGACTGGCAGCAAAAGCTGCCAAACCGAAACAAAATTTAATGTCTGAATATAAATGAGTGAAAGTAATTTTTCATAAATTTTCAATACAACTTCTACAGAGAAACAGTTATTTTAAAGAATTTTTTTTAGATTTTATTTTATAGATTTTTCCTAAATTATTATCATTACACACCTTCTAGCTATGGCTAGACATATGGACATACAACCCCTGGCAAAAATTATGGAATCACCGGCCTCAGAGGATGTTCATTCAGTTGTTTAATTTTGTAGAAAAAAAGCAGATCACAGACATGACACAAAACTAAAGTCATTTCAAATGGCAACTTTCTGGCTTTAAGAAACACTATAAGAAATCAAGAAAAAAAAGATTGTGGCAGTCGGTAACGGTTACTTTTTAGACCAAGCAGGAATCACTCAATTCTGAGGAAAACATTATGGAATCACCCTGTAAATTTTCATCCCCCAAATTAACACCTGCATCAAATCAGATCTGCTCATTGACGTTGACCCTATGCCATGACATTGACCCTATGTGTCTTTTTGCAAGGAATGTTTTGCAGTTTTTGCTCTATGGCAAGATGCATTATCATCTTGAAAAATGATTTCATCATCCCCAAACATCCTTTCAATTGTCCAAAATATCAACATAAACTTGTGCATTTATTGATGATGTAATGACAGCCATCTCCCCAGTGCCTTTACCTGACATGCAACCCCATATCATCAATGACTGCCTGAAGAGAACATGTAAATTTCCACAGTCATCTTTATAAATCTCATTGGAAAGGCACCAAACAAAAGTTCCAGCATCATCACCTTGCCCAATGCAGATTCGAGATTCATCACTGAATATGACTTTCATCCAGTCATCCATGTTGTGTGTTGGGGGGGGCGTGGCTGGATGTTTGGTGTTCTTTTCTTTGCTCTCCAGGTGGCATGAGGGCTGATTTGTCTGTGAAGAAGGTGCTGGCTGAAGAGTCTTCACCCTCATCAACATCATGGAAAGCACCTGTGATTGGTGCTCACGTGCAACCTGGACGACTTGCAGCTGAAGCAGATAATTGGATGGCGTTCTGCATTTAAGTCATGTGTGATTTGAGCAGAACTGCCGGGAACTCGACCTTGTGACGTTCGTTTGTGAGACGCTGAGGACCGCGCCTGGGTTTTGACACATCGAGCCCGTGAAGCAGGGAGGGGTGAGGACACATGCTGTCAGCACACACTAAAGGTAATTAAGTGTTTAAGTAATTGTTGATAGTAACTTGGTGTTTTGTTACACAGTATACTGGAATTGTGAAGAGAATTGTGCAGTTTGCTTCTCACTGCTGTGGCGTGAAGGATAAGTGATCCTCCACTTGTGAGAAGCTGCTCATTTGCATAAAGTAAAAAAAGGACACTGACCTGAGTGTGTTGCTGATAGCGTGTGTTTATGGAAGATATAGTTGTATCTGTTGACTTACCTCACCTTCTCTTTGCTTCACAGAGAATCAGTTTGTCGTGTCCACCTGGGGGGTGTTTGGCGGTGGTAGGAAGTCCACGAGCGCCGGCTTTAATCCTTGCGGGCGCTGGAGAGCGAGCCACGAATCACTCCACCAGAGGGACGTTGTTTTTATGTTTTTACACTTTTAAGCACAGGTGAATAATAAATAGTTTCTGTTTGGAACCGCTTTCTGGTTATTTTTAGCGCTGGGTCCTGTCTGACGCAGGTCCGCTCCTCAACCCGTGTTGACACATAACAATCCACAGTCTACAATTGTTTTTCCTTAGCCCATTGTAACCTTGTTTTTTTCTGTTTAGGTGTTAATGATGCCTTTCGTTTAGCTTTTCTGTATGTAAATCCCATTTCCTTTAAGCGGTTTCTTACAGTTCGGTCACAGACGTTGACTCCAGTTTCCTCCCATTCGTTCCTTATTTGTTTTGTTGTACATTTTTCGATTTTTGAGACATATTGCTTTAAGTTTTCTGTCTTGACGCTTTGATGTCTTCCTTGGTCTACCAGTATGTTTGCCTTTAACAACCTTCCCATGTTGTTTGTATTTGGTCCAGAGTTTAGACAGAGCTGACTGTGAACAACCAACATCTTTTGCAACATTGCGTGATGATTTACTCTCTTTTAAGAGTTTGATAATCCTCTCCTTTGTTTCAATTGACATCGCTCATGTGGAGCCATGATTCATGTCAGTCCACTTGGTGCAACAGCTCTCCAAGGTGTGTTCACTCCTTTTTAGATGCAGACTAACGAGCAGATCTGATATGATGCAGGTGTTAGTTTTGGGGATGAAAATTTACAGGGTGATTCCATAATTTATTCCTCAGAATTGAGTGATTCCATATTTTTTTCCTCTGCTTGGTCTAAAAAAGTAACTGTTACTGACTGCCACAATCTTTTTTTCTTGATTTCTTATAGTGTTTCTTAAAGCCAGAAAGTTGCCATTTGAAATGACTTTAGTTTTGTGTCATGTCTGTGATCTGCTTTTTTTCTACAAAATTAAACAACTGAATGAACATCCTCCAAGGCCGGTAATTCCATAATTTTTGCCAGGGGTTGTAGGGTAGACATATGGCATATAGCCAGGGCACTAAAACTTCAGCAACCTTACAAAAAAATAAAAATACTGGGGGGAAAAATTACTATATTTTCAGGACATAAGTCAAGACGTCCTGTGACTTATATACCAAACTTATTAATAACAATAACAGCAATACATATTTTGATTGCGATTTATATAGCTGGTCTTTCCGAGGAATCAATGCACGAAACTAAATAAACTCCAATAATAAAAGAATAAAGACACCAATAAAAATTACACTTCAGCAATACACAAAAAGCCCAAATTAAAGAGCTGATAATACATAGAAAAGTGTGAGTTATATATCAGTGTGATTTACATACAATTTTTCCTAGGGATGGGTATCGATAAAATTTTATCGATACCATTATCGATTCCACTTATCAATAACTCTTGTCAATTTTCTGTGTACTAAAAGTAGGCTTTATAGGTTTTCTATGTCAACAACATTTTATGGAGTCTTAAAGTAAATAAACATGATAAACTCTACATGGTGGATCCTTGATCACTGGACATAAATAGAAATAAATAAAATCTGTAGTTTTTGTCAAAAGCATTTCCTTTCAGACATTATTGGCATGAATGTCTTTCCATACCTCTGAGCTGAGCTCTTGCAGCTGGCTGTGCTGCACATCAGGATCCAATTCATAAAGAATGCAGGATGTCTCATTTTGAGAGGAAAAATTTTTTTTAGCGGATTATAGTTTGTTACTATTACTACAATGTTTGGACAGAGGTGTCATTTTATTTAAAGAGGCAATTTATTTTGAAGTTATTGATTCTGACCGCACTCTGTCTCGGCAGAGAGCTGCGCAGCGTTTGGAGCTGTGCCAATGGAACAGAGGACGAGTCTCATTTCTTGACTGCAACAAGAGTCCCAGTTAGTGACTTTAGTCCACACAAAAGTGACTCAAGATTGACATATTGTAATGGCTTTGAGAGGGGTTAAGAAGCAGACTTGCCGCTTCTGAACAGCAGTGAATCAAAGAACCAACAAGGCAGCGGATCAAAGCACTGCTTCATTGATTCACACTACAAAGTGGAGTCGCGCTGCAGAAGTGGTTGATTACAGACCTGCTGCAGGGTCTGTAATGAACGTAGAGAAATTATCATTTTCCCGACAAACACCCTCAAAAACAACGGTCGCTCTGAAGGATCGATAAGGGAATCCTTTAAGCAAAAAGACTCTTGATATCGGTGGATCGAATCATTTCTTAACGATACCCGAAAATAACTGGTTCTCAATACCCAACCCTAATTTTTCCTCACCAAGATGCATTATTTTGGCAGGTGCAACTAATACTCTGGAAAATACTGAAGTTATTTTCAGTTAAACTACCATTATTTTTAATACAATGTACATCAATTTTAAGATAAGACAGGAGAGATTTTGTTATCCTCAATGAAATTAAAGTAAAAAAAAAAAGTTTTATATATCACAATCATAAAAAATTTGTTTGAAAATATCTGCATTACAAATATCAGCAAAAATCCAATATTAACCCTCTGGGGCAGACGCCGTCGTATACGACGGCTAAGACCAAGCTTTACTAAATTCTAAATAACTTTTGAATGATATGAGATAGAAACTTTTTCTTTTTTCTGCTGAAAAGTTAACGCCGAGGACTTTCGAGGCAGCCATCGGCCATCTTTGTACTCCTCATAGAAGCTGTGTGATGACGTGCGCAATGTGAGTGTCCAATCGGAATTGGTTCACCGTCACATGGTTTTCCAAAATACAATCGTAGGGCAGATTTACCTCACGTGAAAAGCCAAAGATTGTTTTCAGGAGTGATATGTTACTAGTTGGCCCGTTTGAATAGCCCCCTGGGTGCTCCAATGAGTACATACTATTAGTACATACTCACTGTGCCCTGCGCCATTACGCACAGCGATCAGTGAAAGCAGGAGCGGACGGAGAGCCTCTGATGACAATCTCACGTGCTCAAACAAAGAGTGTAACTATCAGGATTGCTCCACTAGTTTGCATGTGAATGTTACTGGATAACTCTGTTGCTTTCTCTGCGTAAAGCACTGTTCACCATATCAATGGACAACAAAAGACACAGACCATTTTCTATATATTGTTCAAAATGTGCATTTGTGTTTATTGTTTGAACCTTTTTGTTGTACAGCCTTTCACACAAGACCTCAAATTACCTTTATAAAGTGTCAAAACAGTTGTTTATTATAGTTTACTGTGTGTTTTGAATAAATGTGTGTGGAAAATTATTTTCCCTTTATTTTTTCCTTGCCTATTTTTGATTGTAAACTTTATTACACTTATAAAACAAAACAAAAACATATATATTCTGAAAGCACAGGTTGTTCTGAAAAAAGAGAAATAAAACTTTATTGTGGGATGCAGGGAGAGCTGTTAACAGCAATAATAAAACATTTATGCCAGGCGAGTGAACCGTCCAAAAAATGCCACGGACCCCAGAGGGTTAAGCATCCATACAATATGTAAGAAATGGATATGATTGGTTCAGAAATTTTGATTTATGATGTGGAACAAGCCCCATTTTATACAGGACAAGTGAACCTGTTGTCCTACTTGTCAATAGGACAAGTGGGTGAAGATGCTTAATGTGTATCCCTGGTTAATGGTTGGTAGATCAATCCCGGTGTCACAGAACGAAGAGTCCCCCCAAAAAACTGGTCAGCCCTGCCTTCACTGTGCATGCATCATTTCTGTGCGTCGGCCACGGTTCACCAATTATCACCTTGTTTCTGTTTAAAACTGCACTCCAGTTATCTATCTCAGCGACAGATATCTGAAGCTTTTGTACAATTTCCACATAAATTCAACATTATTTCATAATACAAGACGGAGGAAGCAATCAGAGCACCATAGCCATGACGAGCTGTTCCTGCTGCATTCACTGCATCTCCGTCATTTCAAAGTGTCACCGATTATCGCCTTGTTTCTACTTAAAACTGAGTTTAGAATTATTTAAGAGGTTTTACTTGTCATCTGAGGGTTAATAATCCCATTATTCCCTTTGATCCCTTTGAGTGAAGAGAGTCCGTCTCAGACGAGCTTCTGTGATCCCAAATGACAGACCAGTTTTTAGGGGGGACTGTTCGGTCTGCAACACCAGACAACTATTTTGTGTCAGCACATCCTTGAATGAAACCCTGAGCTATAAATCTCTATTCTCCCATGTTGCTCTGGACTGTAACAACTACTCTAGTATGACTCCAGATGAATGGCACATGACTCAACTCCAGATGTACACCGCAATGGTCATGATCGGTTTTGAACCCCAGACCTTCTTGATGGGACTGCTAAACTGCAGTCATGTTGTCCTGATCCCCAAATTTTAATCACCAAAAGCGATTAAACTTAGAGAAGGTTAACATCAGCAAGACTGCATGGAGAAGAATAGATTGTAACATAGACTTATGAATGTCCAGGTCAATGGTGTCTTGAAGAAAACCTAAGCTGTAGAGTCTAAATGACGCATTTATTTATTTTGGTGCCAATATGATGTCTCTGTAGGGATGGGTGATATGACTTAAAATTCATATCATGATATAAATTGAATCCCTTCGCAGTAACGGTATATGTCATGATATAAACTTAAGTGTAAAAGTTATAATGGAAATGTTTCTGAATGGGTCATAAAGCCCCTTTGCAAAGTTAAACTGATTAAAATAAACAAATAAAAATATCAAAGAACAAAAACAGATATAATTCATTTTGAGCGACTGATTCTCTGACTTGTTAGAGATGTATTTTTATCCACTGGAATAATCTCACTTCACCATTCCTGCTTCTGTCCAGTGTTAGTTTGTCTGCTTTTGGTGGTGTTTTGTCCAGAAAAACCTCAGAGACACCACCACGTGGGTTGATAATCCTGATTGGCTCATGTTGTGGTGTTCCACCAATGATAAAGCAGAAGGCGTGGGTTTTTTTCCCTCTGCTCCCCTGCCCCCAGACGGAGCTCTCAGCACAGTTGAATGTGAGACTCTATTGTAGCTTTCTGCAAATACGCACACCAAATATGACCATAAAATTCACAACAAAAAAAAAACACTGCGGAAATTATTAATCATAATTCAGGTTATAGTAGGTCTATTAACATAATTTAAAAACTTGTATAAAGCTTGAAGCATGCACTTTTAAAGCACATTGAAACAGAGACCGAGTCTGGTGAATTTAATTGGACAATTGCATAAGTCTGTCATGTGACTTTTACATGACCAAATTCAGTCAGGCGATTCCAGAGGGTTAAAATAACATAATGTTACACTCTCACAAGGAGAAGTTTCAATCTGCCAAGGTGGAGATGACGCCTGTGACAAAAGCATTGACTGCAGCCTTTTCCAGTCTTTCGGAGTCACTGAGGAAGATACGATGACGTCATCAACAATCATTATCTTGACTGGTCAGTGGATTCTAAATCTCTACTGTCAGCCAAAGTTATACCGTGAACCAAATATATAATTTATATCGCCCACCTCTATACCTCTGCCAGTATACGAGGTCTATTAGAAAAGTATCCGACCTTATTATTTTTTTCAAAAACCATATGGATTTGAATCACGTGTGATTACATCAGACATGCTTGAACCCTCGTGGGCATGCGAGAGTTTTTTCACGCCTGTCGGTTACGTCATTCGCCTGTGGGCAGTCTTTGAGTGAGGAGTGGCCCACCCTCTCATCGATTTTTTTCATTGTTTAGGAATGGCTCAGAGACTGCTGCTTTGTTTGATCAAAATTTTTTCAAAACTGTAAGGCACAACTGAGTGGACACCATTCGATAAATTCAGCTGGTTTTCGGTAAAAATTTTAACGGCTGATGAGAGATTTTGGTCTGGTAGTGTCGCTGTAAGGACGGCCCACGGGGCCTGACGGCAATCTGCGCTTCAAGGCGGCAGCGTCTCGCCGTTTCAAGTTGAAAACTTCCACATTTCTGTTGTGAAAGTGTAGGAACACGGACCCACAACAGGGGGCGCAAATGAACGGACAATGGAGAAGGTGACTAACAAGGTTTTACTGTTGTGAAACGTGCACAACTAATACAACAATTGACAATGTGGAGGTAAGCCGAATTCCACTGGTGTCGTGTGGGCAGGCTCGAAGGTAGGAGACGTCCGTCCAAGTCGAACCGGAACCACCCGGGTTTCCTCTGCCACCGAACCCTGGAAGTACTGGAACCGGCAAGTCCCGAATTCCCAGGTGGCCACTGCCTCCGCTCGTCGGATCCGGTACTGCTGGCAAGAAAACAGTAGACACACAGGTGTGGGTGCGGCTGCACCCAGTAACACAGAGGAGGGGAGAAGTCGCCTCCACCTCACGTCACAATGCTGCAGGAAGGTGAGTACTTATCTGAAGCTACGGCTTCTTGTAAACAGCTGTCCTGCAATGCTCAACAAGAAAGACAATATAATAATGTACGAAGTACAGCAGAGAACGTTACCTTTATCTTAAGGCGATATCTCGGCACTGAGGTGGAGAGGCCGTCCTACTGATATACCTCCGTGCTGAGTGGAACAGCTGTGTCCAGTGATGGGTGACAGCTGTCACCCAGGCTGCTCCCATAAGGTGGCAGCGCACTCTGGTGCCTGGAGCCCGCACTCCAGGCAGGGCGCCCTCTGGTGGTGGTGGGCCAGCAGTACCTCCTCTTCAGCGGCCCACACAACACATTTCAGGCTCTGTTGACCCAGTAAGTCTTCAGAGAACAGAGAACTTTCAGAAGAAGTCGGCATGAGGAGTTTATTCGGACATTCCATTGTTAACGCA
Source organism: Thalassophryne amazonica (assembly GCF_902500255.1). Classification (NCBI taxonomy): domain Eukaryota; kingdom Metazoa; phylum Chordata; class Actinopteri; order Batrachoidiformes; family Batrachoididae; genus Thalassophryne; species Thalassophryne amazonica. The sequence goes on from NC_047111.1 coordinate 51,035,867, forward strand.
CATTTTGTAATGAAAGAACGTGCGGGCAGAGTCGCATGTCAGGCCGGACCCGACTGCGGGGGGTCGCGACAGGAAAAACACCTCCTTTGGAAACCTTAACAGGCAAGTTGGAACATGCCCAAGCTGTTAAACAATTTCTCAGTTACTCACTTGTTGAAAGCCATCAAAAGCCGCCTGAATTTTACAAATGGTTTTCAACACGGAGGTGTTTTTCCTATCGCAGCGCACACAGATTTGCCGAGTCATCACGGAAACGACTCGGCGAATTTGCGCGCACGTCTTTCATTAAAAAAATGTCCTTAAACAGTGGAATGTCCGCATAAAGTCCTCATGCCGGCCTCTTCTGAATCTTCTCTGTTCTCTCACGACGTCCTGGGTGAATTAAGCCTTAAATTAGGATGTTTTCAGGTCGAAACAGGCCGACGACGGCGCCTGGAAGCGCTGCACAACGTCCCGCTCTGTGGGAAGTCCTTACAGCGACAGAAACACCCCATAATCTCTCATCAGCCGTTAAACTTTTCACCGAAAACCAGCTTAACTTCTCGAATAGTGTCCACTCGGATATTCCTCACAGGTCCAGAAAAAATGTTGATAAAGCAACGCGCGCCGTCTCGAGCAGCGTGTGAAACAAAGGAATTCAGTCGAGAGGGCGGGACCACATCTCACTCATGGGAAACGACGTCACCGACGCGGGAAAAAACTCACGCATGCGCACGAGGGTTCAAGCATGATTGGTGTAATCGCACGTCACTCAAATCCATATAGTTAAAAAAAATAAATAAAAGGGTTGGTTTATTATCTAATAGACCTTGTATGCTTAAAGAAATTGGCAAATATTCCTAACATTTCAGTGTCAAACCCTTACGACAAAGAAATGCTGTTGAGGATTGATGTTTTAGAATCAGAATAGCCTTTATTCACCAAGTATCTACAAGAATACAATAAATTTGACACTTGTTTGAACTATATTCTCTCTGTACAACCATGTAATTCACTACATAATTCACAGTGAAAATGTGTGAATAAAATGTGAAGTTTAAACATGAACTTTATTATAAATAACAATAAATATAACCATATTCCCATGTAATATAACCATATAACCCATGTATATGGCACTGCCTTCACTCTGCTTGGCAACTGCCATGTATTTGGCCCCACCTAATTGATGGCATAGCGACTACTTGTCTCTTGTCGCTGTAAACCGTCCACTCTGACTGAAAATGAATGGTAGCTGGTCACTTTGCCTCTGTGCCTTGTTAGTAAGGGGACCCAGGGGTGATGGGGGTCCCAGCCATGTTTGACAGCACTGTAGACAATGCTGTCGGATCACCATCTGCAGGTCAAACTATGTAATGGCACATTTTCCAACTAGCAAGGTGTTTTCTGTATTTGGTAAAATAAAATAAATAAAATCTGCAAAAATAACACTGATACTGATATGTTCCTGAAAGGCTCGTATTGGCCAACTGCATTCAAGCAATTCATTATTTTGTATATTTTAATTTGCATCACGTTGGTGCGATTTGTTATCTTTGAGAGCATGTACCATCACTTTTAAAGCTCCATTTTTACGCTGAACTGTCGTTATAAAAATAAAAACATAAGCACCCCAAAGAGACGTGTGTTTGTACTTTTTATAGTATTCACGTGTTGATGTGTGCTGAGTTCAGCTGTAAACAGGCTAATGGGCTGCGCCCCAAAGCTGATGGCAAAGAAAGACAACAACATTCAAATAAACAAACAGAAGCAGCTTGTGTCAAAAACGCAGTCATCATCCCAGAAATCACTTCCACCATCTCCACTGAATCCACATTACAGCTAGCTCGAAAACCCGCACGCGCACTGTTTTCACTTCCAGAAAGGAAAAAAGAAATAAAAGATGAATGTCGCCTAGTGTACTTACTGAAAACACGTCCACGTCCGTAGCAGCCATGATGCGGAATGTTTTGGTGGCGTTGCACGGAGCAGAATGAGGAGGAGCAGCCGCCCTCCTGCTAAACTCTCTGACACACATCGGAAGTGACACACGCACGAGCCACTCGCTGGAAGCTACGACCTCGGCGACAAGAGCAATCACTGCTTTTTACTGCAGCCTTCGTCTCCGTATAGATAGCAATTGTTTTTTTTCTTACTTTTCCTTATTGTCTAAAAGTCCGAAAGGTTATCAGCATTATGTAATACTGGATAAATCTGTATCTTATCGTTGGTTTAAAATACTACAACAAAAGCGATAAGCACGCTAATAGAAAGCGCCTACTCCCAGTTGCGCATGCATGCGTATTAAAACGGGGGATATCAGCTACGAAGGCTTATTGAATGAGCTTGTTTGCATTTTTCTTATTTACAATGTTTGAAGTATTACACCCGGATGTATATTAGAATAAATCTAGACGTTTGAAGTGGTCAAGAAGCTGTTCCAGGGTCAGATCGGCCAAATAAGGAAGTGAGGTATCTTAGCACCGCTTGGCACATCGTCTTTGGATAGGAAAACATGGCTCCTTTTCATAAACTGTTTCAGGAATGTTGAGCTGCTCGCATTACAAGCCAGGACAGGATTAACGCTATAAAGGTGTCAATGTGGGACATATGTAAATACATCATCACTTCAGCGGAGCTGACATACAAATCCGAGTGATTTGCTGATGTTTCTGTGGCCTTATGATATAAATTTAATAAGGTCACGGATTGGTTTTACTCCAGCCAATCAGAGCAACCGGACTAATCACATTCCCGCGAGCATTCCTTAACTTCACTATTCGGGTGTCATGTTTTAATAAAATAAAGCCTTCAGATGTTGATTACTGGCATGTTGAGGGGGAAGAGATGTGTTGCTAAACTGTTATTTTATACTTGACTCATATGTCAAAGAAAATAAGTACCAACACTGAAGCTCATTTCTGAGGTGATTGCCATGAAAATATTTTTTGGAATATGTTCGCCCTCTATCGGCCTGAGTGCAACACTGCATCCTAAGAAAAAGGCCCTACAACTCGGGGGGGGGAAAGGTTATATTTGCATTTTTTTAAGCACGTTCTTTGGTAGATGTTATCAGATTTTTCTTTTTCAAGAAATCACACAATTTTAGAATTGTGACAGCACAAATTTTCAATGTAAATATTAATATTCATTGACTAAAGTGTGTTTTTTGTTTTGTTTGTTACATGAAAGTAAAATCTATTTGAAAAAACAAAGGAAACGACCTTTTAAAAAACGAGCATCAATTTAAAAGACATACATAATCAACAGTTTTGTCCTGCAAAAAATGTTTTTTATTGGGCACCTGTGACATCATGATGGTTGGCTGTGTGTGTGTGTATGTGTGTGTGTGTCACGTGCTTAATTTTTTTGTTTGTTACTACACCAAAGAGGTGTTTTCACCAGTTTCTTTGTTTGTCTATTAGCAGGACAAATCAAAAGGTAAAGAGCCTATTTCAATGAAATTTGGTAAAATGGTAGATCAAGTTCCTGGAAATAAGTGATTCAAACTTGAAGGTGACCCACAATATATGATTCAGATAGGAGTTGGATTACCATTATAGTCAATGGACTGCATTCATGATCAACGTGTTTTACAGTGATGCCTCATATTCATGTAATCATAGCTGTTATGAGGTCCCAGCCTTGGCTGGGGAAGTAACCTACAATAGACTGGAGGTCTGTTCAGGAGAAGTTATTGTGAAAGAAGTACCAGCCTGATGGGCCTCGGGGCCTGTAGAAGAAGTCAAGTCTGGGGAAATGCATTCAGGCAGCATTTTGCAGCATCCACAACACCAAAGGACCCCCTTGGGTCCTGGATGACAACCACCCAGGCAGACAACTGCTACTTCTCAAAAAAAACAAAAAAACAAACAAAAAAACAAAACATCTTTCTGCCACAGCCAGGTGAAAGCTGGGTGTTCTGTTGGCCTTCTCCAACTACTGGCTCCTCAATAGTCAGGCACCTGTGCACTGAAAAATACAGTGAAATGTGCCACATGGTTAAAATGTCGTTCCCTCACATTGGGGTCGTTCACTGCACGGTGGTGCGCGGGTCCAAACCTGAGGCAGCTCATGCAGCACCCGGAACATCCTTTCCTCTCTCTTGCAGAAGAAGAACTGCATTTCTAATGGTGCTTTTCCATCTAGTAGATGCTCAAATGGCTTTAAAATGATGCCTCACATGTTCTTCTCCAGCCGAGGCTGGTACCCATTTTTACAGATGGGGGGACTGAGATGATGGAGACAGATAAGTGGCATGAACAGGATTGGAACCCAGGTCTACATATTGTACTGGACTTACTGCTTCTTCAAAACCCTCATACGCAGTTAATACCCAGTCACCTGACCTCTACCAACAGAACATGCTGTGAATTACCCAAAGACAAAACTGAAGGCAGAAAGACCCACAAACACGCAGTATGTGAAGGAGGTTGTGGTAAAGTTCTGGCAAAACATAACTCAAGTTCCAGGTTTCAGCTAGTGGACACTGGAAAGGACCTAGAAAGAACATACGTATATATATATATATATATATATATATATATATATATATATATATATGCATATACACATATACATACACATACACCTGTACACACATACCTATACATATGCATATATATAAACATGATTGGGATTGAAAAGGAGATAGGAGCATCTTCTTTACAATATGTGAAATGGAGTTTATCACTTTTGTCCTCTGAAAATTGATGGTTAATATATTTTTCTTAAACTCTTTGAACTAAAGCTGAAAAGCTACACTATAATTAGAATTCAGGAACATTATAATAAAAACCACTATAACACAAAATTATTCAATCATAGGTGGAAATTGTTACCTTACATACAAGGAAATGTGAAGCATGACATCAGTACAAACGTTGGACTACCGCTGGCAGTCATGTGTCATCTTCTTTCATTATGCTGCTTTCAATGTACCTCAGAAGTCGGAACTTAGAACTCATAATTATATCATTTTTGACAAACCAAAAACACACTACCAGCTAGTTTGCCATGTTGTCCATCAACGGAACAAAGGAGCAAAAACGAGCCAACAGATGCAGTACAATGTTGCATTAGATTGTAAAATGTTATTATATTGGTTGTGATATGCTGGATAACATTTACTGTGCAAACTCCCATTTTTGAAGAATCACATCATATGCCAAAGTCGGGGTTGAGAAAGCTTTCCCAAGTTAATGACATGGAATTCTGACCTCAGGTGGTGTTTTCTTTGATTTTTCCAGATGGAAGTTTGGAAATTCAGACTTCAGTTTCCGTCAATTGTAGCGTTAGGGCTTGTACGTTAAATGCAGATACAGATCCAGACAGAAACTTCTACTCACACTTTTCATACAACTGTTCTGTAACATTTTCTGAAAGCTTGCTGATACATACAAAACACAGCAATACAACCGGTCAGCAGGGGGCAGTATAGCCAAAGTTGAAGCAAGACAATGTTAAAGCAAAAGGATATGAGGAAGACCATTATCAAAGGCAGAATATTTTGACAAGTTTTATATAAACTTGTTGTGAAGTATTTAATGGCCTCACAAACCGCCACCAGCAATATCACCGCCTATACTTGCTTCTTTTACCACAGGAATATTGTTACGACTTTGACTGTTGCAAAGTTTGATGTTGTCAGAAACTTTCAAAATGCTCTGCACAGCCATTTAATGGATATTTTAACATCCAGGCCAACATAAAGAAGACACGCACGGATCTGGGCATGATGGTTTCACCATTCAAAACACACGTAAATTTCTGTACACATAAATTAGCCTTAAAAGTGTACGGCCTGTGGCTTTTTTAAAGATTTATGTCATTACAAGAATTTTCTTTGGTACCACTGTAAAAATTATTTATTAGTCTTTAAATAGGGGAGTCATAATACGATATTGCCAATATGATCAAAATTGGCATTGTCGAGAAAATTTTTTTAAAATACTTCCTCTGAAGGGGAAAATTTTGAGAGAACAAATGGCCTTGAACTATACGGTACTGACCCATACAGTCTATGCTAACGACGTTATAGATCATGTGAGAGCTTCTCCTGACTTGCAAGGGATGCTGGGAAGCACATGGGGACAGCCAATCAGAGTAGAGAAACAGTGAGGTCTGCTGGTTGCATGCACGCACACATGTCCTCCTGAAGCCGGTGTCGCAGACCGAACGGTCCCCCTTAAAATCCAGCTCCCCCGACGACGCGGTTCACGGATTATCACCTCGTTTCTGCTTCAAACTGCACTCCAGTCATCATCTATCTCAGCAACAGATATCTGAAGCTTTTGTACAACAATCCTTTCCACATAAATGCAGCATTATGTCATCATAAAAGGCAGCAGAAGCGATATGCGCCGCAGCTAAACGAGCTGCTAGTTGATGCGTTCACTGCGCATCGGACATTTCAAAGTGTCACCGAATTTCACCTCGTTTCTGCTTAAAACTGACTTTAGAATGATTTAAGAGGTTTTAGCTTTATCATCTGATGGTTAATAATCTCATTAAACCATTTAATTGCTTTGGTTGAAGAGCTCCGTCTCAGACGAGCTGCTGTGGTCTGAAATGACGCATGCGCAGATGCAAAAGGCGGACCGATTTTTAGGGGCGAACCGTTTGGTCTGCTACACCGGCATTAAAAGGAAACTATAACAGTTGTGATGGAATTTCCAAATATGTTCTCCTTAAAATGAGCTGTAATTTTGCAACACGTTTCAAAAATAAGCAATGCTTGGATTTCCTTGGAAACTAAATTTTGTCAGATTTGTGAAATTTGAAAGGCCGTACAGCTTTAAGGATTCTCTCCTACAGGTTATATGGGCATGTCACACACAGCAAGCAAAAACTAACTTATGTGACATATGTCACAGAGATCTAAAACAAGACCTTTCAGGTGTACATGCTGCCGATTCCATACGCTTAGTCACAAAGGTGTGGAACTTTGACAAAATTTAATGCAAATTCCTCAACAACATCTAGGTCTAAAATATAGGTTTGACACCATATGACCCCTTTAATAGCTTTAGTCAGAGCACATGGCGAGTGCTAAAGCAGGTTTTGCCCACTCATAAGCCGTATTATCACTTTATTGCAACATAAAATAAGTTAACTATTACTGGCAGCTTGCATATATTAACCAAATGTGTTACGTCTGCACTTTTCCCGGAAAGCAGCAGCAGGTGACGAGTGTCCGCTCAGGTAGAGGACGCGTGCTAGGACGAATAAAAGGACACGTCGTAGGACGAATAAAAGGACACGTACGGCGGCGCTTCGTCACTAAAACTTTACTAATGGCGTTAACTCAAGAGTCTGTGCTGTCCGTGTTGATAGCAGAGGGTGGAAAAGTGAAGAAAAGCGACCTCGTGGCTAAATTTAAAGGCTCATTTGACTGCGAGGACCCGACAGAGAAAGAACGGAACAAGGAGCTTTTTAAGACCTTCGTCAACAACGCCGCCTTTGTCAAGGAGGTCGACGGCGTCAAGTACGTCTTCGTCAGGAAGAAGTACCAACACTTGCTAGAGGACACTGAGAGTGTGGAGAGCTGTGGAGGAGAGGAGCCCTGGGCTGAGTCTCCTGTGCAGTTGGCCCTGCAGAGGATCCAGTCCAAGTCTGCAGAGTTCCGAGTTCAAAAAGCCCTGCGTTTCCAGATTTCACAGTGGGAGCACTCAGATGGAGGGGAAAACACCTCCAGTACACAGTCTGCTTTACCCCCCAGCAGCTCCACTATAGTGGAGATCCACAAGCTGAAGGCGGACTTGCGAAGCACTCCCGATGCCTTCAGGAACGAGAGCAAGATGTGTTTCCTGGAGACCAACCAACCGAAGAAGGTGGCCAACGAGGAGCCCAAAGAACCCAGGTTCTCCTCCGTGGTTCCCCTGGAGCAGTCAGAGCACCAGTGGTTTGTGAAGTGTGCCGCCGGCCACTGGAGCCAGGTCTATGTTCTGCTCCTCACTGATACGCAGCTGGCAGAGAAGAGGGACTTCATGTCCGGCTTTACCGTGTTGCACTGGGCTGCTAAGTGGGGAAACACTGAAATGCTTGAAAAGATCATCGAACTATCCCGGCTTGGAGGCGTCGACGTCAACATCAACGCAAGAACGCATGGGGGGTACACTCCTTTGCACATTGCAGCCTTACACGCGCAGGAATACATCCTGGCTATGCTGGTGGAGGAGTACGGCGCCAACATTAGTGTCCGGGACAACTGTGGAAAGAAGGCCTACCACTATCTGAGCAAAGGCATTTCTACAAAGGTTCGAGAGATGCTGGGTGACCCCCGGTCCCAGCTGGATCAGGAGAAGTCCTTCCTAGAGAGAGAAGAGCTGGACCTGCTCCCGGACCTCTCCAAGTCCCTGCATTCGATAAGTCGTCTCTTCCAGCCCCATTTGACAGGCCCCAAGAAGAAGCACAAGCTGAGGCCCAGCCTTTACTCGCTGACCAATGAGGCAGAGGAAGAACAGGAGGACAGCACCGTCTCGAGGCCCAGACCTTTATCAGAGGTTTTTATGTAATCTGAGGATTGTGGTAGTCTTGTTTCTATGCAGGGAAGCAGACAACACCAAGTATTGTCAAACAAGCCTAGAAACATTAGCAATAAAAGCTAATATAGGTCACTGGGTGCTCTATAAATAGATTTTAAAGTTTTTGTCCAAAAACATAAATAAAAACACTGAGATGATGCTTCTTATTAAAAAAGAAAAAAGCTACTCTTAGGTCTCAAACAAAGATCTGTTTATGTGCCTGACACTTTATCGCTAACTGCTAGGTGTTGAGTTAATGCTTGAGTTTCACAATTCTTTGCTTCTTGGTCCTTCAACGTTGGCATTTCCTGTCTTTGTGGTGTACAATTCACAGAGCGTTGTATTGTTCACCCACTAAAAATGAACATGAACAAGTTAGACCGTTGAGAAACAGGTTAGTTTAGAATCCGTGATAGGTGAGTGTTGGTGTTAACGGTTAGCATTAATGTAATACTGATGGTTAGCATCAACTGTAGATGGATTTCCATAACAAATTTTCACAACAATTAATCAATATTTTCAATGTTGACAAAACATAGCAAACTGTCAGTGTTTCCATCGAGTGATGGAATGCGACTGCCGAGTTTTGTCCTGTCGTGATAACTGTCATTCCAGCAAGGCTCTCACGAGAACTGTAACCATGGTGACGTATGTGCAAGTGCTGCAAATTATTGCCATAACATCATATCTTATGAGGTTTAACTACCCTATGCAAGCATTGGAATGTTTTATTCAAAATATGTGTTTCCATTAAGTGTATTTTCAACACACCCACCTGTGGTTAGCATGTCTGTGTATGTTAGCATGCAACCACACGTTTGTACAAACCGCAGTTAGCGTTTTCCTCCATATACCTCATCACTGCTCAAAATGTGAAGCATCAGCATGACAATGTATAGTATAAATAGCGTTACATTCCACATCTGGAAATGTGGTGTTTACCAGAAAACCCTTTATTAGTTTGCAACAGGGTTAGTGAGGGTGTTTAACATAAACCCCAGTAATATTTAACTGTAAAAGTAGGCAAAACTTACTTTTAAGCCCTACATGTTCAGCAGGTGTTCCCACAGGTATATGGGATATTTACCCACAACACAAAGTTGATTTTTTTGGATTAATCTGGTGCATCCAAGGCTATCAAATTGTCATCAGTTTTTCCTCACTTTATGTTGCCCTTTCAGTTTCAGTGAGTTACAGAATGATTGCACTTAATATGTGTGAGGCATTGGTATTAAACTGGAGCATACCAACTCCGTTAACTGTCCAACTAGCATCTTCATTCACTAGGTAGACTTCACCATTTTACAAGGCTTGTCATGAAATGTACCTTCTTTTCTGTCTACTTTTTGCCTAGATATTACCACTGTACATAGGGTTTTTGTGCCATAAAATGGACATTTTTCAATCTACTCATCATATGAGATGGATTACCAACTTTTTTTTGTTGTTGGAGATTTCCGTAACATTTCCCTACTCCCTCCACAGGAAACAGATGATGGGACTATATTTGAATACAGTCTCATCCATAAACCCATTTGTAGACTCAGACCCAATACTTTGTTTCTTTTTCATTGTACGAAACTATATCAAGTCAAGTCGATGTGTAATTTTCCATCAGGTGGTGATGAATGTTAATGCTGTAGTAGCACAATAACGGAGCAGCAACGGACCGTGAATGCATCGTCACACTCAATTGTCTTCTGTGATGTTAAACTAATGCATTAAAACATTCTTGTTTTTGAATTTTCCAGTTATATGCCATTATTAAACATTCTGAGATTGGTAAATTGAGATTAGTTTCTTGCCGTTATAGCATTTCAGCTCAGACAATAAAAACTGCAGTACTTCTAACTTTTTTGGATTAATCAAGGTCATTGACAGAAAAGTGCTGATGTAATTTCTTAGAGATGACTTTGATTTGTTCGAGCCGTTCTGTGCTTGATATTGTTGACCAGAAAAAAAAAAGTATTGGAAGACGCGACTGTATTGTAGGAAATGTTATGAGCTTTGCTTCTCTGTTTTCAGACTTTTTTAGATTATGATTAATTAATCATAGTGATAAACATGTTGATAATGAAAATAATTTGATGTAACCCAAGTCGGTGCCAAGATGACATCATATTCTAAGTACCTGTTTTTACCGAACGGTTTTAACAAATCTGTTTGCTGCGTTCATGGATGACCTGATTTTGAATTCTGTCGTACAAATTAATAGTTTGTAACAGTGTAAAATCAATTCATAGAAAGTTTTGTTACTGATAATAATGGGGGGGGGGGGGGGGGGGGGGCATTTTTCTTTTCATTTTCATCTCTCCATAAGAGGAGCAGTGAAGTGGTCTTCCTCTGGATATTTCCTCCGATGCACACATGAATTAAACCACTAGAAATGTCTGTCATTGAGGAGACCTGTTGAAGGACGTCTCCTGTGCACGTGTCCTGTAAAAGCAGCAGACTATCACTCTGACTGAAATAAATAAATTTTGCTTGACCTGTGGAGGCCGTGTGATTCATCGTGACGTGTGCAGGTGTGTTGTTGAAATCGTACCTTTGTTCATGTCAAAACATCTGCGAAACCAGACTCAGACCTAGGTTTAGTCTCTGGGAGACAACTGTGAGTCATCGCGGGAATACGGTTGTGCTGATAGTCAGTGGCCCCTGCAGGCCAAACACAAAGTAACCTGCCTTCCATGTGTTTCCTGGTTTCTGCAGTTCCATCAGCTTTGAGCACATACAGCTGTTAATTTGCAGCAGTTGTGGGATGTAAATGCTCAAAGGATCATGGAAAAAGAAAGAGCAGGATTTAGGATTGGGACGCTGTGTTCCCAGCTTTGGGTTGACTGTCTGATGCAGCACATCATTACTGACCCTGCAGCATCTCACCTTGATGTCAAAATAATGTTGCTCCTCTGAGCCTCACATGACCAACGTTTTTATTAGCAGATGAGGAAATGACTCACGGTTTAAAAAAAAAAGTCATCCTGAAGGCCGTTCTTGAACGTGATATAACCTATAAAGCCGGCATTTGCTGCTCGGTGCGGTTAACTATGGGATTTTTATAGTTCAGTAGTTTTTAAATATTGAATTAGTGGGTAATCAGAAAACTGAAGAACAGACTTCTTGTTTCGCAGTCCAGTCACTATTTCAGTTTTCTGAAAATACACGATATCCAGGTTTTCACTAAAATTAATTGTCTAAAATGCTAACATGAGAGATTATTTACATTAATGGCTAAAGTTTTTGGACAGCATGTCGAGAGATGTATCAAATTTGTCAAGCGTTGGTTTGTGTCATTACTGGTACTCAGTGGCGGTTTTTGATATGGGCCATGCGGGCGTTGCCCTGGGCGGCACAGTGGGGGCGAGCACTCGAAAAAAAAAATCATGTCCACCACAAAATGGTTTTCTTATCAGTGTGTGGAATTGGCAAATTGGCGCCCCCTGTAGGCAGCTGCAGGCGCTGACAAAATAATCGTAATAACAATGATAATGAAATTTAAAATTAGGCTTATCATCATAATTAACTGGTTTATTTAATGAAGAAAAAGAATCACATTTGATTTCATTGGCATGGGAATGCAAGTAACATTTCAGTTTAAATTTTTGTTTGATCCACAGATGAAGACCAAAAATTGGGAGGAAAAAGGCAAACACACACCCCACACACACACCCATCTTCAATCGCTTAGTCCAAGAGTCGTGGGGGGCTGAAGCCTATCCCAGCAGTCATAAAGCGTGAGGCGGGTACACCCAGGACAGGACGCCAGTCTGTCACAGGGCCACAAACAGACAAACAAACACAGACACACACTCGCACACCTACGGACAATTTAAAGATTCCAATCCACCTAACCCGCATGTCTTTGGATGTGGGAGGAAACTGGAGCACCCGGAGGAAACCTACACAAACACGGAGAGAACATGCAAACTCCACATAGAAAGGCTACAGGCGGGAATTGAACCCATGACCTTCTTGCTGTGAGGCAACAGTGCTAACCACTAAGCCACCGTGTTGCCAAAAGGCAAACACTACATGATCAAATTTCTGTCAAACCTAAAACTTTTGCAGATTAGTTAATGCTAAGTATTTACACATTTAGCCTAATATGTACAAACGTGATACATCAAGATAAATATTTAGCTAAATGTTGAGACAAATATGTACCTCAATAAAAGTGTGAATTGTTCCTGCCTGAAAGACAGATTAATAAAGGCATGTTTATTCAAACTTGCAATACATGGATGTTTTGTTTTGGAGTAATATTGTGGCCTACAGGCTTTTGATGTCAATTTCAATTACAATTTCAGTGGCACTTCTAAAATATTAATATAATAATAATAATAATAACAAAACGGCTGTTTGTGCAAAATTTTCTGGGTTTTTTTTGGGGGGGGGGGGGCCTCAGGCGGAGTAGAACCGCCACTGCTGGTACTTGTTTTATAAGGATCATCTAATCCCACTATAATTTGATGTGATATTAAATTGTCATTTGCTCTATTTTTGTCAAACTAATGAGATATTTTTTGGCTGTGAACACTGGACGGGTCTTGCGCTGTTGCTCATGAATAATTTTTGCCACAGTGTGAAAAGCTAATCTTGGATCGTGAGTATGTAGAAGTTAGAACTGGGTGAGACACAACTTGGCCAGATTGTACACAATTTATGCTTCATATTGAAGGTTTATGCTTAAAATTTTCTATGTCCTCAGGTGTCCTGGTTTAACAGTAAGTGCTGCAGTCAAGTCCAACAGATTGGAGAGAATGGTGGACTGACTCAACCAGATTAGAACCCAAAACCTTGGAGTCTACCATTAAAATCACATGACGAGCAGATTAAAGTCTTCAGCTTGTTTCCAGTGGAGTTAAATTAGAATCAAAAATTACAAAATGCCTTCAGCCTTCAATCTAAATTCAGAAACCACCAGGTGACTGGTCTTGCAAAAGACAGTTAATGAGCCTGTTCTTTCATACTCCAATGAGGCAGCCACCAAACAACGTGGCTAGCACAAATTCAGTTTTGTTGTTTTTTAAACAAAAAACTGCACCATCTTGGATAGTTCACATAACCTTTCAAGCTCCATGTTTAAAAAAAAAAAAACCCCGAGAGGTGTATTTAATAATCCTCAATAAATATTGTGGAATGTAAATCTTACCCAAAGGCCTTAATTGGCCCCCAAGCCACCAGTTTGACAACCCACAGGCCACGTTTCTCAGACCAGGGCCGATTGAGAAGTTTTGAGCCTGACCCAGAAAAGGGTGTGACTTTCCATCTTTTGCATTCAGAGAAACCAACCTTTCTCAACATTTCACCCACTGAGTCAAAATTTTACACATTCTCTCGAAATGCTGGTTTCTCAGAATGCAAAATAAGGCTATGGATGAATGAAGTTTGCATTTGAGTCTCAATATATATATATATAGCTAAAAGCCAGGATGATAGTTCTGTTGCAATTTGCTGATGTGCCTGCAGAGGGCAGCGCTCCGAGAGAAACAACCAAATTTAATACGCACTCCATTCAGGAAGTATTCACAGAGCTTCACTTTTTCCACATTTCCTGTAACAGCCTTACTCCAAAATGGAGTAATTTTTTTACATCAAAATTCTACTCACAACACTGCATAATGACGACAAAGAGCTTTTTTTTATTTCAGCAAATTTATTAAAAATAACTAAGAAATCAAATGCACGTAAGTATTCACACTCTGTGCTCAGTACTTTGTTGATGCACCTTTGGCAGCAATTACAACCTCAAGTCTTCATGAATATGACACAAGCTTGGTGCACCTATCTTTGGGCAGGTTTCCTCTTTGCAGCACCTCTCAGGCTCCATCACGTTGGATGAGGAGCGTCGGAGCACAGCCATTTTCAGATCTCTCCAGAGATCGTCAATCAGATTCAGGTCTGGACTCTGGCTGGACCACTCAAGAACATTCACAGAGTTGTCCTCAAGCCACTCCTTTGATATCTTGGCTGTGTGCTTAAGGTCATTGTCCTGCTGAAAGATGAACTGTCAAGAGCGATCTGGAGCAGGTTTTCATCCAGGATGACTGTATTTTGTTGCATTCCTCGTTCCCTCAATCCTGACTAGTCTCCCAGTTCCTGCTACTGAAAAACATCCCCACAGCATGATGCTGCCACCACCATGCTTCACTGTAGGGATGGTACCTGGTTTCCTCCAAACATGACATCTGCAATTCACATCAAAAAGTTCAATCTTAGTCTCATCAGACCAGAGAATTTTGTTTCTCATGGTCTGAGAGTTCTTCAGATGCCTTTTGGCAAGCTTCAGGAGGGCTGCCATGTGCCTTTTACTAAGGAGTGGCTTCTGTCTGGCCACTCCACCATACAGGCCTGATTGGTGGATTGCTGCAGAGATGACTGTCCTTCTGGAAGGTTCTCCTCCCTCCACAGAAGAATGCTGGTGCTCTGACAGAGCGACCAGTTTATACAGACAGCCAGCTCTAGGAAGAGTCCTGGTGGAGCTGAACTTCTCTTTACTGATGATGGAGGCCACTGTGCTCATTGGGACCTTCAAAACAGCAGAAATGTTTATGTACCCTTCCCCAGATTTGTGCCTTGAGACAATCCTGTCTCACAGGTCTACAGACAATTCCTTTGACTTCATGCTTGGTTTGTGTTCTGACATGCACTGTCAACTGTGGGACCTTATATGTAGACAGATGTGTGCCTTTCTAAATGAAGTCCAATCAACTGAATTTACCCAAGGTGGCCTCCAATTAAGCTGTAGAAATATCTCAAGGAGGATCAGTGGAAACCACATACACCCAAGCTCAATTTTGTGCTTCATGGCAATGACTGTGGATAGTTAAGTACATGTGATTTCTTAGTTTTTCTATTTTTAATAAATTTGCAAAAATATAAAAACATTTTTCACATTGTTATTATGGGGTATTGTGCGTATAATTTTGAGGGAAAAAAAATGAGTTTCATCCATTTTGGAGTAAGACTGCAACATAAAATGTGGACAAAGTATAGCGCCGTTAATACTTTCTGGGTGCACTCAAAACTGAATTTTAAAGAAAAGTGCATATCATTACTCGTTATTACAATAGCAGCCGAAAAGTTATTAGTATTTTGTGATGTCCTTTCATTCCTGTGCACATTTGTTCAAGTTGCTGCACCATTTATCCTCAATACAAGAAATTCAGTGTGTGTGTGTGTATCGGGAGAGGGAGAGAACAAAAAACAGACAGGGGACTTAATTTATTCACAATTTTACAAACACTGCAGAATTTACAACTCCAAACAGGCACAAGAAAGAGTTCTAACTCAAACTTCCAAACAAACTAAATGTGCAGCAGATTTAGAAATGTCTCCTCATCCTACCAGCTGGGATTTACTGAAATATGTTTGTCATCATGGTATCAGTGTCTCACTCACAAACCAAACTAAATCGCCTGATAATCAGTTCAAATGCTACTTTTCCTGCAAACTTATCAGGACACTGTTTTGATCAATTGACAGGAATCAGACAGGAAGTTCTCGTGTTTATGCGAGCTAAAAGGCCTTATCTCTGTGCTGCTCCTTTCCTCGCCAACTTGTTTCCTTAGTGCATCTCTAAAGACGCTTGCAAATTTTACACATTCCAACAAGCTGCATGGAACAGCACGAGTCTTTGTAACCCTTGAACCCTGAATCAGCACAAAGGCAGTAAAGTGAAGTGGACAGCGTTATAAATCTGCACCGAAATGTTCACGGGGCGACAGAAGCGGTGAAATGCGTAAAAATGTCTAAATTGTTTATGATGATTTCTGCAAATTCCTTCTCCTCCTTTGATATGTAACTCTTTTTGGGGGGGGCATGGGGAGTGTACATTCCAAGTTAATGATTTGTATAGTGGCCTTTTGTGGTCATAATTTCATGAATATCTTTAATAGACAGGTTTTTTTGGGGGGGTGGGGGGGGGGGGGTAAACGTAGGCTGGATCAGTTTTTCAGTGTTTTTTGAAGGACAGTAAATTTTTGATCATTGTAAGACTTCACTAAATGAACACAGCAATCACCGAGCAGAGTTCTGACTTTGCTCAACTAAACGCGACAAACGCACGTGCACACTACTCTAAACCAACTCTTCACTGTCTGCCTAAGCCCGGTCACACGGCACGTAACAAAGGGCAACAAACTAAACGAAACATGAAATTTGGACTTTTGTTGGCATCGTTTAACCTTCGCAGCTTCATTCCTGCAGCTCGCACTTTGTCAGGGAAAATATGAACAAATGCTGCAGAAAACCTCAATTCATCTGTATTTCATTGTGCTGTTGTTCTTGACGGTTTCTTATCGTTTGCTTAGTTTTTGCAACGTTAGCGTTTAGTTTGTCTTCATTCGACCAGCTGAATGTTTTCATACAGTGCAGAAGCCAGTTTGTGAACGTGGCTGCTGCTGTCACTGTGTTCATGTACCGTGGGAAATTACAGCGCAAACAGCCTGTTTGCTTGGATTTTTTTTTTTTTAATCTGGGTGGGGGGAGGGCAGCTTCACTGGGCTCAGGCACCTTATATAGGACAGAATTAATCTTTTGTGTGAATACAATGAATTATTTTACCAAAAATAAAATGAAAACCAGGCTCCTACCACAAGCAACTGCTGAATTTGAAACAAAAAAGCTGTGTAATTTCTGACGGTACTTGAAGGAAGCAGCAATAGCAGTAATCGCCTCCTGCATGTGCTTATTATTTTTTAATAAATATAACAATGAGTGTAGGAATGACAATCCAGCCCTTATGTACACATGGCAACAGGCAGATGATTCAAATGATTATATAAAGAGCTGTTCTGGAAGGCAGAATTCACATTGTGGATCAGTGGCAGCTGGTGGAAATAACCGCATGAGGAGTCAATGTGCGGCGTTCACACAGACTGATCAATTTACTGCTCTGATATATTCAATCATCTTTACACTTATTTTTATTCCCCCTTTTGACAGTTTTCTGTTATAAATCAATATATATGGCTTAGTAACGTAATACAGTGATACAGCAGCTACCACGACACACCATTTTTTTAAATTTTTTTTTTAAATTGAAGCAAGACGGAGCACGCACTGTGTTGTCAGTCTGAACCAGACAGTGAGGATTCTGATGATGGAGATGATAACTCTGGTGTTCTGGATGAGCAACCAGAGCAGGTGGATCACCACTGTGCACACAGATCTCCACAGTGGGTCAGATTATGTGCTTCTGCAGCTTCTCCAGGATTCAGGCGCTACAGAGCTCAGTCCCAGCGCCGAGTCCTGGAAGGCAGACACACACTGCTCCAGCAGTGGCTCCAGGCGCATTTCGTTTAAAGCGACGAGATCAACATTAGCTTCGGTTTCATTTTGTTCCTCTTTCATTCTGTTTGTGCTCTTGCTTCGCAGGCTATTCAGTGATGGGAAAAGTCAAAAGCTCATTCGTCCATCTTTTCTTGACGATTTGTGACTTTTTTGCTTTTGTCCCTTTGTTCAGGAATTGTCATATACCGGGTGATCGGGCCTTTAAATATTCAATCAAAAGAAAACATGATTCGAAATTAACACAACTACAAAAAAGAAGAAGAAAAAAAAAAAGATCAGAAATTATATTTGAGGAATGCAGAAGCACATGAGCGATCCTTTAAAAAAACTGTTACAAAGTCCACAGGTGTATTTTTCATTAAATGTTAGTGTGATCGTCAGAAAGAGCTTTTTCACTAAAGGCTAAATTTTAACATTAAAATGGGACGCCGCTTTGGAGGTAGAAAACAGAAAAGACACCAGCAGTGAAGTGTGAGAAATTACAAAGCATTTCAAGTATCACGTGTCACATCTGTGCAGAAAGAGCCAAAGCAGTCGTTGAAACAACTGTTTCTCTAAAACAATCTGCCAATGAGCACAAGCGTCTCCACAAGCGTATTCAAAGCAAACACTGCATGAAGTCACCAAGACTTAAAAACTCCAAAATTAGCCAGAAAAGTGTTACAAAGGGTGCCAACAGCATTTCATCTTTTGTGTTGAAATCTCTGGCAAAGAAAAATGAAAGAAGATTATTTTGTGGGTAGAGTAAGGCCTTTGAAGTCTGCTCTAAGGAAATGTGCATTTATGTCATTACAAAGTGCTTTTTTTTTTCCATTCACCTTTTTTTTTTGGTTTTTAGTGTCTTCATTGGAAACATTTAAAAATAAGAACATTAAAAACATTACATCTCCTATTTCTATTGTACATTTCGTGGCTACAGTACTCAAAGTCTTCTAACAGGTCAAAAGCAAAAAATTCTTAAAGCTTATGATCGGTGCTGAGGACAGTGCTGCAGCTTCAGTGACAGAGTGAACAGCTGATGAATTACTACATGCAAAACTTTGTGCACAGCAACTCTAAGTGAAAACATTCCACAGCAACACCAATCAGAAGGCACGCAACGCAGAAAACTAGTCACTCTTCTTCAGAGTCCATGGAAACACGCTGCGATGAACACGCGTCCTCAGCTGCAGGTTTGCACGGAGTTGGGCGGAGGAAGAAAGGTGATGACCTTCATTCTGAACGGATTTTACTGCTCAGGTCATGGGAGGAGAGCAGAATGGAATGATAGGAAGAATAACGGGATAATCTGAGAGCACTGATGAACCACTCAGTTGTGTCCTGTGTCACATAGGCAAAGTGAGCTAGAAAAGTACAGCTAAAGTCTTCAGGTGTGAAATGAAAAGATGATGGAAAAAATCATCTTGGGGGGGGTTTCCTTCAAAGATTCACACTGTTGCAAAGTGCCTCCAGCTGCTCCTCTGCCAGCCTCTTCTTCTCCTCCAGGTCCTTCTGACGGATGAGCAGCGAGGCCTTGGTCTGCACAAAGTGGCGATAGTCCTGCAGCTGCTCGGCAGACAGCTGACGTGACAGGAAGGTGGAAACCAGATTCTCTCTGCGGTCCAGGTTGTCCTTCAGATCTTTGGCATCCTCCCTCTGTTTGCACAGCAGACGGTGGCGACTATCCAGAGATTGCTGAAAGAAGAAGAGGCGATAAATTACTCCTAACTCGGTAATCGTACCCATGGGCATGATGACAGTAACAGCTACTTCAATCTGACATTTGACCCTAATGACCTCTACCTTCACCCAAATGATTGACCTCTGGGTGACCTTGAAAGTGAACGTCTGGAAATCCACCTACGTGTGTGAATATCAAATTCCATGACCTTGATTTTTGCCCAAGTTAATTATTTAGTGCAATTTCAGGGACAACTTTCATTAACATTCCATGTTTGGTAGAAATCAGCAAATTTACCCTTTGACCCAGTGACTGATCTTTGGCTAATACAGATCAGAGTGAACATTTTAAAATTTGACCTTTGTCCCCAAAGACCTTAACCAGACTGCATTAGCCAGACTGACCTCTGGCTAATGCAAACCAGAGTGCAAATTTGATCTCATCTACATGTGGGTGCCAAGTCTGGTGTAAACTGGGGTGGAAAAGTCATAATTCTGACATATGACCCCCAATGACCTTGACATTTGCAAAAACCAATCATTTCTGAGCAGTTCTGGTACTGACTGTCACTCATATATCAAGTTTGTTGGAAACTGAGCAGACAACCTGGGAGGAGTAGGGGAACGAACAAATGTTTCTCAAAAACGACAGCATGGTGATGATGCAGACAGCGGCTCAGGACGTTTGTCCAGCTACATGTTTGGTTTCTCACAGTCAACTCAGCCCTATTATTGCCTAATATAAATGACATTATTACTCAGCTGTTTTAAGGTTTGTTTGTTTTGTTTTTGTAAACCATAATGAAGAAGTAGGTTAGTTTTATATGTGAAAGTGGAGCGAAGAAGAGATGCAGTGTTTTATTGTGTCAACAGAGGGCAGGGTAGATACAAATGTCATCGAAACCAGGCTGGAGTTTCGGTGAGTCAGTGTAAATACCAGCGTTACTGATAACAGAAGAAAGCACACAAGCCTCTGACGGGGCCTCAGCGCGCACAACAGTCAGCGAGCACTTCAAATATACAAATATAACTCAGACAGGTGAACATAACCTGATGCTGATTTCCCTCAAAATGCTGAAACAAGAAGAATGATTTTGCCACAATTAAGTAAAAAAAACAACCTTAATAAGTCAAGTAGTTTGAAAACAGTGTTACAAAATAACAAAGAGCACTAAGTGTCAATATTTTAACTAATCTTGAAGTGTCCGATAAACAGTTTACCTCAACTAAAGATAAGTACAACACGGCCAATCAAAACGCGATAAGCCCACTGAAATACTCTGCATTCCACACAGTGAGGAACCTTGACTGCATTAAAGACGTTTCCCAAGAGGCACACTGGCTGTTGCAAAGCAAACATAAGAAGAGTATAGCCGAGGGCGCGGGAGCAGCCGCGCTCCTCTGTGACATCGTCCTCTTTGTGCCAGAAGCTCTAAACGCGCTGCAGTGAAACATGAGATTTGGAAGTTATCTGCTACGTAATGCAAGATTCACCCAGGAAGACACGGCAACACTGTGTTTCTACTCGAACACTCGGGCATGACTCGAAGAGGGGATCAAAGAGGAACTCAAGTGGGATCTGAAACAATGAGCACACGGCAGCGCATTTTATTTGCAAAGTAAATTCTCAGATTGAACCTTTTCAGTTGACAAAAAAAGAAAAAAAAAAGAATCAGAAAACAATTCAAGTGTGTGTGTGTGTGGGGTGTGTGTGTGTGTGTGTGAAAGCACAGGCTTCATAATAAAATGTGCTGAGATACACAGTTGGACATTCTGGCTGTGCTTTCAATGACTAATGAGTGGTGATAATGTTTTTATGGTGTAGGTGAGAAGTAAACACAAATACTGAATTCTGAAGATACATTACCCCCGCCGCCATGAGGAGCAATGACCTGTATTCTAAATCATTTTGTTTTTTTCTATCCAGTAGATGGTTGTCACAAAAGTACGCGTGGACTGCAAAAGTGGGGAAAAAAGCAAATTTGCCCAGTATACGAACACAAGTGCAAACAAGGTACCGCACATTGCATTTAGTCATTTTTGATCAGGATATGTCATTCAAAAGCGCATATTAAACAAATATGTAGGACTGCTTTTTTGCATTTACGCAATATCTCTAAAATTAGAAAGGTCTTGTCTCAGAGTGATGCTGAAAAACTAATTCATGCATTTATTTCCTCTAGGCTGGACTATTGTAATTCATTATTATCAGGTTGTCCTAAAAGTTCCCTGAAAAGCCTTCAGTTAATTCAAAATGCTGCAGCTAGAGTACTGACGGGGACTAGAAGGAGAGAGCATATCTCACCCATATTGGCCTCTCTTCATTGGCTTCCTGTTAATTCTAGAATAGAATTTAAAATTTTTCTTCTTACTTATAAGGTTTTGAATAATCAGGTCCCATCTTATCTTAGGGACCTCATAGTACCATATCACCCCAATAGAGCGCTTCGCTCTCAGACTGCAGGCTTACTTGTAGTTCCTAGGGTTTGTAAGAGTAGAATGGGAGGCAGAGCCTTCAGCTTTCAGGCTCCTCTCCTGTGGAACCAGCTCCCAATTCAGATCAGGGAGACAGACACCCTCTCTACTTTTAAGATTAGGCTTAAAACTTTCCTTTTTGCTAAAGCTTATAGCTAGGGCTGGATCAGGTGACCCTGAACCATCCCTTAGTTATGCTGCTATATACTTAGACTGCTGGGGGGTTCCCATGATGCACTGAGTGTTTCTTTCTCTTTTTGCTCTGTATGCACCACTCTGCATTTAATCATTAGTGATTGATCTCTGCTCCCCTCCACAGCATGTCTTTTTCGTGGTTCTCTCCCTCAGCCCCAACCAGTCCCAGCAGAAGACTGCCCCACCCCGAGCCTGGTTCTGCTGGAGGTTTCT
Organism: Thalassophryne amazonica; assembly: GCF_902500255.1. Taxonomy (NCBI): domain Eukaryota; kingdom Metazoa; phylum Chordata; class Actinopteri; order Batrachoidiformes; family Batrachoididae; genus Thalassophryne; species Thalassophryne amazonica. The sequence continues at coordinate 51,058,204 of NC_047111.1, forward strand.
TCCTGTTAAAAGGGAGTTTTTCCTTCCCACTGTCGCCAAGTGCTTGCTCACAGGGGGTCGTTTTGACCGTTGGGGTTTTTACGTAATTATTGTATGGCCTTGTCTTACAATATAAAGCGCCTTGGGGCAACTGTTTGTTGTGATTTGGCGCTATATAAATAAAATTGATTTATTGATTGATTGATTTACCATCCACCATAGTACATCCAACACACTAATCCAAGGGAATTACAAGATCCTGAAGGATGTGCTGAGTGGACTAACTAAGTTATAATGATTTTTACTTTTATCTGTTACATATCCAAATAAATCCAGACAAGCATGTGATAATGTAATGTCTATGTTACAGCATGTTAATTATAGAGCTGATGACTATAGTGTCATAGTATAAAGTGCAGTGCACTGGTTACCATTATGCACATGGTATATAATACCGGTGTACAGAATAGGGACTATATATGGTGGAAAAAAAATAGAAATGGACAGGTCTCGGTGTATATACCCTGTGTGTTGCAAGGCCATGCAAGTTTTGCTCGTCTTACTGTATGAGATACTCGTTAATATCAATACACATGCAATTTGCTTGTTGCCGATGTCTCGTTTTACCAGCCATTTGACAGTTGTAATGGATCAGGAATTTGTCAGTAAAGACTTATAGTCTTTCATATGGCCTCCTGTTCGTCTTCTTCAGTTAGTATTACGGGGGCATTTTGTAGTGCGAGTGTATAAGCTGGGGACACAAGTTCTTTGTTCCACTTCCCACCTATTTTGTAGCCCTGTTTTTTGCTAAATTCTTTAAAAGCATGGACCTTCCAGTGCTCAAAATCTTCAATATTTACATTGCTGTCAGCAACTTATGTGAGCTTTGACCTAGCCCAGCATGCACCACATGCACAGAGATGCTGAATTGGCTTATTCACTAGGTAACGCAATAATAAGGTAACACTAAGAAAATATCGCTAGAGAATTGTCACTAGAGAAACAAGGCAAACAGAGATAAAACATGCACTAGATAACTACAAATACAGTAACCCAGAGAGAAGAATACAAACACAAAAGATGGGATCAAATGTGAACCATGACAATAAATGTTTAAATTAAAGAAAGAACTGCATTGGATTGCACTGAATCAAAACATTCCATAATAAAACCCAAGCCCAAGAAACTAGATGAGTATTGAACCATTTTATAAGGAAGCGATTAACAACCCTTGTAATTTTTATGAAACCTTTGTTTTTATCTTGTAAAACACTTTAATATACCTGACTAGCTTCATAAATCAAAGTTATTATGATCACTGTTGTGTGCAATAACAAAACTACACAATTTTAAAGTTTGTAAAAATGTGGTTTGAGATCATTTAGACCTTCAGTACCCTATTGACAGCACTGGATTTCTGGTTCAGCAATTTGTTGAAAAGGGGGAGCCCTCTCATATTATCCAGACTTGCCCATTAAGATGAATTTCTTGGCTTTCTGAAGTGAACAGAAACTGAGGAGTTGCTTTGAAACCATTTTTGACCGCTGCAGGGAAATGCAGGAATTTTTGTATTTTTGTTAGCTCACCTTCTCCTCAGTGTCTGTGTGTTGGTCCACGGTGCTCAGTGCGTTCTGAACCCTGGCCAGGCGAGCAGAGAGGCACAGCAACAGGCTGACAACCCGCTCCAGGTCTCCAATGAAGAGATTGTACCTCTCCAGCTCAATGGGAAGACAGTGCTCACGGATAAGCTCCTCCAAAACCTCCCCATGGGCCACGTTCTCATCAATGTCTGTCTGTAGTACAGTGCACGACTCTTCCAGTGAATGTAGACGCTCTTTAATGTGAGACACTAACAGATGCTGAGAATTCAAACAGAACAAATACAACAGTGTTTAAACAATGACACTAACGTATAAAAATACAGGAGCTGAGGCTAAAAAATGAGGGACAAATGTGGAGAAGCCGTGCTTATCTACCTGATCACTATAGAAATGGGCTCTGTCTGTGCGCACATGTGTGGACCAGTGAGTCTGTGCAATTTCACTCAACACCAGACAAAAGACATTTGAGATACAAGATCATCTCACAACTCTCTCCTGTGAGTTCAGGAGATTTCAACCTTAACCTACATTATATGAGTCAGAACCTGGTCAGTGCATAAAAATATGCATTTGTTGCATGATTACACAAACCAAGTTTTCACAGACCCAAACTTTTCAATGTCCCCACATATTATACAGACCTAACGACACACTGGAGCTGAATTTTAGTATGCATTTTGTGAACCAAGAAGACAAATATGAAACCACACATAGAATAACTGATCAGATGAAGACATGAAGAAGCATTTTTACCTTTGCTAACTACAACTGGGAAAAAAAGGACTTGTTTGAAATTAATCAGCAGGACATACCAAAAAGTTGAGAACAAATCTCACTGTGAATTTTTAAAGAGGTGGACTGTGGGTAGAGTAGGAAGAGCTGAATCAATTTTTAGATGGATCTGGATGGAGATCATGCACACAGCCCCAAATAATAATAATAAAATATATTATATAATTATAACAATTATATATATATATATATATATGTATATGATATAATTAGAAATTTGTAATTACAAATTTCTAATGACAAACAATTATAAATATATATCAAATTAAAAACTTTTCTGATTTTTTTTGTCAACTGAAAAGGTTCAATCTGAGAATTTACTGCGCTAATAAAATTATATAAATAAATATAATGATAATGATCATCATCAGTCAGACAAGAACAACAGTGTCATGTTTTACATACATCAATGTGAGCAGGAGATTTTAAATCAATGCTTTTCCCATCCATGTGCACTTTTTTTAAAGCAAGACTACCCAATATGAACTTGTTTTAAGCAAGTTTGGATCTTGGCTGGTGAGTATGTGCTAAAGTAATGGTCTTTCGGGAGTATGACTCTTTATTTTTTAACATTACTGTGGATAAAGGTATAGTGTAGTCAAAATTAACGTGGAGGCATTCAGGAAGAAGGGGAGGCCATTTACTAAGCCAAACATAAGACAAGTCAGAGACGGATAAGTAACAGACAATACATCATGCGATAAGAGAGAAGCAAATATGTGGGTCTGAAACGGGTCTACGTCAGGTTAAACATGATCCAGATAAATACAAAAATAACTCTCCTGGTCTTTTAAAAAGGAAACCAGTTGAGACCATAGGTGAAGTGTGAAATTAAACTCATATTTCTTCTGCTTTCATGCTGTGTGTTTTGCAGGGTGCCACTTTACTCGTCAAGTTAAACATTTCCAGCTAAACACTGACCTCAGCTTGCTACTTGGCAGCATTCATACAATATTTAAAAATAAACCTCCCATTTCTGCATTGTGATGAATGAATGAAGGATTTAATTTTTTAGTTGTGTCCACAAGGAAAAGCAATGTATTGGCCTGAATCTAAGATCAGCCTTGATTCTAAAACATCCCTCCCTCTCCTCCAGCCACAACATATTTTTAGAAAAATACTGTTAGTGCGCTTGTTTCCAGAGCAGAAAATTCCCAGTTCAAGACCACCCCTGCCCAATCTCCATGTAAAGTGGAATTGTGTCAGGAAGGGCACCCAGCGTAAAAACTGTGCTAAATCAATATCGGATCTGCAGTGTCGACCCATAGGAAGAAGGGAGAAGCCAAAAGAATTTTCTTTACTTTCCTGAAGACCAAATCTTGATTTTAAAAAGTAAACGCTAAATATGCGATTAAAAGCACACAGAGGGAAAACATGCTCAATTACATAAAGCAGTAGAGTGACAAACTAAGGGGCCCTTCACACATAGCACGGACAAGTAGGAATCAGGGCAAATCACGGCAAAACAGCCTGAATGAGCAAACCACAAAAACATTGAGCCGACATCAGGAGGGACACATGGCAGGCGTGAACGATCCCACTGCGACGGTTTCATGCACGCTTGTGCGCATCCACGAAACCGTCACAGCGTGAACACAATGCAGGTTTAACGTGTAGAACCACATCACGCAGCTGCTGTGGAAAAAAATAAAAATAAAAAATACATGCCACCCGCGGGATTCGAACCTGCAATTTATAAAAGCTGATTAACAGACAGAAACTTTACCACTGCACTACCATCACTGTCCTATAAAAGGTGCGTAAAATGCCTGAAATCAACAAGGAGATAGATGTATTTTTGTTTGTTTTTTTAAAAAAAGGACAAATCAGACAATGTAGACCAGGGGTCTACATTGGATTCAGCACACCTGAATCCAATGAAAGGCTCATTAAAAGACTGGTAATAAGTCTTTCATTGGATTCAGGTGTGTTGGAGCAGGGAGACAACTAAGAGTGTCAGGAATAGGGATGGGTCTCGAGAACCGGTTCCTTTCGGGTATCGTTAAGAAATTATTTGATCCACCAACATCAATAACCTTTTTGCTTAACAATTCCCTTATCGGTCCTTCAGAGTGGCTGTTGTTTTTGGAGGTGTTTGTCAGGAAAATGATAATTTCGCTACATTGATTACAGACCCTGCAACGAGTCTGTAATCAACTTTTCTGCAGCATGGCTTTGCTTTGAACCTTGAACCAATCGAAGCAGTGATTCGAATCAGTGATTCATTGTTTTACTTCGCTTTATCTTAATTTTTCCCCGCTAAAACCCCAAAGAGCATATGTCTGTGAGTAATAGTTACCTTTTTAATGTTAAACCTACCTGTTATGTTCTTCTGAAACAGTTGATAGATGTATTTTATAACTTAAAAACAGGACCGATGTTAACGCGTTAGCATGTCTATGGTGTTTTCAATGTTAAAGTTAGCATTAAGCTGTTCGTGTCTCAGTTAGCACATTTGTGTGCATTTCTTTCTGCATAATAATTATACAGAATAATAATCATGCTCAACGTTTGTTGTCGTAAAGGAGTCAAATATTTTTGAAATTTATTTTTATTAATATATTAATAATAGCAATAACAACAACAGTAATAATAACTCATACAGTACAATTTTAGAGAAAGAGACAAAAGAAAATGATGAAACAAAACACAACAGAAATGATAAAACCAACTAACAATGAAAATAAATAAATACATATAGAAATAAATGTTTCCTGTGAACACCCAGTGACTCTTACACCTCCACTTCATCCCTGTTTTATTTAAGTTTAATGACAATTTGTTTCAGTCAAATTATATTTTAAATTTGTTAATTTCTTCAGTGATTTCCTCCAGAACTACCTGCATCCTAGTAAAGGCAGAATACTACTGGAATGAATTTGAATAAGTTGTTTTTGTTTCCTCACCAAAATGGATGCTGCACTCACTGTAGTTTATTGTCTGGAATAGCCCCAGATTGCATTTCAGAGCTTCTAGAATTCAAACATTTTTGTGCGGGTGGTGTTGGGGGGTAATTTTAGGTTTCAGCTTTTTTGTTTTTCACCACTTTCATCCCTGAATGTCAATCGTGAGTAGGGAGGGGTATTGATAAGATTTTATCGATATCGATGCCATTATCGATTCTGCTTATTGATCCGATTCCTTATCGATTCCCTTATCGATACCTCTTGTGAATTTTGTACTAAAAGTAGGCTTTACAGTTTTCTATGTATTTCATTGAGTCTTAAAGTAAATAAATATGAAATTGGTCACTGTATCCTTGATCTCTGGACATAAATAAAAATAAACAAAACGGTGTTTTGCTTTGAAGTTATTAATTCTGACTGGACTCTATCGTTCTAACCTGACTTGGCAGAGAGCCGCGCAGCGTTTGGAGCTGTGTGAACAGAACAGAGGACGATTCTCGTTTCTTTCTCGCAACAAGACAGGAGTCCCAGTTAGTAACTTTAATCCGCACAAAAGTGACTCATGATTGACATATTCAGGGATGAAAGTGGTGAAAAACAAAAAAGCTGAAACCCAAAATTACCCCCAACACCACCCACACGAAAATGTTTGAATTCTAGAAGGTCTGAAATGCAATCTGGGGCTTTTCCAGACAATAAACTGCACTGAGTGCTGCATCCATTTAGTGAGGAAAAAAAACCCAACTTTCCTTATTCAAATTAATTCCAGTAGTATTCTGTTCTTACTAGGATGCAGCAGTTTTCTACTGTGGCAGATAGTTCTGGAGGAAATCACTGAAAAAATTAACACACTGAAAATATGGTTTGACCGAAACAAACTGTCATTAAACTTAAATAAGACAGCGATGAAATGGAGGTGTAAGAGTCACTAGGTGTTCACAGGAAACAGTTATTTATTTCTGTATGTATGTATGTATTTATTTATTTATTTCTGTTCATTGTTAGTTGGTTTTATATTTTCTGTTGTGTTTTTATTCAGGTTCTTTTTGTCTCTTTCTGTAAAATTGTATATAATCAGATTATTTATTATTACTATTATTGTTGTGCTTGCTATTATTAATATATATACAAAAATGAATTTAAAAAATGTTACAATTTATAATACATTTCACTCTTTTACTACAACAAATGCTTGACAGCTGCAACTGCTAATTTAACATTGAAAATGCCATAGATATGTTAACATGTTAGCATCGGTCCCGTTTTTAGGTTATAAAATACATCTATCAACTGTTTCAGAAGACCATAACAGGTCGGTTTAACATAAAAAAGGTAAATAATACTCACAGCCATATGCTCTTTAAGGTTTTAGCGGGGGAAAGCGAAAGAAAAAATTAATCAACGAAGCAAGATCGAAGCACTGCTTCGATTTGTTCAAGGTTCAAAGCAAAGCCGCGCTGCAGTAAAGTTGATTACAGACCCGCTGCAGGGTCTGTAATCAATGTAGAGATATTATCATTTTCCTGACAAACACCCCCAAAAACTCTGAAGGACCAATAAGGGAATCGTTAAGTAAAAAGGTTATTGATGTCGATGGATCGAATCATTTCTTAACAATACCCGAAAGGAACCGGTTCTCGATACCCATCCCTAATCGTGAGTCACTTTTGTGACGATTAAAGTCACTAACTGGGACTCCTGTCTTGTTGTGAGAAAGAAGCGAGAATTGTCATCCGTTCTGTTCACACAGCTCCAAACGCTGCGCGGCTCTCTGCCGAGTCAACACCTACATTTAGTACACAGAAAATTCACAAGAGGTATCGATAAGGAATCGGATCGATAATGGCATCAATATCAATAAAACCCCTCTGTCAGCGAGGTCTTCAACTCCCACCTCAGGGAGAGCTTCTCCCAGATCCCGAGGGAGGCTGGAGACATGGAGTCCGAGTGGACCATGTTCTCCACATCCATTGTCGATGCGGCCGCTCATAGCTGCGGTCGCAGGGTCTCTGGTGCCTGTCGCGGCGGCAATCCCCGAAACCATTGGTGGATGCCGGATGTAAGGGATGCTGTCAAGCTGAAGAAGGAGTCCTACTTGTCTTTGTTGACAGGTGGGACCCCAGAGGCAGCTGACAGGTACCGGCAGGCCAAGCGTGCTGCAGCCTGTGCAGTCACAGAGGCAAAAACTCGGGTCTGGGAGGAGTTCGGGAAGGCCATGGAGGAGGACTATCAGTCGGCCTCGAAAAAATTCTGGCAAACCGTCCGACGCCTCCAGAGGCGGAAGCAGCTCTCCACCAACACTGTCTACAGTGCGGGTGGGGAGCTGTTGACCCTGACTGGGGATGTTGTCGGGCAGTGGAAGGAATACTTCGAGGATCTCCTCAATCCCATCATCACGTCTTCCGAAGAGGAAGAAGAGACTGGGGACTCAGAGGCGGACTCATCCATCACCCAGGCCAAAGTCACTGTGGTCAGAAACCTCCTCGGTGGCAAGGCTCCTGGGGTGGATGAAATCCATCCAGAGTACCTTAAGTCTCTGGATGTTGTGGGACTGTCTTGGTTGGCACATCTCAGCAACATTGCATGGTGGTCGGGGACAGTGCCTCTGGATTGGCAGACGGGGTGGTGGTCCCTCTGTTTAAAAAGGGGGACTGGAGGGTGTGTTCCAACTACAGGAAAAAAAAAAAATCACACTCCTCAGCCTCCTCGGTAAGGTCTATTCCAGAGTACTGGAGAGGAGAATTCCACTGATAGTCGAACCTCGGATTCAAGAGGAGCAGTGCGGTTTTCGTCCTGGTCACGGGACACTGGACCAGCTCTACACCCTCCATGGGGTGCTCGAGGGTTCATGGAAGTTCGCCCAACCACTCCACATGTGTTTTGTGGATCTGGAGAAGGCGTTCAGCCATGTCCCTCGAGGCGCCCTGTGGGGGGTGCTCCAGGAGTACAGGGTCCTTTGTTACGGGCTATCCGGTCCCTGTACGACTGCAGCAGGAGCTTGGTTTGCATTGCTGGTCAAGCCTGTTTCCACTGCACGTCGGCCTCCGCCAGGGCTGCCCTCTGTCACCAGTTCTGTTCATTACTTTTCTGGACAGAATTTCTAGGCGCAGTCAGGGTGGAGAGGGGATCCGGTTTGGGAACCACAGAATCTCGTCTCTGCTGTTTGCGGACGATGTGGTTCTGTTGGCTTCGTCAAATCAGGACCTTCAGCGTGCATTGGAGCGGTTTGCAGCCGAGTGTGAAGCGTCCAGGATGAAAATCAGCACCTCCAAATCCGAGGCCATGGTTCTCGACTGGAAAAAGGTGCTTTGCCCTCTTCAGGTCGGTGGAGTCTCCTTGCCTCAAGTGGAGAAGTTTAAGTATCTCAGGGTCTTGTTCACGAGAGAGGGACAGATGGAGCGTGAGATCGACAGACGGATCGATGCAGCATCTGCAGTGATGCGGTCTCTGTATCGGACCGTCGTGGTGAAGAGAGAGCTGAGCAGGGGGGCAAAGCTCTTGATTTACCAATCGATCAACGTTCCAACCCTCACTTATGGTCATGAGATTTGGCTCATGACCAAAAGAACAAGATCGCGAGTACAAGCGGCCGAGATGAGTTTCCTCCGCAGGGTGGCTGGGCGCTCCTTTAGAGATAGGGTGAGGAGCTCGGAGTCAAGCCGCTGCTCCTCCACATCAAAAGAAGCCAGCTGAGGTGGCTCGAGCATCTTTTTCGGATGCCCCCTGGACACCTCGCTGGAGAGGTGTTCCAGGCACGTCCCATCGGGAGGAGGCCCTGGGGAAGACCTAGGACACGCTGGAGGGACTACATCTTGCAGCTGGCTTGGGAACGCCTCAGGGTTCCCCTGGAGGAGCTGGGGGAGGTGTGTGTGGATCGGGAGGTCTGGGCAGCTTTGCCTGAGCTGCTGCCCCCGTGATCCATCCTCGGATGAAGCGGAAGAAAATGGATGGATGGATGGGTATCGATAAGATTTTATCGATACCCATCCCTAGTCAGGAAGATAGATCTCGAGGACCGAACTTGGACACACCTGATACAGACGAAGAGGAAGTGTTTTAATTACGACAATAAAGCGCCGTAATTGCCCCTATTGTGGAGGGAGAAAAAAAAACAAAAAACAGCTGGAACATGTTGCACAGCATCGCACCTCTGCTGTGGAGAAAAAAAATAATAATAAAACCACACACCATAAAAAACATTACATATGCACGTGTTTCAGAGGAGCGTGTGACACACGCACACATGTGCAATACACATGCACGCCAAATGTGAGTTGGTTTTTGTAACACCACACTCGTGGGGGCACATAGAAAAATTTCACATCCAGCTCGAAAGTGATTGTCTGCTCACTGTTTTCATGCTAACAACGCAAATGGCCACACATTTTCTAAGGGTCAGGCGAGCAGTGTTGGATGTTCGTGTGTGTCACCTGGAATTTGGCCGACCCTTGCCGCAAGAGGGATTGAATGGGCTCCCACAGGGCACTCTCTGTCTTTTGGCCGCTGGTGTGCGCGAGCAGTTGTAGCAACAGGCGCACGAGGTGTTAGAGGCAGCTCTGATTTTTCAAAAATGGCATGCAATTCCTTCATCGTGTTATGTGTGAAGGGGCCCTAAAATTCTCCACAAGCAGAACTTTCTGCAGTACTACTGGCTGCTTGGACAGTAACAAGGAATGTTTATACCACAGAGTCGGTTCTTGGGACAATAAATGAGGAAGTGGGGTCAATATCACGTTTTTTGGCTTCTTTTTTCACTCTGGGTCACAATAGCAAATCTGTTGTGGATCTGCATGTTGATGTGATCCCCTCCCTGACGCAGCACCATGTTGCAAGGACAATGGGCACTGGTGACCTTGAACCTTCTTTTTTGGAAGCAAACACACTAACCGTTTGGCCACCACGCTACCCCTTGTAGAACTGTAAGTAATGGTCAGCAATTCTGATTTCCTCTGTTATTTGTGAATGTTTTATGATTGTTCATGTGATGTTTTAGGAAAATTGTGTAGATAAGTGTGGTGTTAAAATACAGGGAAGCAACATTCGGCTAACCATTCGCTAAAATGCACAGCAGGACTTTATGATTTCTCATGGGTAGTCGTGAAGAAAAAGGTAGTGCAGGAGGGGTACACACCTTTTAAAGTCTAATCTATGATATCCGATATGAATCCCGTATTTTTCCCAAATGTATTTCCAGAAAAAAAAATATTTCTGCTTAAACAGTCATATTAGTATATACACGTCAAACAATAATCACCTTCTTCTCAGTGATATCAGCTTTGTTTTGCAGCTCAGTACATTGAGGACTGTGGGTCTCAGGAAAAGGAGAGGGAGGTGATTCGGCACCTTCAGCGGCATTGGCACTAAGAACAGAAATGTAGATTTATGTCATATTAACATTCTTGTACTTAATATAGGTAAATACATTGAATTTTTTGCTTTATGATGAGCAAATGACACCAAATCTCTCTCTCACTCACAGACACACTTTCTAAAAGCTTGATACACTTTGGCGACAGTATCAAACTTCCATTTAACAGAACGCACATCAAGCAGACTAAAGGTTTGGTGGCTATCTGCTCTATCAGTACAGAGTACGGAAGCCACAAAACACTGAAGCAGATGTAATATATATATATATATATATATATATATATATATATATATATATATATATATATATACATACATACATACACACACACACTCAACAAAAATATAAACGCAACACTTTTGGTTTTGCTCCCATTTTGTATGAGATGAACTCAAAGATCTAAAACTTTTTCCACATACACAATATCATTTCCCTCAAATATTGTTCACAAACCAGTCTAAATCTGTGATAGTGAGCACTTCTCCTTTGCTGAGATAATCCATCCCACCTCACAGGTGTGCCATATCAAGATGCTGATTAAACACCATGATTAGTGCACAGGTGTGCCTTAGACTGCCTTATTATTCTCGCACCAACTGCCAGTGAGTTAAGAATAAAACTGCAGGACTCTATTGGACAAATTTAAAACAATGATTAATTGTTAATACAACCCCTGGCAATAATTATGGAATCACCGGCCTCGGAGGATGTTCATTCAGTTGTTTAATTTTGTAGAAAAAAAGCAGATCACAGACATGACACAAAACTAAAGTCATTTCAAATGGCCACTTTCTGGCTTTAAGAAACACTATAAGAAATCAGGAAGAAAAATTGTGGCAGTCAGTAACAGTTACTTTTTTAGACCAAGCAGAGGGAAAAAAATATGGAATCACTCAATTCTGAGGAATAAATTATGGAATCACCCTATAAATTTTCATCCCCAAAACTAACACCTGCATCAAATCAGATCTGCTCGTTAGTCTGCATCTAAAAAGGAGTGATCACACCTTGGAGAGCTGTTGCACCAAGTGGACTGACATGAATCATGGCTCCAACACGAGAGATGACAATTGAAACAAAGGAGAGGATTATCAAACTCTTAAAAGAGGGTAAATCATCACGCAATGTTGCAAAAGATGTTGGTTGTTCACAGTCAGCTGTGTCTAAACTCTGGACAAAATACAAACAACATGGGAAGGTTGTTAAAGGCAAACATACTGGTAGACCAAGGAAGACATCAAAGCGTCAAGACAGAAAACTTAAAGCAATATGTCTCAAAAATCGAAAATGCACAACAAAACAAATGAGGAACGAATGGGAGGAAACTGGAGTCAACGCCTGTGACCGAACTGTAAGAAACCGCCTAAAGGAAATGGGATTTACATACAGAAAAGCTAAACGAAAGGCATCATTAACACCTAAACAGAAAAAAACAAGGTTACAATGGGCTAAGGAAAAGCAATCGTGGACTGTGGATGACTGGATGAAAGTCATATTCAGTGATGGATCTCGAATCTGCATTGGGCAAGGTGATGATGCTGGAACTTTTGTTTGGTGCCGTTCCATTGAGATTTATAAAGATGACTGCCTGAAGAGAACATGTAAATTTCCACAGTCATTGATGATATGGGGCTGCATGTCAGGTAAAGGCACTGGGGAGATGGCTGTCATTACATCATCAATAAATGCACAAATTTATGTTGAAATTTTGGACACTTTTCTTATCCCATCAATTGAAAGGATGTTTGGGGATGATGAAATCATTTTTCAAGATGATAATGCATCTTGCCATAGAGCAAAAACTGTGAAAACATTCCTTGCAAAAAGACACATAGGGTCAATGTCATGGCCTGCAAATAGTCTGGATCTTAATACAATTGAAAATCTTTGGTGGAAGTTGAAGAAAATGGTCCATGACAAGGCTCCAACCTGCAAAGCTGATCTGGCAACAGCAATCAGAGAAAGTTGGAGCCAGATTGATGAAGAGTACTGTTTGTCACTCATTAAGTCCATGCCTCAGAGACTGCAAGCTGTTATAAAAGCCAGAGGTGGTGCAACAAAATACTAGTGATGTGTTGGAGCGTTCTTTTGTTTTTCATGATTCCATAATTTATTCCTTAGAATTGAGTGATTCCATATTTTTTTTTCCCTCTGCTTGGTCTAAAAAAGTAACTGTTACTGACTGCCACAATTTTTTTTCCTGATTTCTTATAGTGTTTCTTAAAGCCAGAAAGTTGCCATTTGAAATGACTTTAGTTTTGTGTCATGTCTGTGATCTGCTTTTTTCTACAAAATTTAACAACTGAATGAACATCCTCAGAGGCCGGTGATTCCATAATTTTTGCCAGGGGTTGTACAAAGATCACCTTGACAGTCACTTAAGTGAGAGCACGGACACATGACCATTTCCAAGACAGTAAATTATTTATTGGACATTTATAATATGTATACATCGTGGACATGAACGAGCGAAGATCTTCAGCATCACACCGTGTCATTTAGGTCCTTCAGACTTTTTTCAGTAAATGCTTCTGGAGAGCATTAACATGGCTAAAAGTCGACAGCTTCTGGGCAGCGCTTCACCCCTCCAGACCCCACAACTATGGTCCTCTTAACCCCCACCACTTTAAGCATTTTCTTTATTGCATTCTCACATGCCGGTAGAAAGAGTCCTCACCATCTCATTTAGGTCCATCACACGTTATTTTCAGTAAATATGCTGGGAGCATAATCATGGCAAAGATCTTCTGCTTCTGGGGGGGCTTCGCCCCCGAGTCTCCACAACTACGGCCTTGATAACTGCCACCATTTTAAGCATTTCTTTTATTTGCATCTTACATGCCTGGAAGAGTTCTCACCATGTAATTTAGGTCCTTCAAACTATTTTTTTTTTTCAGTAAATGCTTCTGAGGAGCAAATGCATGGCTAAAAATCTAACACTAAAACCCATAACTACACCCCTCTTAACCCAAATTAGCTGGACTTTTAGGTCTTCTTTTTAAGAAAAACTGCCTCTACACCACTCCATCAGGAAGCTGTATTTTATGTTTTTAATTAAATTTATACCAAGTTGTAGAGATTTGCTGTCAGTTTGAGTTTAATGAAGATAATTTTACACATTAGAAAACGGATGTTTACTCACCAATATAAATAGTAGTCCATGGTTCACACAATGTGTTCAAATTCAAAACTGGCTCAAACATTTTTCTTCTTCTACTAAGGTGGATTAGAACCTTCTGTGGAACACAGCACCAACTACTGTACAGGATAGACCGAGCAGTCAATATGTGTCACTGATTTCAAAATGGCCCTTTTTAACCAGACATGGTGCCGTGACATGTCAATCATCCGGGTGGCACCTGGGGTGTCCAATCAGATTTCAGGGAAGACCAGTGCAATCCAGTTACACCCATGCCAGGAAGTGTTCAACATTTGACATTTCCTGTTTCACTGTGGACTCAAAATTTGGCACTGCCTGTTTCAGTGTGAACTTGCCACAGAGTTCCCGCGAGATTCCACGAGATCTTGTCTGCACTTCGTTTTGCTTGTTTAAATGATTAAGAAACAGTATGGAACTGTATGGCCAATCTGTCTGGAGTAAGCAGTTCTCAAAAATTCTGCAAGGATGAGACTAGTAAGAGAAGCCAACAGGACATCAATGACAAACCTGAAGGAGTTATAGGCTCCTGTGGCTGACTGGAGAAACTGTACATCGTGCAACTTTTGTCTGTTGGACCATCAGTCACAGCTTCATGGTGGAATGAGATTGAAAAAGATTTTAATAAAAGTAAATATCGTATTTTCCAGCGAATAGTGTAAGTCATGGTTTGTTTGTTTTATCATTTAATATTTTTACTAGTTTGGGAGGCCTGTGACTTATACTCTATACAACTTAGTGAGTCCCTTGGGCTTCTCCCTTGTTTTCACTCGGGGTCACCACAGCAGATCAAATGTGGATCTGCATGGAGATTTGGCACAAGTTTTATGCCGGATGCCCTTCTTGTCAGACGTCTACAGTACACTGAGAATGTGTGACTTATACTCGGAAAAACCATCCATCCATCCATCCATTTTCTTCCGCTTCATCCGAGGTCGAGTCGCGGGGGCAGCAGCTCAAGCAAAGCCGCCCAGACCTCCACACACAGCTCACACACACACCTCCCCCAGCTCCTCCAGGGGAACCCCGAGGCGTTCCCAAGCCAGCTGCAAGACGTAGTCCCTCCAGAGTGTCCTGGGTCTTCCCCGGGGCCTCCTCTCGATGGGACGTGCCCGGAACACCTCTCCAGTGTTGCTAATAGTAATAGTTATAAGAGCCATTCATTTTGGACATTCCCAGGAATCAAAGGACAAAACAAAGTAAACTCCAATAATAAAAGAATAAATGCCAATACATTTACTCCATGTAATGTGGAGTTGTGTAAGGAAGGTCATACGGCATAAAACTTGTGCCAATTCAACATGCAGATCCACCTCAAATTCTCTGTGGTGATCCCAAGCGCAAATAAGAGAGCAGCCGAAGGGACTTACTTTTACGCTACAACAATACACAAAAATCCCAAATTAAAGAGCGGATATTAGAAAAAAACAGTGCGACTTATACTCCAGTGCAATATTTATGTTCTTTACCTCTTCAAGAGCCATTTTTTGGTAGATGCAACTTGTACTCCAGTCCAATTTATACTCCAAAAAATACAGTAGATGAAATTTAGGCTCGAGTCTCCCATGTACCTTCTGGCAGACTGTAGTGGAAATTTTCTAGTTTGTATGTACATAAATGAAAACTACAGAAAGATTAAGGACAATAAATTCAAGTATGCCAGAATGAATGGAAACCTAGCCTGAGTGAGATCAGATTGAGAAAGGTTTGGATCAATCACCCTCATGCATAATCACAACATGGCAAAACTCTTAACTGCACTGAATTTCCCACTTTGACCAATTAAAAGACTTCCTGAATCGTCATTGAATATTCTGCAGATTCACTTGCATGTGCTCAGACTTCTTTTGTTGTGTAGCACACACCTTGGAAGAAGCAAATTAATATTACTGCAGTGCAGACAGAACACCAACATTTACCTTTCTGCAGTTCCTTTCTGCTCCTGCTTCTTCTTGTAGTGCTCCTCCATCAGCAGAGTGTCCTCTGACAACAGCTGCTCCATCAGCATCAGTGCCGTCTTACGATTAGCCAGTGGGTACAACACTTTGGCTAGTGACTGATCAGCCTTAACCACTGCTTCTACAAGCTCCTCCCACTGGGGCCTCTCAGTGGGACCCTGCAGGCTCTCTGTCTCGCCCTCTGGTGTTCTCCTGTCCTCCATTACCTGGTTGCCTTCCAGATTCTCATCTTCCACTTCCGGACCATTCTCCTCTTCCAGCTGCGGACTGATGTCGGCATCAGAAACGATGTTTGGAGTCACTGAGGTTTCACTTGTCTGCATATGTGGGGCCGGACCTGTGGTCACACTGTCACATGTACTGTCTGTTATCGGTGACGTCTGGTGTTTGATTCCTTCTTCAGGAGGAGGTAACCACAACAATGGCTCTGTAGTAACGCCACAGCTCAGAGACATTTCATGGTTTGTATCAGGGGGTACGGGGTGGCTGCTGGGTTCATTCGGCTGCTCTCGCTCCGATCCAGTTGCAGAAGATGTCCTGACTCTAAAATTACAAAATGACGGTTATGAATCAGGTATGTGTCAAACAGTTAACAGACAATACTTTAAGTCTGTGGCAAGCTGAGCAAGGAGCTCAGTGGGATCGGAGCTGGGCTAACACTTCACCTGTAATGTCCCAGTCCATCCAACTATAAACAGGATACGGCACTAGCAGGGGAAGTCACCTGCATTGGACTGACCGCCCCATTCTGTCATGATCAGCCCCGTGTCTGGATCTATGTCATGGTTTTTTGTCCCATTGTCTGCATCCACGTTGCTCTTTTACCCACTGTCTTTGATTACCTATTTGTCTTATTTTTGTCACTGGCTGAATTACTTGTTGTTGTGGCGTAAAACGTGTGCCAAATACTGATGCGGATCTGGCTGTATCCGCTGTGGCGACCCCGAACAGAACGGAAGCAGTCGAATGGACAACAACAACTTTGTACTGTATTTGGGTTTATCACTCATTCTGATTCTGTCTGCTTAGTGTTTGTCTAACTCAGGGGTGCTCAAGTTCACTCGAGATCTACCTTCCTGATACTCTTAGTTGTCTCCCTGCTCCAACACACCTGAATCCAATGAAAGACTTGTTAGCAGGCTTTTAATGAGCCTTTCATTGGATTCAGGTGTGTTGGTGCAGGGAGACAACTAAGAGTATCAGGAAGGTAGCTCTCGAGGACCGAACTTGAGCACCACTGGTCTAACTGCACTCTCTTGCACCAGCCTTCCCTCATCTTCATCTCTTTCTTCCACGCCCCCTTCCTGAACATTCTCACACACCTGTGTCTCATTTTCCTTAATCATCCCGAGTTATTTAAGCCTCATGTGTTTGGTCCTTCACCGCCAGTTTGTTGTGCTTGTAACCTTGTGTCTCACCCCACTTTCCAGCCCTTGAATCCTAGCTCGTTTTGTCTTTGATCATCAGTTCAGCCGTGTATAACCTTGCCTTGTTGTCTGACCTCGCTTTTGCCACAGCTTCTTGCACTTGGACTCTGATTTTGAACCTTGCTTGTTTTTTGACCACACCTCAGCCTCATGTCTGCCTGTCTCCTTTGTATCACTGTCAACCTGTGTACTGAACCTTTGCCTGTTTAACAACATGAAGCCTTTTTGAGTACTCCAACTCCTGAGTCTGTGAGTCTGTCTTTTGTGTCCAGCATCCTGTTTGTTCCATGTCATGAACCCTAATACATTCAGGGAGGGTTGTCAACTCTCATCCGCTTCACGCTATGAAATCTGGACATAAACATGGGCAACAACAGGTCTCAGGGTCTACATAGCACTTATGTCTTTATGATATGGTCCACCAATTTATATCAGTCTGCTTGTGATTTAAAATATATATGAATTTCCTCTACAGTTACAACAACAAAAGAAATGTCAGCTACAATTAGTCAAATCATTTCAAAAACGGCTGCACTGAAATGGTATTTAATCTTACCTTGAGCTAGGCCTGCTTTCATAAGTAAACTTCTGGTTAAGAAGTTCACTTGTCTCTTGATGTCTGGGAGAAAGTGGGTTACTCATCTTATTACTGGACCGAAATTCATCTGTGACCATGCCATTGGATTCAGGAGATCCAGAATGAAACCTGAACTGAGAACAGGAAAAGTTGGATGGTGAGGATGATCTACTCAAGTTCCTTATTCCAGCCACAACAGGCTCAGCATCTTCTCCACTACACAGTAATGAGTCCTGCTTAAGCAGAGGTTTTTTCTCCATTTGGCTTGACGTGTGTTCCTGAGGATTCTTTCTGGCAACAATCTCTGATTCTTTGCCAGCGTGCTCCGATACTGAGCGGCTCTTCCGCCATCTTTCCTGACACCTTGATTTTTCTTCTTTGACCTCAGCAAAGAAAGAAACACTTCTCTTATCCTTGCTCAGTCCAAGCTCAACTCCTGGTCCAGATGAATGTCTCCATAGTTGATCCAGTTGCTCAGAACTTTTACTCAAGGCTGTGATTTTTGTCAACTTTGAAGCTCCAAGCTCTTCCATGGATTTCCCCCTCTGTGCAACTACACGGATATGCCTTTGGCCCTCATGGGCTTCCTTTGTCGATGTGTCCTCTGTGGCATTCTTCTGGATTCTGCAACAGAAATTCAATATTCTTAAATGCAGGTTAGTAAATGGGACCAATATTAAGTGTTGATATGAACAATCAATTTACAGGACAAGGTTTTATCCTTTTCCTAAGACATCTGTGCACCAGTATTTCCATTAAGTGAAACTTTTATTTTACTTTTAGCAGCCATCAGCAGCTTGATGATACTGGGTCCAGTTAATCTACAATTACTGTAGAAATAATCAGGTCATGAATTTTAATGCCCACACCAAAGCCAACTGCTATGAGAATTACCACCAAAAATATGACTGAATAAACACCCAAACCAAGGTTAGCCTGTTAGTTAGCTTGCTGAGAAACTTGAAGATAGGGCTTGCTTGGGTCACCCAGGTCATGCACGGTCTTGCCCACACCAACTCTCATTTATGGGTTTGTTGTGATTCAAGCAGAGTAAGCACTGCCGACATAGAGACAGCCAGAGCAGCACTTTTTGTGCTTCAAAACTGCTCTTCTGGGCTTCTATAGAAAACATCACATAGGATTTGTCCAGTATATTTACAGTCTATTGTTACCACCCACTAACAATTGCTGTTAGTCTTACCTAATCACCTGTAAAACTGTCTGAACCCCAAAGTGCAAAAGTTTGGATTGCCCATGCAATTTCACACTTGTTATTTGGAATATTAGTAAATCAGGGTTTACATGTTCAGGCTACATGTACAATTTCTTTGAAAGCAGACAAACTATATTTGAGGAACAGCAACAAGAACTCAATATGGCTATAAATTATCTATCTTTTGACAAATGGACCAACTCTTTTGAAACAGCTCACTGAATGAGTCTTGTTTTCTAGTACACATATAAATCTTACCAAAGAAATGTTGATTTGCTCAAGAATTTGGGTTTTGCTTTCCCAGTAGCATAATAAACTATGGTTTTACAATTTGAGCCACAGCACACATCAATCACTGAATACTTTCTTGACCTAAAAAGGTAATAAAATGTCCTGTTTTGTCAGCAAATCTGGCACCTACCTCCAGGTTTCCACAGTATTAACTAATAACTGCTGTTTCTCATAGTCAAGTGCCTGCAGATGCAGAAAAAGAATGAAAAGACAACATTTAAATTTGTATTGGTACAGCATAAAGTTTCTTTGAAATATACCAACAATCAGATATGTGGATTTTCAGACATTTATCTAATGCTCTTTATGGCCCTGTCACACCTCGACGATTTAGCCTGCGTATTGTCGACGTATGAAAAATATGCCAAATACCCATAACTTATTAGACATACACCAGTGTAAGTTTATTTTAAGTTAAGAGCACGCTGAAGCACGATGGTATATGGTGTAGTACAGCACGTTCATCAAAAAAAAAACAAAAAAAAACTTTTGGCATGCACAGTATTTTTGACGCAAGCCAGCATATGGCTGATACTTCCTGCATGTGCGGGCCATAGGCAAATTATGCGATTGTTGACAGACTTTACTTGTAAGTTACTCAAAATAATTCCATTGCTGCTGTCCATTGATTGGCTCAACAACTAAAAGCTGCAGTCTTCATGCAAACAGTTCAGACTGTTTCAAATATTGAAACCCTTCACACACTGAGTAAATATGGACTCTTAAACTTACCTGTTGTTTCAGTCAGATCATCATCACAGCCTGACGAAAACATATCCACGTAAAGTGTCCTGATTTTGGTAAACGACGTCTGAAAATACTTTAGTTCAGAGGTTTTCAAAGTGTGGGAGAGTGAGCGACCCCTCAGAGAACAAATGAATAGCTGCTCCCCACCCCCCACGACACACATACACACAATTTCAACATCTTCATATGTTTCTTTTTATTCTTTTACACATCTTAAACACATTTTAAAAGTATTTGTGTGTTTTTAAGGAACTATCTATGCATTTACACATTTTAGAGCCTTTGTAAACATTTTAAACATTTTTAAAGAACTTTCTATTCTTTCTCACATTTTACACCCTTTTCAAACATTTTAAACATATGTTTTTAAATAACTCTCTATTCTTCTATTTTTACCTTTTGTCATATTAAAAAAATATTTAAACATCTCTGTGTGTATTTTAAATGTCTGACATAATTAACACATTTTAACATAAATAATATTAATTCAAACAGGGATGGGTATGATAAGATTTTATTGATATCGATGCCATATCAATTACACTTATCAATCTGATTCCTTATCGATTCCCTTTATCAATACCTCTTGTGAATTGTCTGTGTACCAAAAGTAGGCTTTACAGGTTTTCTATGTCAATAACATTTTATTGCATCTTAAAGTAAATAAATATGAAATTGGGCACTGGATCCTTAATCTCTGGACATAAATAAAAATAAACAAAATCTGTAGTTTTTCTTAAAAGCATTTCCTTTCAG
This sequence comes from Thalassophryne amazonica, assembly GCF_902500255.1. NCBI lineage: Eukaryota > Metazoa > Chordata > Actinopteri > Batrachoidiformes > Batrachoididae > Thalassophryne > Thalassophryne amazonica. The sequence continues at coordinate 51,078,979 of NC_047111.1, forward strand.
ACATTAATGGAATGAATATCATTCCATAACCCTGAGCTGAGCTCTTGCACTGTAAGTCAACATCAATGTAATTCAAAAAGAATGCAGAACTTCTCATTTTGGGAGAAAAAAACATTTTAGTCTGTCATAGTTTGTTGTCTGTGTTACAACATTTGGAAAAAGGTGTCATTTGATTTAAAACGGTAACTGGCTTTGAAGTTATTAATTTCGGCCGGACTCTAACTTGACTCGGCAGAGAGCAGCGCAGTGTTTGGAGGTGTGTGAACGGAACGGAGGACGATTCTCGCTTTTAGCCTGCAACAAGACAAGAGTCCCAGTCAGTGACTTTAATCTGCACAAAAGTGACTCACAATTGACATTTTTAAATGGTTTGAGAGAGGTTAAGAAGCGGACTTGCCGCTCTTGAAAAACAACGAAGCAATGAACCAACGAAGCAGTAGGTCAAGTTTCAAGAACAGCCACTGCAGAAGCGGTTGATTACAGACCTGCTGCAGGGTCTGCAATCAACATAAAAAAAAAAGAAGATAATTTTCCCGATAAAACACCCTCAAAAACAATGGCCGCTCTGAAGGGCCGATAAGGGAATCATTAAGCAAAAAGGCTCTTGATGTCGGTGGATCGAATCATTTCTTAATGATTCTCGAAAAAGATCGAAGCATTATTTAATGCTTCGATCTTAAATATGATCAATCTATCTTTGTTAGTTGGCTATGTACCACAGGCTTTTAAGGTGGCAGTAATTAAACCATTACTTAAAAAGCCATCACTTGAAGCCAGAGGACACACACCAATTAGCTAAACTGCAGGATTGTCTTACAGACAAAGACATGGATGACCTCTAATTTCCTGCTTTTAAACTCAGATAAAACTGAAGTTATTGTACTTGGCCCCACAAATCTTAGAAACATGGTGTCTAACCAGATCCTTACTCTGGATGGCATTACCCTGACCTCTAGTAATACTGTGAGAAATCTTGGAGTCATTTTTGATCAGGATATGTCATTCAAAGCGCATATTAAACAAATATGTAGGACTGCTTTTTTGCATTTACGCAATATCTCTAAAATTAGAAAGGTCTTGTCTCAGAGTGATGCTGAAAAACTAATTCATGCATTTATTTCCTCTAGGCTGGACTATTGTAATTCATTATTATCAGGTTGTCCTAAAAGTTCCCTAAAAAGCCTTCAGTTAATTCAAAATGCTGCAGCTAGAGTACTGACGGGGACTAGAAGGAGAGAGCATATCTCACCCATATTGGCCTCTCTTCATTGGCTTCCTGTTAATTGTAGAATAGAATTTAAAATTCTTCTTCTTACTTATAAGGTTTTGAATAATCAGGTCCCATCTTATCTTAGGGACCTCGTAGTACCATATCACCCCAATAGAGCGCTTCGCTCTCAGACTGCAGGCTTACTTGTAGTTCCTAGGGTTTGTAAGAGTAGAATGGGAGGCAGAGCCTTCAGCTTTCAGGCTCCTCTCCTGTGGAACCAGCTCCCAATTCAGATCAGGGAGACAGACACCCTCTCTACTTTTAAGATTAGGCTTAAAACTTTCCTTTTTGCTAAAGCTTATAGTTAGGGCTGGATCAGGTGACCCTGAACCATCCCTTAGTTATGCTGCTATAGACGTAGACTGCTGGGGGGTTCCCATGATGCACTGTTTCTTTCTCTTTTTGCTCTGTATGCACCACTCTGCATTTAATCATTAGTGATCGATCTCTGCTCCCCTCCACAGCATGTCTTTTTCCTGGTTCTCTCCCTCAGCCCCAACCAGTCCCAGCAGAAGACTGCCCATCCCTGAGCCTGGTTCTGCTGGAGGTTTCTTCCTGTTAAAAGGGAGTTTTTCCTTCCCACTGTAGCCAAGTGCTTGCTCACAGGGGGTCGTTTTGACCGTTGGGGTTTTACATAATTATTGTATGGCCTTGCCTTACAATATAAAGCGCCTTGGGGCAACTGTTTGTTGTGATTTGGCGCTATATAAAAAAAATTGATTGATTGATTGATTGAAAAGAACCGGTTCTCGCTACACATCCCTTGCACCTCACAGTTTGAAAACCACTGCTTTAGTTCCTTGCCTTGGCTGAAGAAATGCAGCATTTTAAACCCTCTGTGTTTGGTTTCGGTGCATTTCTCAGCCTAAACCAGAGAATGCCGGTGTTTTGTGCCACAAGTCAATTAACTTATTTTAAAGTTGAAAAAGTCGCAGCACCTCATTCATTCACATCAGCATTTACCACAGACATCAGTCACCTCTTCAGTATTCTGCATGCTACAAAAATAAATCCCATGATCCACCAAGACAAAATAAAATAAAATTTAAAAAAATGTCAAATTACTGTTTAGCCTGTGTGTGTGTGTGTGTGTGTATGCATGCTCAATGATGTGCATGTCAACATCTACATGCTCCGCCTACCAGACAAAGGGTACTGCTGGTGGTGGAAAAGCAAGCCAACCTGTTCCGACCCGTACCATAATGACCTGGACTGCTCAGTAGAAAAGGGCTTGTTGGCATATGTGGCTAAATCGTCATGGTGTGACAGGCTATGCAAATTCAAATGCAAAATTTAGGCAATTGAAAAATTTGTGAAACCCAGTCTAGTAAAGAGTTTGTTCCTATGCATCTTTCCAGACACTGATTTCAAGTCACAGAATCAGTGAAACCCAATATGCTGAAGCCTTTGCTAAGAGATGCATTGGCAGAAGATATGAATGAGAAGACAGGTAGGTAGTGAGATAACAAATGGTGTACATCTTTCAGCATTTCACTTTGATCACATATATGCACCTGAAATGTATGGGGAGAGGATGTAGACCTGTTCCTAAAGCTACATGGTGGTTCTGGTTGGTCCAAAAGATTCTCCGCTGAGGCAGACTTTCCCTGAGATGGACCTTGGACCTCCTTCCTTTTTCCTTGACTGGGACAACTTCCAGATTGCAATGTATCTGACTGTGCAGAGAAGAACTGGGCATACCTAAAAACAAAACAATATATGGGCTAATTTTATCAACACCACAAAAAAACCCCAACAAATTTACATTTTCTCCTGCCACTGCTTCCATTTCCCACCTGACAGAACTGGTAGAGGAATCAAGGATGCGGCCTGCAGAGTGAGGTCTACGGTGTTTCTTCATACTTTTAGCTTCATAACTTCCGGACAAAGGCTTGGGACCCCAGTCAAATGGTTTTTCCCCCAAGGAGTGCCTCTGTCTGGGTGGAGGTGGTAACTGAGACCATGCTTGCTGAGGCTCAGCAACTTTCTGACCCTTCTTGCGTTCCATGTACTCTACAAGGGCCTTGTGCTGCAAGTGTTTAAGGTTTGTCTTTGAGACACCAGGTGCTGTCAAGGACCTGCCTCTTGTTTCAAACATCTTTCTTCGTGTAGCAACCAGTCCCTGCTCTCCATGACTCACATGCACTTCTCCCTTACCTTCAACCAGAAAGACGTTTTCAGTTTCATTCTCGAAGGAGCGGCAAGCAGAGTGGGTGGAAAAAGCACCAATCTGGTTAAGTTTTTCTGGTTCAGAGAAGGACATCTTCTTCTGCTCGAGAGTCAACCTCTTCCTCCCTCCAATGCGCGCAACCTGAGGCTGAGCCACATTGACTGGTCTCCCATTTGTATTTTCACTTTCTCTATCAGTCTCCTTTGGATGTTCCCTTGTTTTTTCATTCATGCTCCCTCTCTCTGTTTCCTCAGAGATAACAGAAGTAGCAAGGGTGTCTGCTGAAGCGTCAGAGTCCTTTGATGAAAAGAAAGCGTGAATTGCTGTGGGTCTCGGTTCTGGTTTTCGCCTGATGCAGTGTGGCAGAGACAGCTGTAGGTCCCTCCTTTTAAAAGACGTCTCCCTTAGGACTCTAGATTGAGCATCCTTTAGTTTCTCTTTGTAGTACTTTTTAAAGGAGTCATCCAGTGTGTTACAGGCAAGTGAGTTAATATCCCCACTAACTCTATTGCTTACTTCCCCATGTGAAAGCACGTCATCATTAACTGTCACATCTGTATGATTCGCTTCATTTATGGTTGCTTCCCTACTTTTTATACTGACATAAGCATCCTTTTTTGGCTTTAACATTGCCCTGTTGGCACTGGTGAGTTGGTACAGAAGTGGGGTTGTTTCTTTGCTTATCCTCTCACTGGCTACATCGCCCAATGGTTGCCTTTCCAAGCTTTTTGACTGCTCTTTTCTCTTATGCTGGTTGTAATGTTCATCAGTGGTCAGTGAGCTGAGCTCCTTTTTTTGTGATATTGTTGATAGAGAGCAGTTATTGTCAGGTCCACAGTAGAAAATAGGGTTGTTGTCAGTGTGCCGGCCCATCTCTCGACTCGGTGCCATGTGGATTTCTCCTAAGTCATTAAAACTTTGAGAAAACTGTGACAAGAAGGCAGGTCTGTGATTTTCCTCATCATGGCTCCTAGACGTTCGTAATTTGTTCTTAGCCGAAGAAGTGCAAATCTCCTCATCCAGAATCGCATCACTGGAAAATGGTCTGAAGAAATTATCCATTGTGCTATGACGTCTTTCTTTTTGTCTTAGACGGTGTGTCTCCACCACAGTGGAACTCTCACTTCCAGCATCTGATCCACAAACTGATGCAGAATATGTCCTCATTCCAGCTTCAGACATCTTGCATACTCCTGTAACAAAGTAGAACTGACCTTTATGCTGGATGCTACTGTTGATAATGTTCGAAGCAGGATCACATGAGCTCTCAGCATGGGCGAGTTCTGATCCAAGCCAATCATAAGCTGAATTGGCCCTTTTGCGCTGATTATCCACATGGCTACCGCTACTACCACCTCTGCTTTTGTTACCATCTCCATCACACCCACTACTACTTGCTGGCTGTCTGGACTTCAGGTGCTCAGCCTGGCTGGTGCCTCGTGGTGGTGATCGGCTTAAGGTGTTTCTTGACTTCTGCTGCTCACACACAGCTTTCTTATCTGTGATAAGGTACTCTGAGTTTAACAGCATTCTGCTCTTATCATGAGGCTGAATGTGGGGGAGATGTATTGGAGGTTGGGAGACTTGTGGCTGCTGCTTTTGCAATCCCCTCCAACTATCTTGTATTGGGTCAGGTTTGAGGCCACTGTTTTCTGAATCTGAGTTAATCATCTCAGGGTTTGAGACAATAGGTTCACAGGGTTTTCCATGGACTGGAGTGTGAGGTCTTGACTGTTGTTGTACCTGAGACTCAGTACCATGGTGCTGAGTTCTGTTGTTATCCAAGTTTTTTGTAGCTATGTAACTATCCAGGCGTACTGGGATTGGAGGAGGGTGAAGAAAGTAAGCACCTTGAGGGTGAGCCACCAAAGGCACACCTTGCTTACAGACATCTTTGTTGTTGGTGTGGCAATGGTTACTATGGTGGTTTACTATGGTGCCTTTCGTGTGGTGACACTGATGAGAAATGGCTTCAACAGAGTGATACAACTGGTCCATGGTCTTTGTGTCAGACTGCAGAACTTCAGTAGGGGTATAAATAGACTTTACAAACTTAAGATCAGCATAGTGAGTGAAAGGGCTGGACTGTAGGTCTTCTGGGAGGAATGAAGAGGAATAATCTGGGGCATTAGACCCGCCAGAAAAGGAGCTGTAGGCAGAGTCTCCTTTGCCGTGTTGGTGGTGGGTAAGTTGGTCAACGATGCTGCTGTTGGACTTGCCTGGGGAGAGCCGGCTGACAGGCAGGCTCAGAGGATGCAGGTCCACGTTGCTCATTCTCTCAAAATGTAAACTGTAGGATTCCATGGAGGACTGGGTCAGACAGCAGGAAGGGAAAGACGGGGTTTGTAAATACTGAGTACATGAACGTGCACCGATGACTTGTGAGTGAAACTGGGGAAATTACCATCAACTCCTCTGCAGCAAGTCGTCAGTCATACTTGCCACTAATTAGGTCATTTTCTTGCTTCCTTGTTTGCTGATTCCAAGCCTCTTGGAATGTTTAACTTCAGCTCCTATGGGGGAAAACAGATGTAGGACAGACAGGTTAGCCAAAGGAAAATGGGAGTCATACGCCATCGTACAACTGTAATAAATGGCGGATCAAGAGGGAAAAGTTTGACAAAATATGCAACTGGGAAAGTTCATGAAATCACTAAGTGAAAGATCAAAACTATCATATGGTTGCATCTCAGTTTTGATAGCTACAATTTGAGACTCGAACACAAACGTCTTGTTTGAGATTCTCCATCGATGAGGCACTACACTACTTTAACAAATATATTTCTCCAATGTTCAAAATGGAAGTCATTTTCCATAATGGCTGACATGCTTGGTATGGAAATTCTTCTTTCAGTAATAAATATACACAGACAAATACAAATCTTGATGATCCAAGCACCAAATCATACCCTTTTTTACAGATTCCAAATTTGTAACTCTTTAAGCCATTCTTCAATCCAACCAGCATTACTTAGCATGCCAAATGCGCTGCCTAACAATAAGGAAAATTAGATTGGATTCCCAGTCATGCTACATGTCTGTGTCCTTGGACAAGACAGTTCATTAGTTCCATCAGCTGTAAATGGGTACCAGCTTTGGCTGGGGGAGTAACCTATGATGGATTGGCATCCCATTCATGAACAACTGTAGACTCTCCTACTTCATGCCATAATATGGGGATAAGCACTGTTGGACCTCAGGGCCTGTATAGGATTTACTTTGTTTCAATCAAAAACCTACTTTGGGACACCAAGATCAGGATCTGGAGCAGCCCACTGGCTTTTCTTTAAAAGCATAATGTTGAAGGAGTATTTTTAACCACATTTGATGCTTGTGGAATCATCTGAAATATTATAATCAGTTATTTCCCCACTTTTGTCAAGGCAAAACATCTTCATACCTCCTTTACAGTATATACAAAACAAAGGTCTTCAGCAAAGTATGTACTTCCTTCAGCTTGCCCCCTTTTCACTCTGGATTACCACATCTGCTTGTTGATTTGGCATGTTTTATGCAGATGCCCTTTCTGACAACTCCACATTACATGGCAAATGGGGAGGGTTGGCTTTGAACCAGGAACCTTCCGCTCTTGAAAACAAGAACACTATCGCTTGGCCAGCACTGGTGCTCAAAGGTCTTGAAGTTATGTATTTAAAATAAATAAATAACCATTTTTACGAGACTGAAAATTTACTTGTGTGCCAAAGACATTAACCCTTGAAAAATCTCCACATGGAATTTCTAGGTCACATTTTGCCATGTTAGGGGAATACATTTCCTTGACCATATTGATTCAAGTGTTGCATTGTGCATTGTAAAAGAATTACACACTTTTGCTGAAATGTTACAGAGAGAGAGAGACAGAGAGAGAGAGAGAGAGAGACACACAGAGAGAGAGACAGAGAGAGAGAATAATTCTCTCAGTCCAGTAAAGAATTTGAAACATTAAAAAACTGCTGCATACTCAGCCAGGCAGAGGTATTGGTACATGGCAACATGGGGGGAAATCTGTTAACCCTACTCAGTAAGTCCCTAAAATGCATTTTAACACACTATTCTTCATTCATGTGGGATTAGTCACTAGAAAATAAAGCCATGTTGACAGGGTCATTACACAGATTTTATTTTTTACTCTTTATAATTTCTTCTTTGACAGCTCTCTGTAAAATCAGAGAAATAACACACACACACATACACACACACACACACACACACACACACACACACACACACACACACACACACACACACACACACACACACACACACACACACACACACACACACACACAAATTATCCACATGGAAAGTGACATGAGTGAACTGAGGAAAATGATAAATTGAACCCAATGTCATGTTCCTGCCCATGATGGGTTCATGTCCTAGGTTTTGGGTTCTCCAGGTTGTGAATCTTCAGTGTTTTATTTATATTATGTCTGGTTGCCATGGTCTTGCTTCAGTTATGACTGGTTTTGTTTCATTTAGTCTCTGTGTATCCTTTCTTTGCCACGTATTTAGTTTTGCTTTATTGTTTATTATTTGCTTTCACTCTTGGTTCCTTAGGTTGCTTTAGTATTTGTTTAATTCTGTTTATCACATTTATCGTATTATACTTTGGTCACAGGTTTTGGTTATTTATCTTCAAGTGTTTATGTGATTATGTTCCATTTGTTATTTATTGCATTTTCTGTTTATCATTTATCTTGTTTTTAATTGCGTTATTCTGTAGTCACTGGGTCTGTTTATTCTCTGTTATAGCAGTAGTTTGTTTTGTCTTCATCATTTATTGTATTCACTTTTATGTCTCAGTCAAAATATCAGTTCTGTCCTAGTTTGGTTTAATATTAGGTTTCTTGTTTTTCCCCTTCTTAGACTGGTTTTGTTTTGTTTTGCTCACACATTATTATTTGTCTGGAACACGTCACGTTATTCACAGTTAGTCACTTACGTAACTTGCTTTGCACCATTGGTTTTTCAGCTACTGAGTTATCTTGCCCCAAGTTCACTTTGCCTCACTGCACTCTCTTGCACTTACCTTTGTCTTCCCCAATCACGCCCCCTTACAGCACCTTCTGCACTACAGCACCTCATTTCTCACCCTGATTATTCCACTGGTACTTAAGCTCTCACAGTCTCACAGTCCCTTGCCAGATTGTTGATTTTGTGTCACTTTCCAGCCTCCATCCTGCTTGTTGGTATTTTGACCTTGCCTGTTTTTGACCTCTAGTTCGTCTTGCCTCTGATAGCACTAACACTGTGTATTTTGACCTGTGCCTGTTTTTTGACTACGCCTCAGTCTCTCATCTGTCTGCTACCTCTGCCACACTGCTGGACCACACGTGTACTGACCAGCTGCCTGCTGTACCCATTAAAACCTTTTTTGAACTCTATCAGTTGTGTCCATAGGGTTTGTGCCACGCCTGATACCCAAAAAGATGCAGTACCATAAGATGTCACATTATACCAAAAAAGTTATTAATACATAAAAATGTTTACTCAGGAAGGTCCCTACATTTAGAAGGCCAACAGCAGAACTGACCTCTATTTTAATGGTAATGACTTAAACTCAATCATCAAACTCAACAAAATCTGCTTACAGGGATGTCATCTCTATCACGTTTGATAGTACATTTATTTCTCACAATTGACAATACTCTGTAGGAAAACCAAGTATCTTATAGGGAACTGCTGAAGTATGGAGAGTTAGTCATATGATAGATGAATAATGCCTTCTTATACAGCATTGTGACCGCTCAAGCCTCATCTAACCCCCACCTCACATCATTCTTGGGATGTTTGCTGGATTTCACTAACTGTATTGTCCTTTGTTGCAAATCTAATTTATTTCTACATGAGATATACTTAAGAAAAAGCACCCAGAAAAATGTTTTTCATGCCTTCTTATCAATAAACTTTGACCCTTCTGCTATAGCATTCAAACTGTTCAGACCTTTCATGCTCACTGGAATTTTTCAATTAACACTAACCATTAACATTCCAAGCATCACTTTGCAGCAGCTATAATCAAACTCTGAATTAAAGCATATTTTGATAATATGCTTATCCTTGTGCACTCTTAAGATTACTCAGATAAAATACCTATGGAGATAACATTAATAAGATTATGTAACACAGTTGCCTTTCATCATCAGCTATCTGAAAAATGCAAGTAGGCATCAACACTGAAAGAAAGCCCTGTAGGATCAAGGAGGGTTCAGGTTATTGTGGACTTAGATATTGTGAATGTCAAACTGTAAGTGTATGTCTGCTGCTCTGATATCAAGCCGAAGCTGAACATATGAAGGCCAAAGAGCCGAATAAAACAGAGGTTTCAGGGCTAGACAATGACCACTTTTGGCACTGGTCCAAAGGCCAGTACCTTTGAGAAGTTACTGGCCCCACCAAAATTTTACCGGCCCAGGTGTACATGCATGACGCAAACTCAAAAAAAAAAAAAAAAAAAAAAATTAAATTTTGATGCAATTTCGTGCACTTTCTTGCATTCCAAGGCTGAAATTAATGAACACACAAAACTGCCATTAATTGGCAACTTTTTTGCATTTCAGTTTTTGTTTGAACATGTTAATGTTTGAACTTACTTTGTACATAACTTTCTGTGTTACTTATTTACATGTTAGTCATTGTTGAGCATGTCAGTAACACTTGTGCAGAATAACATTAAAAGTGTTATTGTTACTATTTAACTTTTTTTTTCTAATTTTCATGAATTTTTGAAGTTGGAAATTGGAGTTTGCATGCACTTACAAATTTAAGTTATTTTACTTACCATTTAAGTGTTGCAAATTAATTTTCAAGTTGGAACTGACCTTTTTCCTGGCTGTTATCTGGGTTTGGGTGGCTGTAATTTAAACACATTAGAATTTCATTCATTCAAAGCATTCTTCTGCATTCTGTTCTGTTTGCGTCGTCTTTGTTTCCTGCAGCTTACATGCCGAGAATTTAAAGATGCTCACTGTACAGAAAAATTTGATGTTGGCCTCGTATGTCAGGACAGAAAGTACTTAAAGTACGAGGTCAGGGTCATCCCCTGCTAGCATTCATTTTTGTTGATAGAACACATTGTGTTTCTCCAAATTCATGACTAAACATCTGATCATGGCCTGGACTACCCAAAGGCCATGTTTGTATCATGATTTTGTCTTCATTATGGGAGACGTCCTTAACACAGCTCTGCTTGTGGAAAGCCAGAAGGCTCTGTGGGTACATTTGCATGCAGTACCTTTTGGAAACTTCAAGGTGCACCCATTTTCTGCTTCGACCATAAATAAAATTTGAATCCTGACTGCTCCTTGCATCGCCTGTCTCATTTTTTGCTGACATCATCACAGAAATTCCACACTCACAAAGTCTGCTGAAGATCGGTAACAGAAAAGGAATACACGTTCTTCTGCTGAGTTTATTGGTGGTTTGCAAACCAACACGATGCACCATTCTAAAGGCACATTCATTTTTGATAAGGTAAATGTCCAATAAATTACATTTTCAGTCAGAATGTGTGTGTCTGTCTTATTTTGCATATACCTGCAACTGGTTGATTGATATTCATTTTGCACTTACAGTCACTAATGCACACAAAATTCTTATTTACAAAATGCTTGCCAAGTCGTGTTACCACCCACAGTCAGGTGTGCAATTATTCTGAGTAAATCACTTAGAAAATGCTTTCCATCCCAACATGGATGATTTGTACCATTTGCCAATGTGTTTCACTGGCTGTGCAATAGTTCTTTTTAGCGTGCAATTTTGCTGCTATATGAAATGTGGTATTGCACGCCCCAACCACCATGCATGCTCACACGACTGGGGTGCCGTTTAAACATGGCAGAGTTTGTTTTGCTGGCAGACGACAATCTGAAGGAGCTAACTGGTGCTGCTAATTCTTATAACACACACACACACACACACACACACACACACACACACACACACACACACACACACACACACACACACACACACACACACACACACACACACACACACACAAAAAAACAAAAAAAAAACAAATCCATCACACAGTAAGCCAAGTAAGTAGGCCTGCCTGAAGAGCTGTTAGGATGAAGCTGGCCAAATTTCTGACGCGATTTTTCACTGGAATGAGGAAAGCAGACAGCAGTCTGTACACAAAGTCTATGCATGGCATCACAGAAAACAGAACATTTTTGGACTCCTATTTAAAGTTCGTGTTGGACTGTTAAACACCAGTAAAGAACATCTAAATATAAGTCCCTTTTCTGTTGTTTATAAATTAATAAAATATCAAATGACAAGGATCTATTTTAGCCGTTATGTAAAACAAATAATGAATGTTCTTCTATTCTTTCAATGGTGAAAGTATTCAGTGAAAGATGGAATGTACCATTCAACTCTTCTTCACCTCGTTGAATGGTACGTTCCATCTTTCACCTCATGAACTATTCATACAAGTGAACTTATAAACATTCGTTATTTGTACAATATTAGTAAATCAGGTCCAGGGTATTTTCACACATGGAAGTTCCAACTTAAGTTCCATGTTTGGACTTCGGTCTAGTTAGTTTGGTTTCACATTGCTATGCTGCACTGGCAGCAAAGAACTTTTCCTTGTGTACTTATGCCCTGCCGTCATAATCTATCTAGGCTGATTCTCCCAATACTTGATATTGTTTTGTTTCTAAGCGTGCATGTGCCTGACATCAATTTAGCAGATCTGTTTGAATGAAAAAAGTACAGTCTGAATGGAGTAAAATGAATGAACAGACTCTTGTTTTAACCACATGATAATTAGTGTGTGTGTGTGTGTGTGTGTGTGTGTGTGTGTGTGTGTGTGTGTGTGTGTGTGTGTGTGTGTGTGTGTGTGTGTGTGTGTGTGTGTGTATAAATAAGCCAGCAGCACGTGATGGCACTTACTGTGAAAAGTTAAAAATGTTCAACTTTTACTGCCCATTGTAATGACAGATCAAAATGGATGCTTTATCTTTAACAAGGAGAAAAAAAACAGACAGCAGTGCATAGAGTCACTCATTCACTCATCTTCAATCGTTTATCTGGGATCAGGTCGTGGGAGGAACAGCTCCAGCAGGGGACCTCAAACTTCCTTTTCCTGGGCCACATTAACCACCTCTGAGGGGATACTGAGGCGTTCCCAGGCCAGTGTGGCGCTATAATGTCTCCACCTAGTCCTGGGTCTTCCCCAGGTTCTCCTTCCAGCTGGACATGCTTGGAACACCTACCTATAGGAAGAGCAAATGCAATACCAGCTCTGCGGCACTGATTCTCCAGCCAGCCAATCTCATGCTCCATTGTTCCCTCACTTGTGAACAAGACCCCAAAGTACTTGAACTCCTTCACTTGGAGCAAGATCTCATTCCCTACCCGGAGAAGGTAGTCCATCGATTTCCTGCTAAGAACCATGGCTTCAGATTTAGAGGTGCTGATCATCAGCCCAGCCGCTCCACTTTCTGCTGTGAACCGACCCAGTGAATGCTGGAGGCGGCAAGCCGATGAAGCCAACAGGACCCCATCATCTGCAAAAAGCAGTGAGGAGACCCTGAGCCCACCAAACTGGAAACCCTCCTCCCCCGATTACGCCTCAATATCCTGTCCATGAATATCACAAACAGGACTGGTGACAAGGTGCAGCCATGGCGGAGGCCAACCCCCACCAGAAAGGAGTCCGACTTACTGCTGAGGACCCAAACACAGTTCTCGCTTTGCGAGTACAGAGACTGGATGGCCCTGAGAAAGGACCCCCTCACTCCATACTCCTGCAGCACCTCCCACAGCATCTCCCAGGGTACCCGATCATACGCCTTCTCCAAGTACACAAATCACATGTAGAATGGATTGGCATATTCCCAGGCACCCTCCAGGATCCTTGTGAGAGTTGAGAGCTGGTCAGTTGTTCCACATTCAGGATGGAACCCGCACTGTTCCTCTTCAATCAGAGATTCAACTATCGGCCATACCCCCTTTAAGGCACCCTGGAGTAGACTTTACCAGGTTGGCTGAGTAGTTTGATGCCCTTGCAATTGGCACACACACTCTCTGGTACACCCACCCCCTTTTTTTTTTTCTTCTTCTTTTTTTTTTTTTTTAAATCTGAAGACCACCACCCCAGTTTGCCACTCCTTAGGTAACATCCCAGACCTCCACGCAACGTTGAAGAGATGTCTCATCCAAGACAATGCCTCCACACCCAGGGTCTTCAGTATTTCTAGACAGATCTGATCAACCCCCGGGGCTTTTCCACTGCAAAGTTGTTTGACTACCTCAGTGACTTCTACCACGGAAAACATGATGACCCCCTATCAGATTCCAGCTCTGTCTCTACTACAGAGGGTGCTCCAGTTTGATGCAGGAGCAGGGCTTGACATAAACCAATTTGCCCCACTGGCCCACAGGGCCAGCAGAATTTAGAAGTTAGTGGCCCACAGTGTAGGAGCACTGGCCCATGGTTAGACTTTTAAACTAGCTTCAAAACAGTCAGGGTCTACCAGGACCAAGCATATACTTTACTTACTTGTCAGTATACGATGGATAGGCCCTGCAGATTTGGCAGAAAACCTCATTCTTCTCTTGGTCATGACCAAGCCACGGCCATTTCTGTGGCCAGGTCGGGACAAAACCTCTCTTCCTCTTGTTTCTTTCATATAGCCTGTCTCTCTCCCTTAACTCATCATCACTAAGCTTCCTCTTCTGGCCATTTCCTTTAGCAAAACTCTTTCCTGGTTGTTGTCCGGGTTTGGGTGGATGCAGTTTAAACATATTTCAATTCAAATTTCAAAGCGTTCTGTTAGATTTGCGTCTTGTTTGTCTTCGTTTCCTGCAGCTTCCTGTGCGTTTAAAGATGCCAACGAACATTGCTGAAGATCGGTGACGGAAACAGCCAAACGCACGCTCCACGCATCGACAACATACATTTCAATATGTGCGATATTCTGCGGGAGCATGGAACGTGGTTAGGGATGGGTATTGATAAGATTTTATCGATATCGATACCATTATCGAGTCCGCTTATCGATACGAATCCTTATTGATTCCCTTATCGATACCGCTTGTGAATTTTCTGTTACTAAAAGTAGGCTTTAAAGGTTTTCTATGTCAACAACATTTTATTGAGTCTTAAAGTAAATAAATATGAAATTGGTTACTGGATCCTTAAACTCTGGACCTAAATAAACTCTACATGGTGGCTCGTTGATCTCTGAATATAAACAGAAATAAACAAAATCTGTAGTTTTTGTCAAAAGCATTTCCTTTCAGACATTATTGGCATGAATGTCTTTCCATACCTCTGAACTGAGCTCTTGCAGCTGGCTGTGCTGCACGTCAGCATCAGTTTAATTCATAAAGAATGCAGGACGTCTCATATTGGGAAGAAAAATACATTTTAGTCGACTGTAGTTTATTTTCTGTATTAGTGTTTGGAAAGAGGTGTCATTTTATTTAAAGCAGGTTGGATGGTTCTCCATTTTCCTCTCCTGAGGTGCTACACAGTACTCCAGAAGCACCTTGAAGCATAAAGCATAGAATCAGCAGGTTTTAATCAGGCAAATGAATACAATTGTCACTTTCTTTTCTTCTACTGTTTTGCAGGTGACAATACCCTGCCTGAACGTCCTGTAAAAGTTCAAACTATCCTCTTCTGATCAGACCAAATTTTGGTCCAGACTGTAGTTCAAGGCAGCTTTCACACCTGCTATTTTGGTTCTGACCAAGTCCAAAGGTGCAGACCAAACAAATTGGGTATGAAAAGACACAAAAAGAAAAAGAAGAGCAT
Organism: Thalassophryne amazonica; assembly: GCF_902500255.1. Taxonomy (NCBI): domain Eukaryota; kingdom Metazoa; phylum Chordata; class Actinopteri; order Batrachoidiformes; family Batrachoididae; genus Thalassophryne; species Thalassophryne amazonica. Next base: position 51,094,201 of record NC_047111.1, read on the forward strand.
TCATCTCCTCTTACACTAGAGTATTAAAGTCAAGCTGCAATAAGACGAGACACAATAAAGCCCATTTTAATGGACCCATTTCTTTCCCTCTAGTTTTTTTTTTAAATTTTACTCAAAAACAAAACCGGCCTTAAACAACAAAAATAAAGCATAGAGTTGATTTGATTTGGCACTTAGTTGCAATATAACAATATATTGTGGTACAAAAATGTAATAAACCTCAAAAATTATGACCTCCATTTGACATTAACATCTGAGGGGATGACCTTTAAGTAAAGTAAATCCCTTCGGCTGCTCCCTTGTTTGCACTCTGGGTCGTCACAGCAAATCCAAGGTGGATCTGCATGTTGAATTGGCACAGGTTTTACGCCGGATGCCCTTCCTGACGCAACTCCACATTACATGGAGAAATGTGGCGGGGGTGGGATTTGAACCCGGAGCCTTCTGAACTGAAACCAAGCGCATTAACCACTTGGCCACCACCCCTGCAGGGGATGACCTTTAAGCATGTTGTCAATATTAGTTTACAACTGAAAAACTCTGCAAAAGTTCTGCAATAAACTGTCTCGACAAGCAATAAATTCTAGAAATTCAAATAATTTCATGTGAGTTCACAAGTGACCCACTACAATTCCAAAAAGAAACATTTCTCAGTGATTATACTGCTGAAAAACCAGAATGAAAGGTATTCAACTTGCACTGACAGAAAACCAACCTCCTGAATGCCTTTCGAATTACAGTACTACGAAGGATTCCGTGTGTTTATGAAAGATCGTCTGATCTGTGGGGTGTGTGGCTTCTGTGTGAACAGAAAGGGGCTTGCAAACAGGGGAGAGCTCAAGGAAGTGATGGAGAGGACAAGCGGTGACAAAATGTACAGAGGGGAGAAAGGGAGGGAGAGGGGGTCTCGTCCAGACAAATACCCTCATACGCAAACCAACACAACAGACAACAAAACTGAACAATGACAGCAGCCAAACTGAACGCAAGTGGGAAGACTGCAAAGTCATAACAGCAAGGCAGACATTAAACTACAAACCCGGAACTTACAGATTATCTTTTAAGTTTCTAGATGTTTACCAGTACTGTTAACAGGAAAGAAAGTAGGAATTAAAACTCACCCAAATCTGAGTGTAAGATGCTGCCCTTCTTAATGTCATCTGAAAACAGAATCCCCCCCCCCAAGCTTCAACTCAAAAAGGTATTGTCCACAAGAACTTCTGCCATCATTTATCATATATCTTTATCTGAAGAGGAACAACAAGCAATCCGGACAGCCTGATATTAGAAGGAAGACTTTTACCAAGTCCTTTCTCCCCCCACCGAGACCTAAAACTTCCTGGTGGGAGCTACTGATTGGCTAGCCGATGACGTTCGGCTCTCCGATGCACAATGAGCGCAGCAGAGGGAATATTTCACTGCCGTAGTTAGTCGCTAGTGCTGCTGGCTGCCTGAACAACAGAGGGTTGGGGGGGGCTCACATTCCTGGCTGGCTTCAAAGACAGAGCAGAACCCGGCGCCATTCATTCCCAAGGCCTGAGCCCAGCACATGGAGACTGGCCAAGGCAGGAGGGAGAGGAGTCCAAGGAGGTCACAGTGATGTTGGGGAGTGTGTGAGAATGGGTGATCACCCAGCGCTACCCCTTCTCCTTCCAAAAAGAAAAAAAAAAAAAAAAGTAACCCATATCATCTCATTCATTTTGCCTCTAATCTCCAAAACCTTTTAGTATACCTTCTGCTTCCATTATTAAAAATAAGGTAACAGACAACTTCAAGAATAGAATGCAATCCAATGCCTTTGCCACTATACGCTAGGGCTGTCACGACATTATCGATAATGTCGACAATGAAAATTTGTCGACACATATTTTAATTCGACAAATCGCCCAATCATGTGTTACCATTCAAAAACTGTATAATTTTGGTCTGGCGACGTGTTTTGTGGAAGCGCTAGCTGCAACAGGAACTTGGGGGGGGGCAGTGTTTCCTCAAGGGAGAAGCGGATATGGTAGCCAAGTGATTTTTTTTTTTTTCTTTCCCTACGCAAAGACTCTGCTACAACGCACCCGGATAAACAATGGTGGAGCAGCAACAGCAAGGAGCCGAAGCGGAGTTAACAGAGAAATTTAGAGCAAGACCGAAACAATCCAAAGCATGGGAGCATTTCACAGAAAACAAAGTGGCCAAGTCACTTACACGCAGACTGTGCAAAGTCGTGCTAGCAGCACTACAGTCATGCAGGAGCACCTGAAACGCAAACATCCCGGGGCAGCCGAATCCACCCCAAACAACACAGGGTAATCTAGCATGTTTAGCTACCCAACAGTTATCGTGTACCGATATATGTAAGGATTAAACAACTCGAAGCCGTGCATTATACAGTGTTGTTTAATCCACTTATACCATGGTCCCACACAGTGACCTAACACACATATTTATTTAAGTTAACAGAACTTGATAAAAATGTGTGAGTATTTGGGACTATTTTATGTTTTGTCTCTGATGCGCTTACCGAGTCTGCAGGCGCACGCGCCGCAGCGGGCCACTCACCCCCCCCCCCCCCCCCCCCCCCCCCCGCTGTGTCGCGCCGTGACAAACAGGTCCAGAAACTACGCTCTCTGTTTTGATGCAGAGCGCTTGGCCGCCCACAAGGATAGAACTGTTCTCTTCTTTTTTCCCCCATCTTCAATCTTGTCCAGTTCGTCCGATGTTAAATCTTTACGCTGTTGCTTTTGCTGTTCTTCTCATCTGCTGTCCTTCTCTTTCCATTCCTCAAACGTTTTATTTTACACTTTTAAGTTAAATGTGTGTTTTGTTTATCCGAATTTATCATAAGTATTTTGATTAAGGTCCATTAAGTGGACTTAAAAGGTCAATTCTAATGTGCACAGCAGCTTGATGCATTTTTAGCAAGAAAACAAAGTAATCATTTGATTAATCGATTAATCGAAAAAAAAAATAATCGCCAAGTAATCGACAATGAAAATAATTGTTAGTGACAGCCCTACTATATGCATGTACAATGAGGTTAAAAGCAACTCCTCAGTGCAAACATATAAAACAATGATAATAGGCTGTCAAGTGGCCAGTCATTTTTTTTTTCAAAAGAGTAATGTCTAAGGAGTATTTGTGCCAACTTTGGTGCTTGTATCACCATTTGCACAATTTTGCTCTAAATATTATCTTAGCTGCTGCACTACACTTCGTTATACAATCATCAACCTCCAAACCAACGGTATGGTACATGTAATTTCCCTCCGTGAATTGCGGGTCATTTGTGCATCTTTTTGTGACTGTGTTGTAACGTTGGTCATATTTGCAGACTTTTCTGACAGATGCATTTGAGCCATGATAGCAATGTAATCAGCGTGTGCACTGCAAAAATTTAAAGTATGTAAGGAGAAGAAGGAGTGAAAACAAATGTGACAAATCACAGCCTTCTCTTCTCTGTCATTCAAGCAGGTGTGATTCAAGCTCCGGACAGCCACACAGAGGGCTGTGATCTAAAGCAGTGGTCTTTGGTTCACCACACCCAGGGACAGTTGTGTGAAACATAACACCATATTACAGTGCAGGAAGCATTTTGTCAATAATCACCAGCCTTGAATAAAAGCCTGCTTCATTTAGGTGTCGGGTCCAAGCACAGTGCACATCCAGACTGCTCTGTCCAGTATACCAGAGGTTTTTAAAGTAGACCTGCATTGAAATAAATGTGGTCAGATTTCAGAAAGAAATAGCTGATATGTATTTATAAGACCCTTGTGAATGCAGTAAAGTAAATCTGTAATTCAGCGGAGAAATCTTCATTTAAAAATGACAAATTTGCAGCTAAAATTTAGCCCTCTGTGAAAACAGTTTGTACAGCCGTATCATTTCCATGACGTCAGGGACAAGACGACGTGCTCCCGCCTTCAGTCCGATCCCGCACTGAAATTGATTTTATCTGTTAGTAATGTTACTTATACACGTCCTGGTTTCAACATCCAAAAGTAAGCTGCAATGAATGTGAGATACAGATCTGTGTGCTCAGATCAGCAACGACATCGACAGCGGGCGCCGTTCTTCCTCTCCTGCTCTCTGCCTCCGCTACGCTCGCTGTTTTAATGCGAAGCGGCCGGTACACCTGTTGCTGCAAGGACAGACTTCTTGCGGCAAAATCCACAGCACCGCATGTCTCGGCAATCGGAGCCCCAGAGCTCCATGGATGCTGAGAGAGGTTTATATATTTTTAATGACTGGGATTCTTTGCAGGTCTTGCCTCCATATCCTGCGATGGTATCGGAGGCGAAAGACAGTAGATTTTCATTGCAACACCACTCAATCAAACGGGCGTATGAAAAAGTCCCCCAAAATAATTTTCAAGCACAAATAAAAGAAATGTGTACTCACCAAATGTGCCACAAGACAATATGAAGTTTTAAAAAAGTAGATCCTTCCGTATAAGACAAGAAAAAGGTGCAGATGCAAACTGACGTAAATCCACAAATTACAATTGGTGCAATGCATGCTGGGAGAGGGTCTTGTCCGTGTGGAGGGCTAAATGTTAGCTGTAAATTTGTCATTTTCAAATGAAGATTTCTGCGTTGAATGACAGATCTGGGCTTGCAGATTTACTTTACTACATTCAGAAGGATCTCGTGTAAATGTAAGTCATTTTTTGTTCAAAAAAATCGGACTGCATTTTTTTCAATGCAGGTCTCCTTTAATGGAAATGCATTGCAATCGGATGGGACATTTTGTCTGATGTGAGTGAAAATCCGTTATACAAAATCTGGTAGAAACGGTGTTTATTACATGGAAAACCATACAAAGCATTGGGACATTTGCTTTTTTCCGGTGAGCATGAGTATCCAGTTTGTACGACGATGGTTTAGGTGAGTTTTACTGTACCAGAATTAAAGCACTGCATATACATTGAAAGGATTACAGACATCCAAATTACTGGACAATTGGCCTTATTTTTCCATTAGAGTTATTAACAAAGCATTTCTGGCCTGGCGAAGGTTCTTGTTAGCCTGGCAGCCTGCCAGGTCTACAATCCTGAAGGAGAAACACTGGATTGCTTTGGAGAGCATGGCTGGCCAATAGGGGTGTGCAAAAAACAGTCTACAACAATATCACGATTGTCGTTTAAAGCAACGTGCAATTTGACATCATCAAGTGTTCAAGTCCTTGTTGCAGCAGAGCAATGTTTCTAGAATAGGTGGTTTTGAATTTTACTTTTCAGGCTGAAGGCACAGCCTTTGGACTGGAAATCATAAACTGTATCTGGCAGCATTACAGCAAAGCAGAGGTTCAGTCACACAATCTCTCACTAGAGGCGTCCTGCAACACCAGTAAAAATTAAACAAACAGTGGGAAACAGACCCCATGTAGACAGCTCCAACCTCACAATCTACCTCAGAAGATTTAGCTGCCAGACATGGATCAATTCACATTTCAATTTGGCCATGTCACTGACACATTCACTATAGCCATGTCACTGACACATTCACTTTTAAAAGAACATATGGAAAACCTCTGAAACACTTTTTTCACCCTAAAATCGAGTGTAGTAGACATTTATACATGTTCTTCAAGTTCAATGTCTTTTTCAAGGATGCAGTTTAAAATTATTTTCATGTGGAGACAATAGTTAAGTGTCATTGAAGTAATGTCGAAAATGTGTTTGTTTGAACCACAGAGTTTTGGTCTGAATTGCTAGTTAAAGGTCACTGAAGTTCACTGATGCTGAACGATTGTTAAACAGACACACATTTGTTAAAACCCCCATAGATTTCACTGATAACATTTTTTGCTGGAAGCAGATTTGAAAATAAAAACAGTCCAGATTTAAGTCTTGCTGACATTAAGTAAGTCCTATATACAGTACGTTAAAGGGTCTTTCAGACTGCATGCAAGGGATGCTCAAGTTTCTGTCTCCACTCGCGGTTTTTTAAGCGTGTCCACATGCGGCAAATGCGCATAAGGTGCGGTGTTTCCTACATCACTGTGTGTCTGTTCTGGAGGCTGAACAAGTTTGAAAGTTGCCATGTTTGTGAAGACATGCGTGTTCCAGAAAAACAGCAATTAAATAAAAAGCAAAACAGTCTGCAAGTCATAACTGCAAGATTAGCAGCAAAAAGCAGAAGACCATCACCCTCTGAGAAGAACATTTTTTTTCAGCGACTGTCGGTGAGGCCGGGCGAAGCTGGAGCACCCGGAGTGATTGAGTAGACACACGTAGTGCAAAATTTTTCACTACTGGACATATACACACCCAACTTTTGCAAATTTGTGTAAGATGCATGCGTAATCGGAAAATAAAACGTGATTTTAGCGTATCCTCTGAACACAAAGTTTTATCAGTTAAGATTAGCTTAGCCAGTAGCTGCAGTATGCTGAATCTAGGGCTGCAACTATTGATATTTTAGTGATTGAGTATTCTATCGATTAATCGAGTAATTGGATAAAAAGTAGTTTTTAAACAACATGAACAGTCCAGAGCTCTCCCTAAGCAATGGCACAATATCACTGCACCATCATGCAGATTGTCAAATTTACTGTATTCCTTTCTGTTTTCCTGGGTAATTATTTATTTTTTCACGTCTTTACAAGTTTTGAAGCTTTCCTGGTGTCAGGAGCTCAGTACTCCCCTTACACCGGACCGTAAAAACAGGTGTTCGGTGTAACCCTCAGTCAGGCTGCATGTGAACGTGAGCACAGCCTGTGAAAAACTGGTCTTTGGAGAGCAGCTTTTCCACAAAAGCCACACTCCCTCTTTTTGGTTGAATATGCAAGCCTCGCAATCACTGTTTTTTTTTTAAGTTACACTGTTTGTGAAGTGTTGTGTGTTGCTCAAAAAAAGCGAAAATTAACAAGTGAAACAGTGCGAGTCCGAGCAAAACACAGAAGAAAGAGTGGACTTCTGCTGAGAGGATCTACTTTCAGAGACTGTTTGTCAGTGTGGCTGGGGACGGAGCTGTGACTTGCCCGGTGTAAGGGGAGTGCCAAGGGCCCCTCACAGCAGAAAGAAAGACAGCAGCTGGCCACTGGGCGAATAGTCAGTCCCCTCACACTGCTTCACTTTAAATGCGCAGTAAGCTATTTCAGATGATCATCGTAGACCGTCTTTCTCTTAAAAGGCTTTATTTTACTTGGTGTGTCACACTGGAAAGCTGTAGCTTTTTGTGCTATATTGATTAGCTCTTACACGACTCTAGTCGTCTTCTGTTTTTTTCTGGGGACATTACAGCTCCACACACAGACCTGGCATATGTACTACAACATTAAACGGAGCTTGGAGACACAAAATTTGCCTTGGACGTTTTTTTGCAATCGAATTATTAGAGTTACTCAAATAATTGCTTCAGTCATAGCTAAATCAATGGCCATTACATTACCATAATAATCAGATATTATCAGCAATCAGACAACTGTAATAATTTGATCTCTTGGATTTTCCATGCACTTCAGCAATCTGATCATTGGAAAAACATGTTTACATGATTTCAGTTCATTGGCTGGATTTTTTTGGAAGTGGACAAAGAAGAAAGGGCAGCACCTGAAGAAAAAGCATAGACTGTTTGTGAGACCGCTATCATGGGAACAAATTTCATTGCCTTTTCGAAATTCGTCCTTTACGTGAATAGTGACAACAACTCAGTCACACAAGACACTGCCAAGTGAGTGAGTCAGACAGTGATGGGTAGAGGGGCCGGTCTTAGTTAAAACAAAGGCATGAATCAGAGAAATAAAATGTTATTTTGTGATTGTGTCACAGTGGCTATGTTCACACACAAACACAGCCACACCTCTGCACAATCCCATAGAAAGAATTTTGTATTAGTGTTGCTGTAGCACAAGCATCTTCCCCGTTTATTTGGCTGCACATATGTGTGCACAGTTCAGTTAAACAACACAGATCTAAAATCGGATTTACTTAGATGTATCGGAGAAGAAAAAGAAAGAAGGATCCTAAAGTACAAGCACCCAGCTTTATTAAAAATTTCCACATGATGCAGGCCTATTTATAATTTTTTTTTGCCTTTTCTCCACATCTCCAATGGGTGTCTGAATTTGATGATATTTTGTTTCTCATTGCCACATTTAACAACTTGTGGTGCACAGTGTTTTTACATGCAAATGATGACTTAAAGGGAACTTCTACACCCATTCACAGCTAAAGATGGGAATGGTCGACACACAATTTCATGATGACTGAGATTTATAAAAGTGAGCCATTCATACAAATGGCTTTACAACTCTGAAAAGAAAGTGTGTGCACATTTCTGCTTTTGTGTGTACACACACTTTTAGTCATGATTCTGCATTTTTATCCAAGGCCCGAGGTGTTGTCAAAGTAATCCATACGATGTGAAAGCCCATCATGAACAAACGAGGTACAGTACAACAAATGGACAAGTACTTGGCTGGGACTTCACATCTCCACATAGTACTTCAACAACAATCTCATTGTTCCTGATCAAGCAAAACCCAGGAAGGAGGAAACCATTTTTAAAAAGGTGGAAATGGTTGGATGCTGTGCAGAAACACATGAAAGCATCTAGTAGCAGGAAAGTGAAAGCTGCGTTGCCATGCAAGGTGATCAGTAACCCCTGCAATTCCTCGACCATGTGTGTGTGTGTATCTACTTTGTCTGTCTGAGACAGATTGAAACTGCAGCTGTTTGTTGCTGAGCAGTGCTCAAAACAGTGTTTAAAATTGCTATTTGACCAAGGCAAGTTGTCAGACTCTATTAGGCTCTCCATTCCTGCATTAATTAGACCTAAATACTTTTTTATTCCATCTGAAAGACATTTCCTTTAAAATTGATAAACTTGTTTTCATAGCTATACATGAAAGGAAATACTCAGGCCAAGGGGTCATTGCAGCTGATGTCACACACGGGTCTATCATGGACATCTAAGAGCCTCTCAACATACTTCCACCACATTGGACTGAAAAACAAAAGCGTACCATCATAAAGGTGGTTCTGAGGGTTGGATGTAACAATTATTGAGGGAAAAAAGTATCATTTCACAGGTTTCACAGGGAAATGGATAGCTGCACTATGATGTGTGAAAAAAACAGTCACATACAGCAAACATTTTGTTGTAGGTGTGTAACCTCATTTCTGAAACATGTTTAACTGCCTTTTAACACAATTAGGGCTGCTTTTCCATTGAATATTTCTTATTTCTATTAACAACTTTACATGAGCAGTTATGATCAGCAGCCATGTAGGCTACTGCAGGCTGATAGTGTACTTTCCTAAGACCTGCAAAATAAGTTGATTTAGATGAATTAACAATTGTGGCATTCTTCAGAGTATACAGTGCCCAAAATTATTGGAACACAGTATGTCACACATTTTAATTTGTTTATGCCATTTCAAATACAAAAAATAAAAATGTATAAAATTATCTTCCTTTAAATCAAACTGAAAGCAATTCTCGGCAACTTGATATAAATTAATTAAGAATATAAAAGCCAAGATGACCTGATTGTAAAGCTCGAACCTCACAGAGATCCAGTAATGTCGAGTTTAGACATTACATAAAAAAAAATACTGCTTCATATCTAGAAGTGGGTATTGATAAGATTTTAATCGATATCAATGCCATTATCGATTCCACTTTTCGATCCGATTCTTTATCGTTTCACTTATCGATACCTCTTCTGAATTTTCCGTGTACTAAAAGAACGCTTTACACGCTTTCTATGTCAACATTTTAAATTGGTCACTGGATCCTTGATCTCTGGACATAAATAAAAATAAATAAAATCTGTAGTTTTTGTCAAAAGCATTTCCTTTCAGACATTTTGGCATGAATGTCACTCCAGACCTCTGAGCTGAGCTCAGCTGGCTGCTGCATGTCAGAACAGGATGTCTCATTCTGGGAGGAAAAAAAAAAACGTTTTGATCAATGGCAGTTTGTATTACAGCATTTGGAAAGTGGTGTCATTTGATTTAAACGGTGTTTCGCTTTGAAGTTAATTCCGACTGGACTCTATCTTTCTAACTTGACTCAGCAGAGAGCCACGCAGCTTCTGGAGCTGTGTGAACAGAACGGAGGACGATTCTTGTTTCTTTTCTCACAACAAGACAGGAGTCTCAGTTAGTGACTTTAAAGTGACTCACGATTGACATATTCAGGGATGAAAGTGGTGAAAAAACACAACTTTCCTTATTCAAATTCATTCCAGTAGTATTCTGCTCTTACTAGGATACAGCAGTTTTTTTAGCTTAACAGATAGTGCTGGAGGAAATCACTGAAGAAATTAACAAATTGAAAATATGGTTTGACCGAAACAAATTGTCAAACTTAAATAAAACAGGGATGAAGTGGAGGTGTAACAGTCACTAGGTCTTCACAGGAAACAGTTATTAATTTCTATATTTATTTATGTTCATTTTTAGTTGCCTTTATCTTTTCTGTTGTGTTTTGTTTTATCAGGTTATTTTTGTCTCCTCTAAAAGTGTATTGTAGCATCATTAGTTATTACTATTATTGCTGTTGTTGCTATTCCCTTACCAAAAAATAGTACTGATAAGTATATAAAAAGTAAACTAGAAGCATACTTGAAACATACTTGCATATACTACTTTTTGGTAAGGGTTACTATTAATATATAAATAAAAATAAATTTAAAAAATATTACAATTTGTAATAAATTTGACTCTTTTACGAAAACAAACTGAGCCATTAATTATTATACAGAAAACAAATGCACACAAACGTGCTGAGATACAAACACCTTAATGTTAACTGTAACATTGAAAACGCCATAGACATGCTAACACGTTAGCATCGGTCCCGTTTTTAAGTTATAAAATACATCAACTGTTTCAGAAGACCATAAGTCAGTTTAACATAAGTATGACTCACAGATAAATCTTCTTTATGGTTTTAGTGGGGGAAAATTTAAATAAAGCGAAATTAAACAAAGAACCAATGAAGCAGCAGATCAAAGCATTGCTTCATTGGTTCAAGGTTCAAAGCAAAGCCGCACTGCAGAAACTGTTGATTACAGACCCACTTCATGGTCTGTAATCAATGTAGAGAAATCATTTTCCTGAGAAACACCCCAAAAACAACGGCCGCTCTGAAGGACCGATAAAGGAATTGTTACACAAAAAGGCTACTGATGTGGATCGAATCATTTCTTAATGATACCTGAAAAGAACCGGTTCCGATACCCATCCCTAGTCACAGTCCACTTTAAAATATGGTATGATACATGATGCCCTGCAGAACAGTAGTGTTAACGAGGAAGTATTCAGAGATGCAGCACAGATTTGACTTGCAAAGAACATAACGAGGCAAACAAAAAACGGTGTGTATGTGTGTGTGTGTGTGTGAGGACCAATGATTAATAATCACATTTCTTCCTGACTCGAGAACAACTGCTGCTCAAATCAACAGCTCCAAGCCAAGCCAAAACATTTTTTTAGGAAGTAAATTCAGATGATTTCATCTTCTTGAAAATTATTTGGCAGTTATGACCTGCCCAGTCAGTTTCATGGGCAGCAGGTGACATTTAAAATTAAGCAACTTAATAACAACATTAAGCCACATTCTTTACATTTTTGAGTTGTGCAAATTATCAGGTGTACCGACCCTGAAATTCATACTGAGCACATGAATCCAAGTGGATCACTAATTAAACAGACGAAGGTAATGAGTGAATAACAGAACAGAGCAATTTAGACTCCTTTTCGTCAAATTTGTTTACATAGATGTGAGAACAACATTGCACTCTAGATTAAAATGCAAAGTGGCAGATATATACAGGGATGAAAGGAAAAAAAGTGATAGGCCTGTACCTTTTCATAGCAGCTCTTTAGCTTCCTATAAGTTTTAATGTGAAAAAAGTTGGAAACAACTGGGAAAATCTGCCCTTTTCCACAGCAGGAATTCGACCTATAGCCCAGGTGTCACTATGTTCAGAGAACAGCCCCTTCATTGCCCTTCCCAGCCGTCTGTCTCCACTCAAGTGAAGACCCACTGGGATCGCCGTGACAGCAAGCATGTAATTGTAGCGAAAGCTAGGGCTGTCACGATTAGGAATTTCTGGAGACGATTGTCAGACAGATAATTGCGATTGACGAGTATATTGTCTATTTTTTTTTCTTTTTTTTCCCTTCTTTATATTCTACTATTGTAGTATAATTACACAACTCTGGAAGAACGTTTGGCTTCTGTGAGTGGAGAAACTGGGAATGGTGCAACATTTTTATTTTTCATCTTTATTTTACATACAGTCCCAACTTTTTCTGAATTGTGGTTGTTTCTGTTGCATTTCTGAAATTGTTTCTCCTCATCAGTCACGTTTTGTGCTTAAACACTGCATTAAGCCCATATTGAACAAATAAATACCTTTGGAAAGTAACAGCTGTTAAAGTTCAGAGTTCTCACCTGCTTTTTGTGATCTGTACATCTGAACATCACCACAGCTTCTCCATGTCAGGGTTTTTTTTTTGTGGCTCAGTTCATTCATATATTCTCAATTTTTAAATATGTTTTTAAAGCTATTTGACCATTTATTTCATCTCATGATCTCATAAATTCAGCATACGACGCGCACATGGTGTGAACAGCATGGTAACGGCAGAATCACACCTTTAGAGAAAGTTCAGAGAGAAGTAAAAGCAGCTTCACGTTTTGGTTTTGTTTTTAACATGTTCACTCGGGGTAAAATCCTCTCTGCTCCGCGCTCGCTGCGCAGTGATGGTTCTCTATGGAGTTAAAATTGTCTCAATATTTGTAAATGCACACAGGGTGATCTACAAATAATCATTGATTTGCAAATGTGTTCAGATATCCACAAATGCAAATTTCATATTTGTAACTTGTAAATTGGTCTTTGCAAATAATGTTGTATTTGCAAATATAAAACTTAATTTGTAAAAAATAAAAAAAAAATTACATTTGTAAAACTGGAAATTGTATTTGTGAATTGAGTTTCAGCATTTGTGGATCACCAATTACACGCATTCATCGCTTTCCTCTGCGACGTCATTTTGAGACATTTTCGCGAACAGTTCCACAAACAAATGCCGACTGATTCACAAATACACACGCACACTGGATATCCACTAGATGGCAGTGTGGTTCCATTCATTGATGTGGCAAGCTGAATTATTTTTTAAAATTATGTGTCTGCGGATTTCATCATGGGAAAGGGGGCGTGTTAGTGTTGTACTCTTTAACGCAGTGGTTCAAATAAGCGTATTAAACAGCATTGCGCCTGTGCGTGCTCCATGACACAGACATGCTGCAAAATTGTTCTTTTAAAAACTTGAAAGTTCTAAAAGTTGCTACATTTAGCTAAGCTTCGCACAGGAGCCACACAGCGTCACCGCAGCAACCAACCAGTCCCGCTTTACGACAACTGTCGCAACAGCCAGGCTCCGCGGAACCGAGGAAACTGATTTGTATCTGTAACACACAGATCAGTGTCCGCGGACTTATAAAACTTGCATTATGTTGTAAAAAAAAAAACGCTTTGCGATAAGCATTTTAAAAACTCAGTAACGATCACGATTAAAGAGTCATCCAGGAGCATATAGTTTCAGCCACATCAATGAATGGAACCACACTGCCATCTAGTGGATATCCAGTGTGCATGTGTATTTGTGAATCAGTAGGCATTTGTTTGTGGATCTGTTCACGAAAAGAATGTCTCAAAATGACGTTGCAGAGGAAAGTGATGAATGCGTGTAATTAGTGATCCACAAATGCTGAAACTTGATTCACAAATACAATTTCCAGTTTTACAAATGTAATTTTTTTTTTTTTACAAATTAAGTTTTATATTTGCAAATACAACATTATTTGCAAAGACCAATTTACAAGTTACAAATATGAAATTTGCATTTGTGGATATCTCAACACATTTGCAAATCAATGATTATTTGTAGATCACCCTGTGTGCATTTACAAATATTAATGAGACAATTTTAACTCCATAGTTCTCAGACTGTAACGTGTCGCGCCTGCATTCAGGAATCTCCCTCACGCACCCCCTTCCTCGCAGTCTGCAGCCTGTTGACTCCATGCGCGCGCACACACGCGCACACACACACACACACACACACACACACACACACACACACACACACACACACACACACACACACACACACACACACACACCGACAGCTCCGCATTTTAGACGGCTTTTGAAGAAGACGGCCACTGTTTTAATCGGACGTCTTATCCAAATGGCAGGACAGATCGCTCTTCAGCCTCCATGTTATTGTCCCACCTTAAGACGAGAGCGAGGCTGCAGCACAATGACGTCAGATTGAGTCGTTTTATGCTTTGTGGATAAAATAAATAATTCACAGTAATCGCGAATATGAAAAATAATCGCGATTGACGAATATTGTAATAATTGTGACAGCCCTAGCGAAAGCTAGCAAGCTTTAAACTTTAACCTTGATGTCAGATGCAAGACAACATTTAAAAGTTTGCTAGCTATCGTTAGCATCCGATATTTTAACACGCTATTCAAAATGCAAATGCAGAAGTAATTTATGTTTTGTAATTTGGCTTCTCACAGATTGATAGGTAATGCAACTCTTAAAATATCATTAATAATGATTTATATTATAAGCATTTTACAATAAAAATGTTTGTAAAAAATAAATGAAATATGCTATTTTATAAGGGGGTATTATGTTTTAACCATTTTAATTGTACATTTTGCTTTGTGTCAACACAAATTCAGTCATGACCTGCTTTAGCTATCTGTGAAAGGCTGATAGTGGACATGAATTTAAAATAAAAAGCCAAATAAAATGCTTTCAGTTCAGTTTAAGTACTTTCGTCAAGATCATTTGATGTCAGGTTTGAGACAAACCGCATCAGAGCTCAAGCCATTTGATATCATTATGGGTGCTGGTTAAAATCTCTGAATTCCTTAATACTATCAATTCAAATTACCACTGGCATTTTTATATTTCCTGCTTATACTTAAACGCACTGAATTTACCACAAACATAATGTTTATTGTGACCATTCCATCCCTGTGTTATCGATTAAAATCCTGGCAGACCTTCCCGATCCACACAACTCACAAACTATAAAATGTCAGTATAAACTTTGTCAATTACATATTTAACTTGACCGTTTCATTTTGCCGATTGAACATTATTACCAACAGTCCAATGAAGTTAATTGTGTTATAAATTCACTTATCTTTCTTACCAGTCATCTTTTCCTTCTCACTTGTCCAGTAATTTGTGGTTTCAGATTCAGTCAACAAAATCTTGTTGTAATCCGCTAAATTTTAGTTGCTAATTCTGGTGGTATTTGGTTGCCTCACTGTGAAAATTCAGGTAAACAGACCCTTGTTGGTGCCACCAGCTTCAGTCTCTGTTAAAAAAAAAAAAAAAGTTCTTAAAAGTACTGGTAACCACTGTCCACCTTCTAAAAATAACAATATATCTGCATAGAAGTAAAGTACTAGTGTGTTTTAACTTACCATACAACCCCCTGTGTACTGAAACTACTCCCAGTTCAGGTAAACCTTTGAAAACTGAACACTTGGTTTAATAAAATTTATAAGTAGAGATGTCCCTGTCTGACTGCATCTGATCAGTATCGGCCCGATCAAGGCATTTTTTGATTGATCATATCCATTTAATTAAACATGACTAAACCCTAGTGAGTCATCAAATAAATGTGTGTATTACTTCTGCTTCACTTTAGAAGCCCCGTGTCAGCATGACAAACAGACTCCTGTCTGCTGCTTCACTACAAAGCCATGCTGTGCATATTTAAAAATCAATTTAACACCCTTTATATATACACAACAAACCCACTTTATTCACACAGAACAACAGTGTGCATCAGTCTCCCTCTGATCAGTATGGAGTGGAAACACGCAGTACTCAGCCACAGTGAGATTCAAAACTATATTTCTTTAAATTTAAATACGCGTTTCTGATGGACGGCGAGTGTGATATGACCTTCCTCCAAGGCAATCATATAACAATTTCTACAAAAATGAACAAGTTTTTCCTAACTGTTGTAAATGTTGAAGTCCTGTTTACCGAGATAGTACAGGTAGTACGAGGTCTGTTAGAAAAATATCGGACCTTTTAATTTTTTGCAATAACCTTATGGATTTGAATCACGTGTGATTGCATCAGGCAAGCTTGAACCTTCATGCACATGCGTGAGTTTTTTCACGCCTGTCGGTTGCGTCATTCGCCTGTGAGCACACTTTGTGGGAGGAGTGGTCCAGCCCCCTCGGCGGATTTTCATTGTCAGGAAAATGGCCAAGCGACTGCCGCTTTGCTGCATCAAAATATTTTCAGAAACTGTGAGAGACAGCCAGGTGGAAACCATTCGGAAACTTCAGATGGCTTTCGGTGAAGATCTTATGGGCATCACACAGATTAAGGAGCATTACAACCGGATTAAAGACGGCCCACAGTGGGTGAGGGTGCGACGTGCTTTGAGCGGCCATCGACAGGCTGTAACGACCAGATCATTTCCAAAGTGAAGGCTGTGTTGATCCGGAACGTCGTCTGACTACCAGACAAATGGCAAGAGAGGTGGACATAGCACTTTTTCGGCACATAACACTGTTACAGGAGATTTTGTAATGAAAGACGTGCGGCGGAATTCGCACGTCAGGACGGAGCTGCTAATGGCGCAGAACAAAAAGCACCTCCGTGTTGGAAGTCTCACGGGACATGCCCAGCTCTTTCACCATTCGGAAGATTCAGACGGCTTTGGGTGGCTTTTCAGTCGAGTGAGTATCTGAGAAATTGTCGAAGATCTGGGCATGTCACGTCCTGTGAGACCAACACGGAGGTGCTTTCGTTCCGAGCCATTAGCGGCTCCGTGGCGAATTCCTCCACTCCTGTTTTCATGACAAAATCTCCTTTAACAGTGGAATGTGCTGGGAAAGTGCTATGTCCACCTTTTCTGCCATTTCTCTGGTAGTCAGACGACATCCCGGATCAACATAGCATTCAGTTTGGAAATGATCTGGTCGTTTCAGCCTGTCAATCGCCGCTCGGAGTGCGGCGCACCCTCCGCCATTGTGCGCCATCTTTAAACCGGCTATACCACTCAATCTGTGTGATGCCCATAAAATCGGCCCTGAAAGCCATCTGAATTTTCCGAATGGTGTCCACCTGGCTGTCTCTCGCAGTTTCTGGAAAAATTTGATGCAGCGCTGCTCCAGCCGTTCAGACATTTTCCTCACAATGAAAATCAGACGAGGGGGGAGGACCAGTGCTCACTCAAAGCTTGCTCACAGGCGAATGACGCAACCGACAGGCGTGAAAAAACTCACGCATGTACACGAAGGTTCAACCATGGCTGATGCAAGCGCACATGATTCAAATCCATATAGTTTTTGCAAAAAATAAAAAGGTCCGATACTTTTCTAACAGACCTTGTAGTGGGAATCATAAGGTACCTCACAATTCAATTCCATTTCAGGGAGCTGCGATTTGATTATAAAACAAGAACTGATGCATCTTTTTCTTTTTAGTCTATACAGGATTTCTTTTTTCTGACTGTGTGAATACTTGTTACTTCTCAAATCAAAGATTTTTCAAAAATGAAAATGCTGGTGAAGACAATTTTAGGTGATCAGCCATGATATAAAAAAATCTATTTGGATTCTTTCTTAGCTGTTTATGAAACATCATAATGAGTCTGCTTTCAGTGGAGCCATCAACTGAACATTTAATGTCCTTACAGAGGTATGAAGTTTAAAACTGATCAGATTTAGCCACAACTTGTCACAGGATGCTTCTTGTGCTGTATCACATTTAGTCCAAAAACAGGTGTTTTTTTTCTGTTTTTGTCATGTACACAGAACGGACACTCCTGATGCACCGCACATCATCTGCTCCAGGTTTGACCATGGGATAGACTGTAACAAAGCCATATAGCAAATGCACTTTTGTAAAAAGTATATTACCTATTCAAAAAATGATGAACAAAATGGAAACAAGTTTACAAAAGGACAGTGAAAAATGCTCACTGACAGTGGCCAGCAGCTGTGGTTCTAACCCTGCAATGAATGTTTATAAAAGGGATTGACATTTATGAATCATGTTATCATCCACGTCCACATCATGATGAGTCTAAGAATGCAATGCCCCCACCACCACCCCAAAGTGCAGGTGCAGAGCCAGAAACACCTCTTGAAACATCCGTTACAGTAAACTTTTAATATATTATTACAAGAAGAAGAAGAAGAGCCTTTATTGTCATTGTACACACACACATACATACACACACAATATATATATATATATATATACATATATATATATATATATATATATACATATATATATATATATATATATATATACATTCATACATACATACATATACACACGCACACACACACAACAAAAATATAAACGCGACACTTTTGGTTTTGCTCCCATTTTGTATGAGTAGCTGTTCACCATATAGCAATTAGTACACTTACCAAAGTACAGCTAGCCGCTTGTCTGCTGATGTAGCATCAGGCGCCATGTAGCTTTTTAACTTCATAGTGTATCTGAAAACAAAGAAGCTACACTCAACAAAAATATAAACGCAACACTTTTGGTTTTGCTCCCATTTTGTATGAGATGAACTCAAAGATCTAAAACTTTTTCCACATACACAATATCATCATTTCCCTCAAATATTGTTCACAAACCAGTCTAAATCTGTGATAGTGAGCACTTCTCCTTTGCTGAGATAATCCATCCCACCTCACAGGTGTGCCATATCAAGATGCTGATTAGACACCATGATTAGTGCACAGGTGTGCCTTAGACTGCCCACAACAAAAGGCCACTCTGAAAGGTGCAGTTTTATCACACAGCACAATGCCACAGATGTCGCAAGATTTGAGGAGCGTGCAATTGGCATGCTGACAGCAGGAATGTCAACCAGAGCTGTTGCTCGTGTATTGAATGTTCATTTCTCTACCATAAGCCGTCTCCAAAGGTGTTTCAGAGAATCTGGCAATACATCCAACCAGCCTCACAACCGCAGACCACGTGTAACCACACCAGCCCAGGACCTCCACATCCAGCATGTTCACCTCCAAGATCGTCGAGACCAGCCACTCGGACAGCTGCTGAAACAATCAGTTTGCATAACCAAAGAATTTCTGCACAAACTGTCAGAAACCATCTCAGGGAAGCTCATCTGCATGCTCGTCGTCCTCATCGGGGTCTCCACCTGACTCCAGTTCGTCGTCGTAACCGACTTGAGTGGGCAAATGCTCACATTTGCTGGCGTTTGGCATGTTGGAGAGGTGTTCTCTTCACAGATGAATCCCGGTTCACACTGTTCAGGGCAGATGGCAGACAGCGTATGTGGCGTCGTGTGGGTGAGCAGTTTTCTGATGTCAATGTTGTGGATCGAGTGGCGGTGGGGTTATGGTATGGGCAGGCGTCTGTTATGGATGAAGAACACAGGTGCATTTTATTGATGGCATTTTGAATGCACAGAGATACCGTGACGAGATCCTGAAGCCCATTGTTGTGCCATACACCAAGAACATCACCTCATGTTGCAGCAGGATAATGCACAGCCCCATGGTGCAAGGATCTGTACACAATTCTTGGAAGCTGAAAATGTCCCAGCTCTTGCATGGCCGGCATACTCACCGGACATGTCACCCATTGAGCATGTTTGGGATGCTCTGGACCGGCGTATACGACAGCGTGTACCAGTTCCTGCCAATACCCAGCAACTTCGCACAGCCATTGAAGAGGAGTGGACCAACATTCCACAGGCCACAATTGACAACCTGATCAACTCTATGCGAAGGAGATGTGTTGCACTGCATGAGGCAAATGGTGGTCACACCAGATACTGACTGGTATCCCCCGCCCAATAAAACAAAACTGCACCTTTCAGAGTGGCCTTTTATTGTGGACAGTCTAAGGCACACCTATGCACTAATCATGGTGTCTAATCAGCATCTTGGTATGGCACACCTGTGAGGTGGGATGGATTATCTCAGCAAAGGAGAAGTGCTCACTATCACAGATTTAGACTGGTTTATGAACAATATTTGAGGGAAATGGTGATATTGTGTATGTGGAAAAAGTTTTAGATCTTTGAGTTCATCTCATACAAAATGGGAGCAAAACCAAAAGTGTTGCGTTTATATTTTTGTTGAGTATATATATATAAATATATATATACACATACATACATATACACACACACACAGGTATTTATTGTTTACTTATTTTATTGTTTATGGCATTTCCAATACAAAAAGTAAATCAGGCTTCTCAATATAAAATTTCAAAATTATCTTCCTTAGACTCAAACTGAAAGTAAATCTCTACAACTCGATATAAATTAATTAAAAATATAAAAGCCAAGATGATGGGTTGCATAAGTAATGAGCCCCTTTGGTATAATACCTGTAAATAATCAGTTTGTCAGTTTTCTTCAGACAAGTCAGGGATGGATACACGAACATTTCCAAGTCACTTGTCTCAAAAACTGAGTGACTGTGCAAGAAGGAAAAGTGAGTGAGTGAGGAAAGCCACCAAGACACCCAGACAACTCAGAAAAAGTCACAGGCTTATGTAGCTGTGATTGGAGAAATTGTGCATAGTGCATGTTTTGCATTTTGTAACCCCAATTATACAGCTTCATGATGAAGTGGCACAGAAGATGATTTCAAAACATTAAATCTAGGCTTGCATCTCAGATCTACCCTCTGGCAAATTGTAGTTGAACTTTCAGGTCTTCTTTTTAATAGAACCCTCCTCTGTACCACTTCATCATGAAGATTTACTTTCAGGTTCAGTCTAAGGAAGATAATTTGTAAATTTTATATTGAGAAGTCTGACAGTGCTCCTTTGTTAGGTGGTAGCACTACTGCCATGTGCGTGGGTGACAACTTATGCCAGAGCTCTTTGTAAAGAACAAATGTGTCTCATGAGTTGATAATTACAGGGTTCCTCCTTCACCTCCAGATTCAGGGTACAGATAATCTGTGGGGGGCAACTTTTAACTGACCTGCTTTGAAATATATACACTGTAATCTAATAGTACTGATCACATTACTAAGGAAAGAGTCAAGCAATATCTGATCTCTATTGTGTTTTCACACACCAAGTCTGCCACGAGAGCTAATTTCAGAGAGCTGGTCACAATAGGCTTTTTAAAGTGTTGGCAAGCATAGGTTTCCCACCTTAAAGCTTTGGCTGATGAGGAGTAAGAGCTGACGAGGTAAAACAAATCACACAATGATTAAACTGCACCAGAACTTTGTAACCTGACAGAGTTATGTCAGATGTGGTAAGAAAGCCTAACTAACTGCATGATCACTGAATAAGACATGTTCTGCCAGAAACTTGGAAACTTCATGATTAATTTAAAATGTGAATTTTGTATTTAAAAAAATATACATTTAATTGTAATTCCTACATATAAAGTGAGTTACGTGTGTGGTTCTGTGACTGTGTGGTGTTGCCCAAAGTGGCTCGATACCTCACGACAGGGATGGTCAAATACAACTATCATGTGCAGCCACATGCATTTTGCACCAATTCTCACAAACCTTTTCCTTTAGTTGGCGCCTTCGTTTAAATCCTGGCAAATCAGTGCACTGCCACAAAGCCACCCATAAGCAACATACAACCCCAAGTCTGAAGTTGGGATGCTGTGTGAAATGTAAATAAAAACAGAATGCAATGATTTGCAAATCCTCAAATACAATGATTTGCAAATTTGCAAATGTTCAAGCTGATAGAGTTTTTTGTGCAAATATTTGCTCATTTTGAAATGAATCCCTGGAGCACATTTCAAAAAAGCTGACAGAGGCAACAAAAGACTGGAAAAGTTGATAAATGCTCAAAAAACACCTGTTTGGAACATTCCACAGGTGAACAGGTTAATTGGAAACAGGTGAGTGTCATGATTGGGTATAAGAGGAGCATCCCCAAAAGGCTCAGCCATTCACAAGCAAAGATGGGGCGAGGATCACCACTTTGTGAACATTTGTGTGAAAAAATAGTCGAACAGTTTAAGAACAATGTTTCTCAATGGTTAATTGCAAGGAATTTAGGGATTCCATAATCTACAGTCCATAACATAATCAGAAGATTCAGAGAATCTGGAGAACTTTCTACACATAAGCTGCAAGGCCAAAAACCAACACCGAATGCCTGTGACCTTCGATCCCTCAGGCAGCACTGCATTAAAAACCAACATCATTGTGTAAAGGATCTTACCGCGTGGGCTCAGGAACACTTCAGAAAACCATTATCAGTTAACACAGTTCGTCGCTACATCTACAAGTGCACCATGCAGAGCGAAAGCCATACATCAACAACATCCAGAAACACCGCCGACTTCTCCGGGCCTGAGCTCATTTGAAATGGACAGACGCAAAGTGGGAAAGTGTTGTGTGGTCTGATGAGTCCACATTTCAAATTGTTTTGGAAATCATGGATGTCGTGTCCTTCGGACAAAAGAGGAAAAAGACCATCAAGATTGTTGCCAGTGCAAAGTTCAAAAGCCAGCATCTGTGATGGTTTGGGGTATGTTAGTGCCCATGGCATGGGCAATTTACACATCTGTGATGGCACCATCAATGCTGAAAGGTACATCCAGGTTTTGGAGCAACACATGCTGCCATCCAAGCAACGTCTTTTTCAGGGACGTCCCTGCTTATTTCAGCAAGAGAATGCCAAGCCACATTCTGCACATGTTAAAACAGCGTGGCTTCTTAGTAAAAGAGTGTGGGTACTAGACTGACCTGCCTGCAGTCCAGCCCTGTCGCCCTTTGAAAATGTGTGGCGCATTATGAAGTGCATTATTGAGTGTTGTTAGAAGGAAAGGTGATGTAACACAGTGGTAAACATACCACTGTCCCAGCTTTTTTGAAACGTGTTGCAGGCATCCATTTCAAAATGCGCAAAAAAAACAAAGTTTATCAGTTTGAACATTAAATATCTTGTCTTTGTGATGTATTCAATTGAATATAGGTTGAAGAGGATTTGCATTGTATTCTGTTTTATTTACATTTCACACAACGTCCCAACTTCATTGGAATGGGGTTGTAGTTTAAAACCATAGATGTCTGCTAATACGACATCAATATATCAATCATTATCAAAACAATGACTAGAGTATGGTGACTTAGTCAATCCAGAGGAGGCTTGTTTTGAATTCCTGTGAGGAACTTCAAGCAGTCTTCAAAACTAAAGCCTCAAAGCTTTAGCTTTGAAGTTCTGAGGTGCACTCAGAAAATCCCAAAGACCACATTGTGCTAGCTGTGGGACACAAACAAAATAAGATGAAAGCAACTGGAAACAGGACTAAGAACACAAAGGCAACAGCTGCTGTGCGTGCATAACTTTTCAAGGCATTACAGCCACAATGAGTGACCGTCACGGCTGAAGTGAAATTCCGACGCTGCCTCCACTCATCGATGGAGTCATGGAGACTGACTCTTTGGTCAGACCCTCCACGGAAATCTGCAGAATTACCACACACCTGAAGTTGCATTATGCACAAATGTGTCAATATCATGATAGTGAGGTCCAATTGACATGTATCGTATCATATCTGAGAAAGCGAAGCCATAGCCGGTTTCAACAGTGTGCTCACATTTTGTTTTTATGTTTTAAGGAAAAAGGCTTACAACGTGGTATTTGCAGCTGGCCCAGGGTGTACCCCATCTATCGCCTGATAACCATGAGGGCAGACTCAAACCCAACTCTGGGATCCTTAAGTGGAATAAGAGTATCGAAAATGAGTGAATGAACTTGGCAAATACCCTTTACTTAGGCAACTTATGGCCCTTACAATTAACACATTTGTGCACCTCTGAGATAAATAAACAAGAGTCATCAGGAGATGACATATCCCCCAGTCCCCACAAATCAGTAATACAAAGTGTTAAGGGATCGCCCAAGTACACCCTTATGCTAAATGTAGGGATGGGACCGATCTGATACAGCACTGGTATACCGCTTCCGATGCCAACGGAATTCACAGATTGGAAATTCTCGATACAACCTGCAGAGATTTCCGATCCAGGAGAGGAACTGTGTTTGTGAAACATCTCCTCTCAAGTGCTGCTTGCTGCGGAGTGCAGAGAGGGAAGGGGGAGGGTTCTGAAATGAGGCCTCTGTCTGGTCGAGAGTTCTTTTCTGTATTTAGCAGCCAGCTAACAGCAGCCAGGAGCAGGGTTCTAGCCATGGTGAGCGGTAAATTTCGGCCCAGCTCTTGGGTTCAAATTGGCTGTGTTGTCCAGAACCGATTTTCTAAAAAATAAACTGATATGTTGCTGAAAATATACCAATTCAATCATATTTCAAGTGTATAAAGTCATAGTTGTTGTGAAAGTGTCGTGACACGGACCCACAACAGGGGGCGTAAATGAACAGACAATGGATAAGCCAAAAGTAACAATTTAATGTTGTGAATCACACAACGACGTACAGACAATAACAATATAGTGACTGTCAATCATACACCAGGTGACGTGTGGGCAGGCTCGACAATAGAAGACGCCTGGCGAGAGAAGAGCCGGATCCACACAGCTTCCACTGCCAACGGAGCTGAAGAACACCAGAGCCGCCAAGCCCTGCGCCCCAGGTGGCCGCTGTCTTCAGCAGTCAGACCCGGTACTGCTGGCAGAGAACAGAGACAGTCCTGATGAGTGTGAGGTCGCACACTCAGTAATCCCACAGTCTGTATTCAGTAAAGAGGGAGCACCTCCACCTCCAATCACACACTCATGCAGCTCCTGTCTAACCACTTATCTGGTTGGGGTGTGAAGCGAAGCCGTCGCTGATCACACCAAATGCCAATCCCACAGATAAGGACACGCCACAGGAAAACGGCTGCAAAGAAGTTCAGATTATTACGCAAATGTTTTTGAGTCAGCAGGAAAATTACCTGATTGGTAGTTGATTTCTCGCGGGGAGGTGGAGTTGCAGGTCCGGCCTTTAAGGTGGTGGTGAATGATGTGATGAGTGACAGCTGTGCGGAATGACGAGTACAGCTGTCACTCCCGGTTGCTATGACACCCTCTCGTGCTTGAAGCCCGCACTTCAAGCAGGGCGCCATCTGGTGGTGGTGGGCCAGCAGTACCTCCTCTTCAGCGGCCTCACACAACAATAGTTTTGCTTTATTTGCTATTTTAAACAAAGAAATAAATATACGAGGTCTGTTAGAAACGTATCCGCACTTTTATTTTTTTCAAAAACCATATGGATTTGAATCACGTGTGATTGCATCAGACAAGTTTGAACCTTCATGCGCCTGCATGAGTTTTTCAATGCCTGTCGGTTGCTTCATTCCGCCTGTGAGCATGGCTTTGAGTGAGGTGTGGTCCCTCCTCTCGTCTATTTTTATTGTGAATAAATGTCTGAATGATTTGGATCTTTGCTGCATCAATTTTTTTTCCGAAACTGTGAGAGACCTCCAGGTGGACACCGTTCGAAAATAATATGGCTTTCAGGGGACGATTTTATGGGGATTAAACAGATTAAGGAGTGATCCAGGCGGTTTAAAGACCGCCCACAACTGCTGAGAGCGCAGCGCACTCCCAGCACCGATGGACAGGCTGACACCCTGCACAAACAACCAGACATTTCCAACGTGAAAGCTTTGTTTGATCCGGGAGATCGTCTGACTTTCCACAAAAAGGCAGACGATGGTGACATCAGCCTTTTTCCGCACATTCTACCATTACAGGAGTTTTTTTCATGGAAAAAGAAGCGCGAGGACAGCGCCACGGAGCCGTTCATTATGCGGGACAAAACCACCTCGGTGTTGGTCTCACAGGACAGCTTAAAGGTGGATTTCAGACGGATTCCGGTTGCTTTCCAGTCGTGTGAATATCTGATTGTGAATGAGCTGGACATGCCAGAACATGTCCTGTGAGGCTTCATCACGGCGTTTCTTTGCGCCATGCAGCTCCGCCGCGACGGGAATTCCTCCGCCTTTGTTCCTCTTTCCATGACAAAAACTCCTGTAACAGTGAAATGTGCCATTCATTTCTAAACTGGATGCTGTCTTGATCTTCTATGTCCTCTGACTAGCACAGGAATTGTGAAAAGATGTGGACATCAGCACTTTTCCGGCACATTAAGACAGGACGTGT
The DNA here is from genome assembly GCF_902500255.1 of Thalassophryne amazonica. Lineage (NCBI taxonomy): Eukaryota > Metazoa > Chordata > Actinopteri > Batrachoidiformes > Batrachoididae > Thalassophryne > Thalassophryne amazonica. The sequence continues at coordinate 51,120,316 of NC_047111.1, forward strand.
GGGAGGAGTTCGGCGCGTCGTGGTGCAGCCGCTCGGCGCAAAGAAACGCCGTGATGAAAGCCTCACAGGACATGTTGGGACTTGTCCAGCTCATGCACAATCACAATCGGATATTCCACGACTGGAAAGCAACCGGAATCCGTCTCAAATCCACCTTTAAGCCGTCCTGAAAGACGAACACCGAGGTGGTTTGAGCCGCGTCAAGAGCGGCATGGTGGCGCGTCCCTCGGCTTCTTTTTTCCATGAAAAAAAAACTCCTGTAACGGTGGAATGTGCCGGAAAAAGTGCTGATGTCCACATCTTCTGCCTTTTTGTGAAAGTTAGACGAGGGGTCCCGGATCAACAAAGCTTTCACGTTGGAAATGATCTGGTTGTTTGTGCGGGGTGTCAGCCTGTCCCATTGGCGCTGGGAGCGCGCTGCACTGTCAGCAGTTGTGGGCGGTCTTTACAACCGTCTGGATCACTCCTTAATCTGTTTAATCCCCATAAAATCGTCCCTGAAAGCCATATTAATTTTTGAAACGGTGTCCCCCTGGAGGTCTCTCACAGTTTCTGGAAAAAAAAACTGATGCAGCAAAGATCCAATCGTTCAGACATTTATTCGCAGTAAAAAATAGACGAGAGGGTAGAACACACCTCACTCAAAGCCTGCTCACAGGCGAATGAAGCAACCGACAGGCAAGAAAAACCCAGCTATGCGCACGAGGGGTCAAGCTTGGCTGACGCAATCACACGTGATTCAAATCCATATGGTTTTTGAAAAAATAAGGTCAGATACCTTTTCTAACAGACTTCGTATTTCTCATTTTCTTCATACAAATCAGCCGCAAACAGCAGAGATCAGCAGTCAGCGACTTTATCATTCTGTGAGCTAGAGGTTGCACCGACGATCGGGCACCAATCATTATTCGGCCGATCACGCCTTGATTGGTTTGATCGGTGATCGCACAAATTCGCCGATCAAAAAGGATCCGATCACAAACAGTGCATGCAGTAGCGTAGGGAGCGCTTGGTCCTGTCATGACACGCCAGCCAAGAGCATGTGTAGTTCAAAATAGCTTCACCGGTCTGGACTTTTTATACGGCCTGTCAAAAAATAGACACGAAATTTGCTATTTGCAACACTTGCGACTAGGGATGGGTATCGAGAACCAGTTCCTTTCGTGGTATCGTTAAGAAATGATGGCCGTTGTTTTGGGGGGTTTTGTCAGGAAAAAGATAATTTCTCTACATTGATTACAGACCCTGCAGCGGTGTTCGTGATCAACTTTCTGCAGCACTTCTTTGCTCTGAACCTTGAACCCAATCGAAGCAGTGGTTTGCAGATTGAAGCAATGCTTCGATCTGTTGCTTCGTTTATACTTTTCTTTCTTTTGCTAATTTTACCCCGCTAAAAACCCTAAAGAGCATACGTCTGGGAGTATTATTTTACCTGTTCTATGTTAAACTGACCTGTTATGGCCCTTCTGAAACAGTTGACAGATGTATTTTAACTTAAAAACGGGAGCGATGCTAACGCGTTAGCATGTCTATGGCATTTTCAATGTTAAAAGTTAGCATTACGCATTTGCAGCTGTCAACACGTTCGGGTGCATTTGTTTCATATTGTAATATTCTTAAATTATTTTTGTTTATATATAATAATCTAATGCTTATTACATACAATTTTAGAGAAAGAGACAAAAAGAACCTGAATAGAAACACAACAGAAACTATAATAGCAACTAACAATGAACATAAATAAATACATACATACAGAAATAACAAGTGTTTCCTGTGAACACCTAGTGACTCCTTACACCTCCATTTCATCCCTGTCTTATTTAAGTTTAATGACAGTTTGTTTCGGTCAAAACCATATTTTTAATGTGTTAATTTGCTTCATTGATTTCCTAAAGAACTATCTGCCAAACTAGAAAACGCTGCATCCTAGTAAGAGCAGAATACTACTGGAAATGAATTTAATAAGGAAAGTTGTTTTGTTTTTTCTCACTAAATGGATGCTGCACTCACTCCAGTTTATCGTCTGGAATAGTCCCAGATTGCATTTCAGAGCTTCTAGAATTCAAACATTTTCGTGCAGGTGGTGTTGGGGGTAATTTTGGGTTTCAGCTTTTTTTGTTTTTCACCACTTTCATCCCTGAATATGTCAATCGTGAGTCATTTGTGCGGATTAAAGTTACTAACTGGGACTCCTGTCTTGTTGCGAGAAAGAAACGAGAATCGTCCTCCGTTCTGTTCACACAGCTCCAAATGCTGCGCGGCTCTCTGATGAGTCAAGTTAGAATGATAGAGTCCAGTCTGAATTAATAACTTCAAAGTGAAACACAGTTTTGTTTATTTTTGTTTTTGCTTTCCTCTGTGACGTAAACTCATTTTGACTTCTGATATGAGCTGGACTGGACAAGGAGAGCAGTCCGCCCTCATCTAATGTAGTCCATGTCCGTCCAGCTCATATCAGAAGTCAAAAATGAGTCAAATGGCTCAGAGATCTAATAGACTGCTGTGTAATGAATGGAACCACACTGCCTTGTAGTGGATATCCAGTGTGCGTGAGATGTGTATTTGTGAATCAGTAGGCATTTGTTTGTGGATCTGTGGATTTCGCGAAAAAGAATGTCCTCAAAATTACGTCACAAGGAAAGCTATGAATGCATGTAATTGGTGATCCACAAATGCTGAAACTCAATTCACTAATACAATTTCCAGTTTTACAAATTAATTTTTATATTTGCAAATACAACATATTTGCAAGGACTATTACAAGTTACAAATATGAACTTTGCATTGTGGATATTCTGAACAACATTTGCCAAATCAATGATTATTTGTAGATCACCCTGTGTGCATTTACAAATATTAATGAGACAATTTTAACCCCATAGAATGAGGGCTGTATTTTACATTCTCAACGTTCTGTAGGCTGTACCTGAGCAACATGAAACATGGAAAAAAAAAAAAAAGCTTGCTGGTAGAACAAAGTCAGTGTAATAAACAAAAGTTGGCAGTTTATTCTAGTGTTCTTTATTTGAATGCATGTTTTTTGTTTTCATCATTAAGTTTTAATGCAAAAATAGTCCTATACATTAGACCTATATCTTATTTTGGGCATGATCCAATATGTACTTGATCAGCCAATACCGATCAAGGCCGATATCCGGCCTATCAAAATTTCAGTGATCGGCCTAAAAAAATCCTGATCGGTGCACCTCTATTGTGAGCCACAGTGCTGTGAGCTCAGAGCGGACAGAAGCACAGCTGAACACAGCATCTCTATCTGCTCTGACTGAAAGGGGGAAAAAAAAATCTCCATCCAAATCCTTCACTATTAATCACACTTCCTCATGTGTGCATAGCTGATATACATTCAGAAATTTATGGTTCATTTTACAGTTGAAAAAGAATGTAAGACTCTACAAAAATGTATTTTTTATGCTTTTCGTCACGTTAATAAGAGACTGCTGCATGATACCCTGAAAACTTGCAAAAACAATTATAACAAATATTCCGCGTCTGTTACATTTAATCTGCATGGAATTTAATAAACGCAAACCTAATTTCAGACATATTATTAGTCTCGAACAAAGAGGACAAACAGTGTTGTAAAGAACATTAAGACGTTAAAGAGTAAACTTTCACTTTTCTCCAGAACGACATGATCAGGAAGCGATTGTAGCTCACAGCAGCTCCCACTGAAAATAACAGAGAGACAGCCTGTGATTCTCGCATGTTTACATAAAACACACGCAATAACAGTGTCTATAAACCCAGAGAATATATTCACGAGAGTTTTAGGAACAATATAAAATAGTTTTATGTTGTGATGTTAGTGGTGTTGTCTGTGTGCAGCGGTTAAAGTGTAACGTGATCAGAGCGTCTCAATGCAGTTCTCAATGTTCTGAGATCTCGCAGTGCGGCGACCTCTCCGAGGTTTTGCGGGATTTGAAACGTCAATAGGTGCGGCCAACATTTATGTGTCAAGGACAATATTGAGTGCACGTTTTACAATATAATTAAACGTGCACACAATATAATAAAATGAGTGCACACTCTCCACATGCAAAACATTTTGCGATGACACTTCCAGGGCTCCGTAAAAATGGCTGTTTTACAAATAAAAAAATGGAATATTTACAAAGCATATTTATCTGTTAACACCAACACACAACACTAACGTCTTGGTTTACATAATGAATGACTGAAACCAATCAGTGTTTAGCAGAGGCACATTTTACCCAGAATCCTTTGTGATCTGTCTGTTTGTTACAAAACCTCAGAATTAGTGCAGTATTCAACATTAACTGATATATGTTATATTTTACCTTTGTACAAATGACAAAATTGACATTAATGGAGTTTATTCTATCGGTATTAATGTTATTTATAAATCAAAACCATAAATCAGCACTGCTTTATTTTCCAAGCCTCCGCCTGACCGGAGAGTTGTGATTGGGTAGAGAGCTAGGCTTTGTGGCTGCTCTCAGCTTGCTTCTGTGCTGGAAGCCATGTAGTAAACAAGAGCTTCCAGCCAAGGGGCACCAATGTTCAAAGACAGAAGTGTGGGCTCAATGTTTGGGTCCGTTGTCACTTTGATGCTACCAGAAGCGATCGTGGTGTAAAACTCAAATTCAGTTATTAGTAGTGTAATGAACCAGAGACAATACTGGAATTTATCAGTTATCTGTAACTTCCGATACATTTTTTGGTGGTTTATCGTTTTATCATTATCAAAGATAACTTTTCAGTTATCTGATTATCTGTTAAAGTAAATTTTTTGGTTATCTGTGCCACCACTGACCTTTGCCACGCACTGGAGCAAGCACACAAAGGGCACATCGGCAGGCTATGCCAGGTGAAAGGACCGTCGATCATGTGCACACTCAGCTGGGCTGTCTGAATGTCACGTCACCCACATCAGCTATGGTTCACATGATGTGGCGTCTGTCCTATGGCACACCGCTCACTGGCACGCGAGGCCAGCAGATGTGAATATACTAAGAGCGCATGCTTCATTCTGTCATTTCATGACTGTACGTCTATGACCATGGGTCTTACAGAGGAACAGACGGATCATACTTGTATTGTCTGCTTGATACGAGCGATTAAATGTTAGCAACTGCAGTGTTTTGTTTTTTTTATGGTGTGTGGTTTTATTTTTTTTTCTCCACAGCAGCAACGCAATGTGGTGCCACACGTTCAGCTGCTCGCACTGTGTTTGTGCACCCGCACAAGGGTGCACGAAACCGTGGCTGCTGTACACCTGCCCGACCGCGTGTCCCTCCCGACAGCAGGTGGAATGTTTCCTGGTTCCCCATATTAGTTTTTGTTTGTGGATTTTCGGCCTCCTGCTTCTTTTGCCCAACCTCATTTTATGTGTGAATGGGCCCTAATACATTTCAAATTTTCTTGTCACTGATTTTTAACCGTAGGTAGAAAGTGAAAAAATGTAGCAAGGTGGCCGTGAATAGACGTCCTGCGTGGAGCAGCTCTCTGTAATGCTAGAGGTCCTCAAACACAGACTTTTCAAATACACCCTGCTGAGTGTGGATTTACCATCTCTCCCAGGAGGACCCATGCAATGTCTGGAATGCCAGGCAAGCATGAAGAGGATGAAAAGTGTGGGTTGGCATGCGCATACACGCACACTTATAATAACCTCCAGCCCAAAGATGTGATGCAACGTAAATGTTTTCATCAGTTCTAAATAATGCTTTGCAAATGACCTGTCAATTTTTCTATACACAATGTGTCTGCTAGTTCCGTTACAGTCCTTCTGTTAAACTTTAACTAGAATGTCACTGTTAGAAGGGTTCTCGTTTCATTCTCACATCAAATCTTTAACCATGATCACCTTATCAGTGTTTATATAGACATTCCAGTAAATTACTTCAATGATGTCTGGCAACACAACACATCCAACTCAAATTATGTGTTGATCACAATCATGAACTCTTACTTGCATCCATCATCTTATCAGCCACTGGCAACAATATGCACAGAAAAACATGACAACAGCATGATGTTGAAAATCATAATGACGCACACAAGATATGTTGAACTGATGGCTGCAAGGAATTGAATTATAAATGTGCTGAGGCAAATTTCTTATCTTGATAATCTGCAGTGGCGACCCAGAGTGAAAAACAAGGGAGCAGCCGAACAGACTTACTTTTACATCCATGAATACATAAATTTTGCAGAGTAAAATATACTCTGCCAGGACTAAATTTGGTACCAGTCCAAATAGAGTAAAATATACTCTTTCACAGTGCTAAATCAACTCTATCATGCTGTGAATGGCTCTTATTGGAGTTGAAAAACTTGATTTGTCAAGACGGCAGAGCTGATTTCACTCTATAATAGAGTGTATTTAACTCAATTTGGACTGGGACCACATGTTATCCTGGCAGAGTATATTTTACTCTGCAAAATTTACAGTGATAAGTGTTCAATTTTGTTGATTAGTTGGTACAGACAATGTAAGGAGTCTGTAAAAACATTGATTATCAATGTTTTCCAGAACCCAAGATGATGCCTTCAGTTGTCTTGTTTTGTCCACGGCTTCAGTTTACCACCAGAGAGAAGTGAAGAAACTATTAAACTAAAACAGAAAATATTCACATTAAGACACTGAAATCAGAGAATTTGGATTTATTTTATTAACAAAGAACTCAATAACAATCAATTATCCAAGCAGTTGTTAATTTATCATTCAATAGTTGATTAATTTTACTTGACACAAACAGCTCTTTAAACTCCGTGGTTTCTGGCCCAAACAATTCAGTAATCCACAGGACGGGGAGAAGGAAAAACAAAACCTCTCGCATGCAGAACCACATGCAGGTTTAATGAGTCATTCAGTGTTACAGCTTTTTTACATGCAAATGATGACTTAAAGGGAACTTCTACACCCATTCACAGCTAAAGATGGGAATGGTCGACACACAATTTCATGATGACTGAGATTTATAAAAGTGAGCCATTCATACAAATGGCTTTACAACTCTGAAAAGAAAGTGTGTGCACATTTCTGCTTTTGTGTGTACACACACTTTTAGTCATGATTCTGCATTTTTATCCAAGGCCCGAGGTGTTGTCAAAGTAATCCATACGATGTGAAAGCCCATCATGAACAAACGAGGTACAGTACAACAAATGGACAAGTACTTGGCTGGGACTTCACATCTCCACATAGTACTTCAACAACAATCTCATTGTTCCTGATCAAGCAAAACCCAGGAAGGAGGAAACCATTTTTAAAAAGGTGGAAATGGTTGGATGCTGTGCAGAAACACATGAAAGCATCTAGTAGCAGGAAAGTGAAAGCTGCGTTGCCATGCAAGGTGATCAGTAACCCCTGCAATTCCTCGACCATGTGTGTGTGTATCTACTTTGTCTGTCTGAGACAGATTGAAACTGCAGCTGTTTGTTGCTGAGCAGTGCTCAAAACAGTGTTTAAAATTGCTATTTGACCAAGGCAAGTTGTCAGACTCTATTAGGCTCTCCATTCCTGCATTAATTAGACCTAAATACTTTTTTATTCCATCTGAAAGACATTTCCTTTAAAATTGATAAACTTGTTTTCATAGCTATACATGAAAGGAAATACTCAGGCCAAGGGGTCATTGCAGCTGATGTCACACACGGGTCTATCATGGACATCTAAGAGCCTCTCAACATACTTCCACCACATTGGACTGAAAAACAAAAGCGTACCATCATAAAGGTGGTTCTGAGGGTTGGATGTAACAATTATTGAGGGAAAAAAGTATCATTTCACAGGTTTCACAGGGAAATGGATAGCTGCACTATGATGTGTGAAAAAAACAGTCACATACAGCAAACATTTTGTTGTAGGTGTGTAACCTCATTTCTGAAACATGTTTAACTGCCTTTTAACACAATTAGGGCTGCTTTTCCATTGAATATTTCTTATTTCTATTAACAACTTTACATGAGCAGTTATGATCAGCAGCCATGTAGGCTACTGCAGGCTGATAGTGTACTTTCCTAAGACCTGCAAAATAAGTTGATTTAGATGAATTAACAATTGTGGCATTCTTCAGAGTATACAGTGCCCAAAATTATTGGAACACAGTATGTCACACATTTTAATTTGTTTATGCCATTTCAAATACAAAAAATAAAATGTATAAAATTATCTTCCTTTAAATCAAACTGAAAGCAATTCTCGGCAACTTGATATAAATTAATTAAGAATATAAAAGCCAAGATGACCTGATTGTAAAGCTCGAACCTCACAGAGATCCAGTAATGTCGAGTTTAGACATTACATAAAAAAAAATACTGCTTCATATCTAGAAGTGGGTATTGATAAGATTTTAATCGATATCAATGCCATTATCGATTCCACTTTTCGATCCGATTCTTTATCGTTTCACTTATCGATACCTCTTCTGAATTTTCCGTGTACTAAAAGAACGCTTTACACGCTTTCTATGTCAACATTTTAAATTGGTCACTGGATCCTTGATCTCTGGACATAAATAAAAATAAATAAAATCTGTAGTTTTTGTCAAAAGCATTTCCTTTCAGACATTTTGGCATGAATGTCACTCCAGACCTCTGAGCTGAGCTCAGCTGGCTGCTGCATGTCAGAACAGGATGTCTCATTCTGGGAGGAAAAAAAAAAACGTTTTGATCAATGGCAGTTTGTATTACAGCATTTGGAAAGTGGTGTCATTTGATTTAAACGGTGTTTCGCTTTGAAGTTAATTCCGACTGGACTCTATCTTTCTAACTTGACTCAGCAGAGAGCCACGCAGCTTCTGGAGCTGTGTGAACAGAACGGAGGACGATTCTTGTTTCTTTTCTCACAACAAGACAGGAGTCTCAGTTAGTGACTTTAAAGTGACTCACGATTGACATATTCAGGGATGAAAGTGGTGAAAAAACACAACTTTCCTTATTCAAATTCATTCCAGTAGTATTCTGCTCTTACTAGGATACAGCAGTTTTTTTAGCTTAACAGATAGTGCTGGAGGAAATCACTGAAGAAATTAACAAATTGAAAATATGGTTTGACCGAAACAAATTGTCAAACTTAAATAAAACAGGGATGAAGTGGAGGTGTAACAGTCACTAGGTCTTCACAGGAAACAGTTATTAATTTCTATATTTATTTATGTTCATTTTTAGTTGCCTTTATCTTTTCTGTTGTGTTTTGTTTTATCAGGTTATTTTTTTGTCTCCTCTAAAAGTGTATTGTAGCATCATTAGTTATTATTATTGCTGTTGTTGCTATTCCCTTACCAAAAAATAGTACTGATAAGTATAAAAAGTAAACTAGAAGCATACTTGAAACATACTTGCATATACTACTTTTTGGTAAGGGTTACTATTAATATATAATAAAAATAAATTTAAAAAATATTACAATTTGTATAAATTTGACTCTTTACGAAAACAAACTGAGCCATTATTATACAGAAAACAAATGCACACAAACGTGCTGAGATACAAACACCTTAATGTTAACTGTAACATTGAAAACGCCATAGACATGCTAACACGTTAGCATCGGTCCCGTTTTTAAGTTATAAAATACATCAACTGTTTCAGAAGACCATAAGTCAGTTTAACATAAGTATGACTCACAGATAAATCTTCTTTATGGTTTTAGTGGGGGAAAATTTAAATAAAGCGAAATTAAACAAAGAACCAATGAAGCAGCAGATCAAAGCATTGCTTCATTGGTTCAAGGTTCAAAGCAAAGCCGTACTGCAGAAACTGTTGATTACAGACCCACTTCATGGTCTGTAATCAATGTAGAGAATCATTTTCCTGAGAACACCCCAAAAACAACGGCCGCTCTGAAGGACCGATAAAGGAATTGTTACACAAAAAGGCTACTGATGTGGATCGAATCATTTCTTAATGATACCTGAAAAGAACCCGTTCCGATACCATCCCTAGTCCAGTCCACTTTAAAATATGGTATGATACATGATGCCCTGCAGAACAGTAGTGTTAACGAGGAAGTATTCAGAGATTGCAGCACAGATTGACTTGCAAAGAACATAACGATGGCAAACAAAAAACGGTGTGTATGTGTGTTTGTGTGGGGTGGACCAATGATAATAATACACATTTCTTCCTGACTCGAGAACAACTGCGCTGCTCAAATCAACAGCTCCAAGCCAAGCCAAAACATTTTTTAGGAAGTAAATTCAGATGATTTCATCTTCTTGAAAATTATTGTGGCAGTTAGTAGACCTGCCCAGGTCAGTTTCATGGGCAGCAGGTGACATTTAAAATTAAGCAACTTAATAACAACATTAAGCCACATTCTATTTACATTTTTGAGTTGTTCAAATTATCAGGTGTACCGACCCGAATTCATACTGAGCCAAATGAATCAAGGGTATCACTAATTAAACAGCCGAAGGCTAAATGACTGTGAATAACAGACCGAGCAATTTGACTCCTTTTCGTCAAAGTTGGTTACTAGATTGAGAACAACATTGCCACTCTAGATTAAATGCAAAGTGGCAGATATATACAGGATGAAGGAAAAAAAGTGATAGGCTGTACCTTTCATAGCAGCTCTTTAGCTTCCTATAAGTTTTAATGTGAAAAAGTTGGAAACAACTGGGAAAATCTGCCCTTTTCCACAGCAGGAATTCGACCTATAGCCCAGGTGTCACTATGTTCAGAGACCAGCCCCTTCATTGCCCTTCCCAGCCGTCTGTCTCCACTCAAGTGAAGACCACTGGGATCGCCGTGACAGCAAGCATGTTAATTGTAGCGAAAGCTAGGCGTCACGATTAGGAATTTCTGGAGCGATTGTCAGACAGATAATTGCGATTGACGAGTATATTGTCTATTTTTTTTTCTTTTTTTTTCCCTTCTTTATATTCTTACTATTGTAGTATAATACACAACTCTGGAAGAACGTTTGGCTTCTGTGAGTGGAGAAACTGGGAATGGTGCAACATTTTTATTTTTCATCTTTATTTTTACATACAGTCCAACTTTTTCTGAATTGTGGTTGTTTCTGTTGCATTTCTGAAATTGTTTCTCCTCATCAGTCACGTTTTGTGCTTAAACACTGCATTAAGCCCATATTGAACAAATAAATACCTTTGGAAAGTAACAGCTGTTAAAGTTCAGAGTTCTCACCTGCTTTTTGTGATCTGTACATCTGAACATCACCACAGCTTCTCCATGTCAGGGTTTTTTTTTGTGGCTCAGTTCATTCATATATTCTCAATTTTTAAATATGTTTTTAAAGCTATTTGACCATTTATTTCATCTCATGATCTCATAAATTCAGCATACGACGCGCACATGGTGTGAACAGCATGGTAACGGCAGAATCACACCTTTAGAGAAAGTTCAGAGAGAAGTAAAAGCAGCTTCACGTTTTGGTTTTGTTTTTAACATGTTCACTCGGGGTAAAATCCTCTCTGCTCCGCGCTCGCTGCGCAGTGATGGTTCTCTATGGAGTTAAAATTGTCTCAATATTTGTAAATGCACACAGGGTGATCTACAAATAATCATTGATTTGCAAATGTGTTCAGATATCCACAAATGCAAATTTCATATTTGTAACTTGTAAATTGGTCTTTGCAAATAATGTTGTATTTGCAAATATAAAACTTAATTTGTAAAAAATAAAAAAAAATTACATTTGTAAAACTGGAAATTGTATTTGTGAATTGAGTTTCAGCATTTGTGGATCACCAATTACACGCATTCATCGCTTTCCTCTGCGACGTCATTTTGAGACATTTTCGCGAACAGTTCCACAAACAAATGCCGACTGATTCACAAATACACACGCACACTGGATATCCACTAGATGGCAGTGTGGTTCCATTCATTGATGTGGCAAGCTGAATTATTTTTTAAAATTATGTGTCTGCGGATTTCATCATGGGAAAGGGGGCGTGTTAGTGTTGTACTCTTAACGCAGTGGTTCAAATAAGCGTATTAAACAGCATTGCGCCTGTGCGTGCTCCATGACACAGACATGCTGCAAAATTGTTCTTTTAAAAACTTGAAAGTTCTAAAAGTTGCTACATTTAGCTAAGCTTCGCACAGGAGCCACACAGCGTCACCGCAGCAACCAACCCAGTCCCGCTTTACGACAACTGTCGCAACAGCCAGGCTCCGCGGAACCGAGGAAACTGATTGTATCTGTAACACACAGATCAGTGTCCGCGGACTTATAAAACTTGCATTATGTTGTAAAAAAAAAAAACGCTTTGCGATAAGCATTTTAAAAACTCAGTAACGATCACGATTAAAGAGTCATCCAGGAGCATATAGTTTCAGCCACATCAATGAATGGAACCACACTGCCATCTAGTGGATATCCAGTGTGCATGTGTATTTGTGAATCAGTAGGCATTTGTTTGTGGATCTGTTCACGAAAAGAATGTCTCAAAATGACGTTGCAGAGGAAAGTGATGAATGCGTGTAATTAGTGATCCACAAATGCTGAAACTTGATTCACAAATACAATTTCCAGTTTTACAAATGTAATTTTTTTTTTTTTACAAATTAAGTTTTATATTTGCAAATACAACATTATTTGCAAAGACCAATTTACAAGTTACAAATATGAAATTTGCATTTGTGGATATCTCAACACATTTGCAAATCAATGATTATTTGTAGATCACCCTGTGTGCATTTACAAATATTAATGAGACAATTTTAACTCCATAGTTCTCAGACTGTAACGTGTCGCGCCTGCATTCAGGAATCTCCCTCACGCACCCCCTTCCTCGCAGTCTGCAGCCTGTTGACTCCATGCGCGCGCACACACGCGCACACACACACACACACACACACACACACACACACACACACCACACACACACACACACACACACACACACACACACACACCGACCAGCTCCGCATTTTAGACGGCTTTTGAAGAAGACGGCCACTGTTTTAATCGGACGTCTTATCCAAATGGCAGGACAGATCGCTCTTCAGCCTCCATGTTATTGTCCCACCTTAAGACGAGAGCGAGGCTGCAGCACAATGACGTCAGATTGAGTCGTTTTATGCTTTGTGGATAAAATAAATAATTCACAGTAATCGCGAATATGAAAAATAATCGCGATTGACGAATATTGTAATAATTGTGACAGCCCTAGCGAAAGCTAGCAAGCTTTAAACTTTAACCTTGATGTCAGATGCAAGACAACATTTAAAAGTTTGCTAGCTATCGTTAGCATCCGATATTTTAACACGCTATTCAAAATGCAAATGCAGAAGTAATTTATGTTTTGTAATTTGGCTTCTCACAGATTGATAGGTAATGCAACTCTTAAAATATCATTAATAATGATTTATATTATAAGCATTTTACAATAAAAATGTTTGTAAAAAATAAATGAAATATGCTATTTTATAAGGGGTATTATGTTTTAACCATTTTAATTGTACATTTTGCTTTGTGTCAACACAAATTCAGTCATGACCTGCTTTAGCTATCTGTGAAAGGCTGATAGTGGACATGAATTTAAAATAAAAAGCCAAATAAAATGCTTTCAGTTCAGTTTAAGTACTTTCGTCAAGATCATTTGATGTCAGGTTTGAGACAAACCGCATCAGAGCTCAAGCCATTTGATATCATTATGGGTGCTGGTTAAAATCTCTGAATTCCTTAATACTATCAATTCAAATTACCACTGGCATTTTATATTTCCTGCTTATACTTAAACGCACTGAATTTACCACAAACATAATGTTTATTGTGACCATTCCATCCCTGTGTTATCGATTAAAATCCTGGCAGACCTTCCCCGATCCACACAACTCACAACTATAAAATGTCAGTATAAACTTTGTCAATTACATATTTAACTTGACCGTTTTCATTTTGCCCGATTGAACATTATTACCAACAGTCCAATGAAGTTAATTGTGTTATAAATTCACTTATCTTCTTACCAGTCATCTTTCCTTCTCACTTGTCCAGTAATTTGTGGTTTCAGATTCAGTCAACAAAATCTTGTTGTAATCCGCTAAATTTTAGTGCTAATTCTGGTGTATTTGGTTGCCTCACTGTGAAATTCAGGTAACAGACCCTTGTTGGTGCCACCAGCTTCAGTCTCTGTTAAAAAAAAAAAAAAGTTCTTAAAAGTACTGGTAACCACTGTCCACCTTCTAAAAATAACAATATATCTGCATAGAAGTAAAGTACTAGTGTGTTTTAACTTACCATACAACCCCCCTGTGTACTGAAACTACTCCCAGTTCAGGTAAACCTTGAAAACTGAACACTTGGTTTAATAAAATTTATAAGTAGAGATGTCCCTGTCTGACTGCCATCTGATCAGTATCGGCCCCGATCAAGGCATTTTTTGATTGATCATATCCATTTAATTAAACATGACCTAAACCCTAGTGAGTCATCAAATAAATGTGGTATTACTTCTGCTTCACTTAGAAGCCCCGTGTCAGCATGACAAACAGACTCCTGTCTGCCTGCTTCACTACAAAGCCATGCTGTGCATATTTAAAAATCAATTTAACACCCTTTATATATACACAACAAACCCACTTATTCACACAGAACAACAGTGTGCATCAGTCTCCCTCTGATCAGTATGGAGTGGAAACACGCAGTACTCAGCCACAGTGAGATTCAAAACTATATTTCTTTAATTTAAATACGCGTTTCTGATGGACGGCGAGTGTGATATGACCTTCCTCCAAGGCAATCATATAACAATTTCTACAAAAATGAACAAGTTTTTCCTACTGTTGTAAATGTTGAAGTCCTGTTTACCGAGATAGTACAGGTAGTACGAGGTCTGTTAGAAAAATATCGGACCTTTTAATTTTTTGCAATAACCTTATGGATTTGAATCACTGTGATTGCATCAGGCAAGCTTGAACCTTCATGCACATGCGTGAGTTTTTTCACGCCTGTCGGTTGCGTCATTCGCCTGTGAGCACACTTTGTGGGAGGAGTGGTCCAGCCCCCTCGGCGGATTTTCATTGTCAGGAAAATGGCCAAGCGACTGCCGCTTTGCTGCATCAAAATATTTTCAGAAAACTGTGGAGAGACAGCCAGGTGGAAACCATTCGGAAACTTCAGATGGCTTTCGGTGAAGATCTTATGGGCATCACACAGATTAAGGAGCAGTTACAACCGGATTTAAAGACGGCCCACAGTGGGTGAGGGGTGCGACGTGCTTTGAGCGGCCATCGACAGGCTGTAACGACCAGATCATTTCCAAAGTGAAGGCTGTGTTGATCCGGAACGTCGTCTGACTACCAGACAAATGGCAAGAGAGGTGGACATAGCACTTTTTTCGGCACATAACACTGTTTACAGGAGATTTTGTAATGAAAGACGTGCGGCGGAATTCGCACGTCAGGACGGAGCTGCTAATGGCGCAGAACAAAAAGCACCTCCGTGTTGGAAGTCTCACGGGACATGCCCAGCCTCTTTCACCATTCGGGAAGATTCAGACGGGCTTGGGTGGCTTTTCAGTCGAGTGAGTATCTGAGAAATTGGTCGAAGATCTGGGCATGTCACGTCCTGTGAGACCAAACGGAGGTGCTTTCGTTCCGAGCCATTAGCGGCTCCGTGGCGAATTCCTCCACTCCTGTTTTCATGACAAAATCGCCTTTAACAGTGGAATGTGCTGGGAAAGTGCTATGGTCACCCTTTCTGCCATTTCTCTGGTAGTCAGGACGACATCCCGTATCAACATAGCATTCAGTTTGGAAATGATCTGGGTCGTTTCAGCCTGTCAATCGCCGCTCGGAGTGCGGCGCACCCTCCGCCATTGTGCGCCATCTTTAAACCGGCTATACCACTCAATCTGTGTGATGCCCATAAAATCGGCCCTGAAAGCCATCTGAATTTTCCGAATGGTGTCCACCTGGCTGTCTCTCGCAGTTTCTGGAAAAATTTGATGCAGCGCTGCTCCAGCCGTTCAGACATTTTCCTCACAATGAAATCAGACGAGGGGGGAGGACCAGTGCTCACTCAAAGCTTGCTCACAGGCGAATGACGCAACCGACAGGCGTGAAAAAACTCACGCATGTACACGAAGGTTCAACCATGGCTGATGCAAGCGCACATGATTCAATCCATATAGTTTTTGCAAAAAATAAAAAGGTCCGATACTTTTCTAACAGACCTTGTAGTGGGAATCATAAGGTACCTCACAATTCAATTCCATTTCAGGGAGCTGCGATTTGATTATAAAACAAGAACTGATGCATCTTTTTCTTTTTAGTCTATACAGGATTTCTTTTTTCTGACTGTGTGAATACTTGTTACTTCTCAAATCAAAGATTTTTCAAAAATGAAAATGCTGGTGAAGACAATTTTAGGTGATCAGCCATGATATAAAAAATCTATTTGGATTCTTTCTTAGCTGTTTATGAAACATCATAATGAGTCTGCTTTCAGTGGAGCCATCAACTGAACATTTAATGTCCTTACAGAGGTATGAAGTTTAAACTGATCAGATTTAGCCACAACTTGTCACAGGATGCTTCTTGTGCTGTATCACATTTAGTCCAAAAACAGGTGTTTTTTTTCTGTTTTTGTCATGTACACAGAACGGACACTCCTGATGCACCGCACATCATCTGCTCCAGGTTTGACCATGGGATAGACTGTAACAAAGCCATATAGCAAATGCACTTTTGTAAAAAGTATATTACCTATTCAAAAAATGATGAACAAATGGAAACAAGTTTACAAAAGGACAGGTGAAAAATGCTCACTGACAGTGGCCAGCAGCTGTGGTTCTAACCCTGCAATGAATGTTTATAAAAGGGATTGACATTTATGAATCATGTTATCATCCACGTCCACATCATGATGAGTCTAAGAATGCAATGCCCCCACCACCACCCCAAAGTGCAGGTGCAGAGCCAGAAACACCTCTTGAAACATCCGTTACAGTAAACTTTTAATATATTATTACAGAAGAAGAAGAAGAGCCTTTATTGTCATTGTACACACACACATACATACACACACATATATACTATATATATATATATACATATATATATATATATATATATTATTACATATATATATATATATATATATATATATACATTCATACATACATACATATACACACGCACACACACACAACAAAAATATAAACGCGACACTTTTGGTTTTGCTCCCATTTTGTATGAGTAGCTGTTCACCATATAGCAATTAGTACACTTACCAAAGTACAGCTAGCCGCTTGTCTGCTGATGTAGCATCAGGCGCCATGTAGCTTTTTAACTTCATAGTGTATCTGAAAACAAAGAAGCTACACTCAACAAAAATATAAACGCAACACTTTTGGTTTTGCTCCCATTTTGTATGAGATGAACTCAAGATCTAAAACTTTTTCCACATACACAATATCATCATTTCCCTCAAATATTGTTCACAAACCAGTCTAAATCTGTGATAGTGAGCACTTCTCCTTTGCTGAGATAATCCATCCCACCTCACAGGTGTGCCATATCAAGATGCTGATTAGACACCATGATTAGTGCACAGGTGTGCCTTAGACTGCCCACAACAAAGGCCACTCTGAAAGGTGCAGTTTTATCACACAGCACAATGCCACAGATGTCGCAAGATTTGAGGAGCGTGCAATTGGCATGCTGACAGCAGGAATGTCAACCAGAGCTGTTGCTCGTGTATTGAATGTTCATTTCTCTACCATAAGCCGTCTCCAAAGGTGTTTCAGAGAATCTGGCAATACATCCAACCAGCCTCACAACCGCAGACCACGTGTAACCACACCAGCCCAGGACCTCCACATCCAGCATGTTCACCTCCAAGATCGTCGAGACAAGCCACTCGGACAGCTGCTGAAACAATCAGTTTGCATAACCAAAGAATTTCTGCACAAACTGTCAGAAACCATCTCAGGGAAGCTCATCCTGCATGCTCGTCGTCCTCATCGGGGTCTCCACCTGACTCCAGTTCGTCGTCGTAACCGACTTGAGTGGGCAAATGCTCACATTTGCTGGCGTTTGGCATGTTGGAGAGGTGTTCTCTTCACAGATGAATCCCGGTTCACACTGTTCAGGGCAGATGGCAGACAGCGTATGTGGCGTCGTGTGGGTGAGCAGTTTTCTGATGTCAATGTTGTGGATCGAGTGGCGGTGGGGTTATGGTATGGGCAGGCGTCTGTTATGGATGAAGAACACAGGTGCATTTATTGATGGCATTTTGAATGCACAGAGATACCGTGACGAGATCCTGAAGCCCATTGTTGTGCCATACACCAAGAACATCACCTCATGTTGCAGCAGGATAATGCACAGCCCCATGGTGCAAGGATCTTACACAATTCTTGGAAGCTGAAAATGTCCCAGCTCTTGCATGGCCGGCATACTCACCGGACATGTCACCCATTGAGCATGTTTTGGGATGCTCTGGACCGGCGTATACGACAGCGTGTACCAGTTCCTGCCAATACCCAGCACTTCGCACAGCCATTGAAGAGGAGTGGACCAACATTCCACAGGCCACAATTGACAACCTGATCAACTCTATGCGAAGGAGATGTGTTGCACTGCAATGAGGCAAATGGTGGTCACACCAGATACTGACTGGTATCCCCCCGCCCAATAAAACAAAACTGCACCTTTCAGAGTGGCCTTTTATTGTGGACAGTCTAAGGCACACCTATGCACTAATCATTGGTGTCTAATCAGCATCTTGGTATGGCACACCTGTGAGGTGGGATGGATTATCTCAGCAAAGGAGAAGTGCTCACTATCACAGATTTAGACTGGTTTATGAACAATATTTGAGGGAAATGGTGATATTGTGTATGTGGAAAAAGTTTTAGATCTTTGAGTTCATCTCATACAAAATGGGAGCAAAACCAAAAGTGTTGCGTTTATATTTTTGTTGAGTATATATATATATAAATATATATATACACATACATACATATACACACACACACAGGTATTTATTGTTTACTTATTTTATTGTTTATGGCATTTCCAATACAAAAAGTAAATCAGGCTTCTCAATATAAAATTTCAAAATTATCTTCCTTAGACTCAAACTGAAAGTAAATCTCTACAACTCGATATAAATTAATTAAAAATATAAAAGCCAAGATGATGGGTTGCATAAGTAATGAGCCCCTTTGGTATAATACCTGTAAATAATCAGTTTGTCAGTTTTCTTCAGACAAGTCAGGGGATGGATACACGAACATTTCCAAGTCACTTGTCTCAAAAACTGAGTGACTGTGCAAGAAGGAAAAGTGAGTGAGTGAGGAAAGCCACCAAGACACCCAGACAACTCAGAAAAAGTCACAGGCTTATGTAGCTGTGATTGGAGAAATTGTGCATAGTGCATGTTTTGCATTTTGTAACCCCATTATACAGCTTCATGATGAAGTGGCACAGAAGATGATTTCAAAACATTAAATCTAGGCTTGCATCTCAGATCTACCCTCTGGCAAATTGTAGTTGAACTTTCAGGTCTTCTTTTTAATAGAACCCTCCTCTGTACCACTTCATCATGAAGATTTACTTTCAGGTTCAGTCTAAGAGATAATTTGTAAATTTTATATTGAGAAGTCTGACAGTGCTCCTTGTTAGGTGGTAGCACTACTGCCATGTGCGTGGGTGACAACTTATGCCAGAGCTCTTTGTAAAGAACAAATGTGTCTCATGAGTTGATAATTACAGGGTTCCTCCTTCACCTCCAGATTCAGGGTACAGATAATCTGTGGGGGGCAACTTTTAACTGACCTGCTTTGAAATATATACACTGTAATCTAATAGTACTGATCACATTACTAAGGAAAGAGTCAAGCAATATCTGATCTCTATTGTGTTTTCACACACCAAGTCTGCCACGAGAGCTAATTTCAGAGAGCTGGTCACAATAGGCTTTTTAAAGTGTTGGCAAGCATAGGTTTCCCACCTTAAAGCTTTGGCTGATGAGGAGTAAGAGCTGACGAGGTTAAAACAAATCACACAATGATTAAACTGCACCAGAACTTTGTAACCTGACAGAGTTATGTCAGATGTGGTAAGAAAGCCTAACTAACTGCATGATCACTGAATAAGACATGTTCTGCCAGAAACTTGGAAACTTCATGATTAATTTAAAATGTGAATTTTGTATTAAAAAAATATACATTTAATTGTAATTCCTACATATAAAGTGAGTTACGTGTGTGGTTCTGTGACTGTGTGGTGTTGCCCAAAGTGGCTCGATACCTCACGACAGGGATGGTCAAATACAACTATCATGTGCAGCCACATGCATTTTGCACCAATTCTCACAAACCTTTTCCTTTAGTTGGCGCCTTCGTTTAAATCCTGGCAAATCAGTGCACTGCCACAAAGCCACCCATAAGCAACATACAACCCCAAGTCTGAAGTTGGGATGCTGTGTGAAATGTAAATAAAACAGAATGCAATGATTTGCAAATCCTCAAATACAATGATTTGCAAATTTGCAAATGTTCAAGCTGATAGAGTTTTTTGTGCAAATATTTGCTCATTTTGAAATGAATCCCTGGAGCACATTTCAAAAAAGCTGACAGAGGCAACAAAAGACTGGAAAGTTGATAAATGCTCAAAAAACACCTGTTTGGAACATTCCACAGGTGAACAGGTTAATTGGAAACAGGTGAGTGTCATGATTGGGTATAAGAGGAGCATCCCCAAAAGGCTCAGCCATTCACAAGCAAAGATGGGGCGAGGATCACCACTTTGTGAACATTTGTGTGAAAAAATAGTCGAACAGTTTAAGAACAATGTTTCTCAATGGTTAATTGCAAGGAATTTAGGGATTCCATAATCTACAGTCCATAACATAATCAGAAGATTCAGAGAATCTGGAGAACTTTCTACACATAAGCTGCAAGGCCAAAAACCAACACCGAATGCCTGTGACCTTCGATCCCTCAGGCAGCACTGCATTAAAAACCAACATCATTGTGTAAAGGATCTTACCGCGTGGGCTCAGGAACACTTCAGAAAACCATTATCAGTTAACACAGTTCGTCGCTACATCTACAAGTGCACCATGCAGAGCGAAAGCCATACATCAACAACATCCAGAAACACCGCCGACTTCTCCGGGCCTGAGCTCATTTGAAATGGACAGACGCAAAGTGGGAAAGTGTTGTGTGGTCTGATGAGTCCACATTTCAAATTGTTTTTGGAAATCATGGATGTCGTGTCCTTCGGACAAAACAGGAAAAAGACCATCAAGATTGTTGCCAGTGCAAAGTTCAAAAGCCAGCATCTGTGATGGTTTGGGGTATGTTAGTGCCCATGGCATGGGCAATTTACACATCTGTGATGGCACCATCAATGCTGAAAGGTACATCCAGGTTTTGGAGCAACACATGCTGCCATCCAAGCAACGTCTTTTTCAGGGACGTCCCTGCTTATTTCAGCAAGAGAATGCCAAGCCACATTCTGCACATGTTAAAACAGCGTGGCTTCTTAGTAAAAGAGTGTGGGTACTAGACTGACCTGCCTGCAGTCCAGCCCTGTCGCCCTTTGAAAATGTGTGGCGCATTATGAAGTGCATTATTGAGTGTTGTTAGAAGGAAAGGTGATGTAACACAGTGGTAAACATACCACTGTCCCAGCTTTTTTGAAACGTGTTGCAGGCATCCATTTCAAAATGCGCAAAAAAAACAAAGTTTATCAGTTTGAACATTAAATATCTTGTCTTTGTGATGTATTCAATTGAATATAGGTTGAAGAGGATTTGCATTGTATTCTGTTTTTATTTACATTTCACACAACGTCCCAACTTCATTGGAATTGGGGTTGTAGTTTAAACCATAGATGTCTGCTAATACGACATCAATATATCAATCATTATCAAAACAATGACTAGAGTATGGTGACTTAGTCAATCCAGAGGAGGCTTGTTTTGAATTCCTGTGAGGAACTTCAAGCAGTCTTCAAAACTAAAGCCTCAAAGCTTTAGCTTTGAAGTTCTGAGGTGCACTCAGAAAATCCCAAAGACCACATTGTGCTAGCTGTGGGACACAAACAAAATAAGATGAAAGCAACTGGAAACAGGACTAAGAACACAAAGGCAACAGCTGCTGTGCGTGCATAACTTTTCAAGGCATTACAGCCACAATGAGTGACCGTCACGGCTGAAGTGAAATTCCGACGCTGCCTCCCACTCATCGATGGAGTCATGGAGACTGACTCTTTGGTCAGACCATCCACGGAAATCTGCAGAATTACCACACACCTGAAGTTGCATTATGCACAAATGTGTCAATATCATGATAGTGAGGTCCAATGACATGTATCGTATCATATCTTGAGAAAGCGAAGCCATAGCCGGTTTCAACAGTGTGCTCACATTTTGTTTTTATGTTTTAAGGAAAAATGCTTACAACGTGGTATTTGCAGCTGGCCCAGGGTGTACCCCATCTATCGCCTGATAACCATGAGGGCAGACTCAAACCCAACTCTGGGATCCTTAAGTGGAATAAGAGTATCGAAAATGAGTGAATGAACTTGGCAAATACCTTTACTTAGGCAACTTATGGCCCTTACAATTAACACATTTGTGCACCTCTGAGATAAATAACAAGAGTCATCAGGAGATGACATATCCCCCAGTCCCCACAAATCAGTAATACAAAGTGTTAAGGGATCGCCCAAGTACACCCTTATGCTAAATGTAGGGATGGGACCGATCTGATACAGCACTGGTATACCGCTTCCGATGCCAACGGAATTCACAGATTGGAAATTCTCGATACAACCTGCAGAGATTTCCGATCCAGGAGAGGAACTGTGTTTGTGAAACATCTCCTCTCAAGTGCTGCTTGCTGCGGAGTGCAGAGAGGGAAGGGGGAGGGTTTCTGAAATGAGGCCTCTGTCTGGTCGAGAGTTCTTTTCTGTATTTAGCAGCCAGCTAACAGCAGCCAGGAGCAGGGTTCTAGCCATGGTGAGCGGTAAATTTCGGCCCAGCTCTTGGGTTCAAATTGGCTGTGTTGTCCAGAACCGATTTTCTAAAAAATAAACTGATATGTTGCTGAAAATATACCAATTCAATCATATTTCAAGTGTATAAAGTCATAGTTGTTGTGAAAGTGTCGTGACACGGACCCACAACAGGGGGCGTAAATGAACAGACAATGGATAAGCCAAAGTAACAATTTAATGTTGTGAATCACACAACGACGTACAGACAATAACAATATAGTGACTGTCATCATACACCAGGTGACGTGTGGGCAGGCTCGACAATAGAAGACGCCTGGCGAGAGAAGAGCCGGATCCACACAGCTTCCACTGCAACGGAGCTGAAGAACACCAGAGCCGCCAAGCCCTGCGCCCCAGGTGGCCGCTGTCTTCAGCAGTCAGACCCGGTACTGCTGGCAGAGAACAGAGACAGTCCTGATGAGTGTGAGGTCGCACACTCAGTAATCCCACAGTCTGTATTCAGTAAAGAGGGAGCACCTCCACCTCCAATCACACACTCATGCAGCTCCTGTCTAACCACTTATCTGGTTGGGGTGTGAAGCGAAGCCGTCGCTGATCACACCAAATGCCAATCCCACAGATAAGGACACGCCACAGGAAAACGGCTGCAAAGAAGTTCAGATTATTACTCAATGTTTTGAGTCAGCAGAGAAAATTACCTGATTGGTAGTTGATTTCTCGGCGGGGAGGTGGAGTTGCAGTCCGGCCTTTAAGGTGGTGGTGATGATGTGGATGAGTGACAGCTGATGCTGATGACGAGTAACAGCTGTCACTCCCGGTTGCTATGACACCCTCTCGTGCTTGAAGCCCGCACTTCAAGCAGGGCGCCATCTGGTGGTGGTGGGCCAGCAGTACCTCCTCTTCAGCGGCCCACACAACAATAGTTTTGCTTTATTTTGCTATTTTAAACAAAGAAATAAATATACGAGGTCTGTTAGAAACGTATCCGACCTTTTTATTTTTTTCAAAAACCATATGGATTTGAATCACGTGTGATTGCATCAGACAAGTTTGAACCTTCATGCGCATGCATGAGTTTTTTCATGCCTGTCGGTTGCTTCATTCGCCTGTGAGCAGGCTTTGAGTGAGGTGTGGTCCACTCCTCTCGTCTATTTTTTATTGTGAATAAATGTCTGAATGATTTGGATCTTTGCTGCATCAATTTTTTTTCCAGAAACTGTGAGAGACCTCCAGGTGGACACCGTTCGAAAAATTAATATGGCTTTCAGGGACGATTTTATGGGGATTAAACAGATTAAGGAGTGATCCAGGCGGTTTAAAGACCGCCCACAACTGCTGAGAGCGCAGCGCACTCCCAGCACCGATGGACAGGCTGACACCCTGCACAAACAACCAGATCATTTCCAACGTGAAAGCTTTGTTGATCCGGGAGCTCGTCTGACTTTCACAAAAAGGCAGACGATGTGGACATCAGCACTTTTTCCGGCACATTCTACCATTACAGGAGTTTTTTTTCATGGAAAAAGAAGCCGAGGGACGCGCCACGGAGCCGTTCATTATGCGGGACAAAACCACCTCGGTGTTGGTCTCACAGGACAGCTTAAAGGTGGATTTCAGACGGATTCCGGTTGCTTTCCAGTCGTGTGAATATCTGATTGTGAATGAGCTGGACATGCCAGAACATGTCCTGTGAGGCTTCATCACGGCGTTTCTTTGCGCCATGCAGCTCCGCCGCGACGGGAATTCCTCCGCCTTTGTTCCTCTTTCCATGACAAAAACTCCTGTAACAGTGAAATGTGCCATTCATTTCTAAACTGGATGCTGTCTTGATCTCTATGTCCTCTGACTAGCACAGGAATTGTGAAAAGATGTGGACATCAGCACTTTTCCGGCACATTAAGACAGACGTGTGGAGGAGTTCGGCGCGTCGTGGTGCAGCCGCTCGGCGCAAAGAAACGCCGTGATGAAGCCTCACAGGACATGTTGGGACTTGTCCAGCTCATGCACAATCACAATCGGATATTCACACGACTGGAAAGCAACCGGAATCCGTCTCAAATCCACCTTTAAGCCGTCCTGAAAGACGAACACCGAGGTGGTTTTGAGCCGCGTCAAGAGCGGCATGGTGGCGCGTCCCTCGGCTTCTTTTTCCATGAAAAAAAAAACTCCTGTAACGGTGGAATGTGCCGGAAAAAGTGCTGATGTCCACATCTTCTGCCTTTTTGTGAAAGTTAGACGAGGTCCCGGATCAACAAAGCTTTCACGTTGGAAATGATCTGGTTGTTTGTGCGGGGTGTCAGCCTGTCCATTGGCGCTGGGAGCGCGCTGCACTGTCAGCAGTTGTGGGCGGTCTTTAAACCGTCTGGATCACTCCTTAATCTGTTTAATCCCCATAAAATCGTCCCTGAAAGCCATATTAATTTTTTGAACGGTGTCCACCTGGAGGTCTCTCACAGTTTCTGGAAAAAAAACTGATGCAGCAAAGATCCAAATCGTTCAGACATTTATTCGCAGTAAAAAATAGACGAGAGGGGTAGACCACACCTCACTCAAAGCCTGCTCACAGGCGAATGAAGCAACCGACAGGCAAGAAAAAACCCACGCATGCGCACGAGGGTTCAAGCTTGGCTGACGCAATCACACGTGATTCAAATCCATATGGTTTTTGAAAAAAATAAGGTCAGATACTTTTCTAACAGACTTCGTATTTCTCATTTTCTTCATATCAAATCAGCCGCAAACAGCAGAGATCAGCAGTCAGCGACTTTATCATTCTGTGAGCTAGAGGTGCACCGATCGATCGGGCACCAATCATTATCGGCCGATCACGCCTTGATTGGTTTGATCGGTGATCGGCAAAATGCGCCGATCAAAAGGACCGATCACAACAGTGCATGCAGTAGCGTAGGGAGCGCTTGGTCCTGTCATGACACGCCCAGCCAAGAGCATGTGTAGTTCCAAAATAGCTTCACCGGTCTGGACTTTTTATACGGTGTCAAAAATAGACACGAAATTTGCTATTTGCAACACTTGCGACTAGGGATGGGTATCGAGAACCAGTTCCTTTCGGGTATCGTTAAGAAATGATGGCCGTTGTTTTGGGGGGTTTTGTCAGGAAAAAGATAATTTCTCTACATTGATTACAGACCCTGCAGCGGGTTCGTGATCAACTTTTCTGCAGCACTTCTTTGCTCTGAACCTTGAACCAATCGAAGCAGTGGTTTGCAGATTGAAGCAATGCTTCGATCTGTTGCTTCGTTTATACTTTCTTTCTTTTGCTTAATTTTACCCCGCTAAAACCCTAAAGAGCATACGTCTGTGAGTATTATTTACCTTTTCTATGTTAAACTGACCTGTTATGGCCTTCTGAAACAGTTGACAGATGTATTTTATAACTTAAAAACGGGAGCGATGCTAACGCGTTAGCATGTCTATGGCATTTTCAATGTTAAAAGTTAGCATTACGCATTTGCAGCTGTCAACACGTTCGGGTGCATTTGTTTTCATATTGTAATATTTCTTAAATTTATTTTTGTTTATATATTAATAATCTAATGCTTATTACATACAATTTTAGAGAAAGAGACAAAAAGAACCTGAATAGAAACACAACAGAAACTATAATAGCAACTAACAATGAACATAAATAAATACATACATACAGAAATAAACAAGTGTTTCCTGTGAACACCTAGTGACTCTTACACCTCCATTTCATCCCTGTCTTATTTAAGTTTAATGACAGTTTGTTTCGGTCAAACCATATTTTTAATGTGTTAATTTCTTCAGTGATTTCCTAAAGAACTATCTGCCAAACTAGAAAACTGCTGCATCCTAGTAAGAGCAGAATACTACTGGAATGAATTTAAATAAGGAAAGTTGTTTTGTTTTTTCTCACTAAATGGATGCTGCACTCACTCCAGTTTATCGTCTGGAATAGTCCCAGATTGCATTTCAGAGCTTCTAGAATTCAAACATTTTCGTGCAGGTGGTGTTGGAGGGTAATTTTGGGTTTCAGCTTTTTTTGTTTTTCACCACTTTCATCCCTGAATATGTCAATCGTGAGTCACATTTGTGCGGATTAAAGTTACTAACTGGGACTCCTGTCTTGTTGCGAGAAAGAAACGAGAATCGTCCTCCGTTCTGTTCACACAGCTCCAAATGCTGCGCGGCTCTCTGATGAGTCAAGTTAGAATGATAGAGTCCAGTCTGAATTAATAACTTCAAAGTGAAACACAGTTTTGTTTATTTTTGTTTTTGCTTTCCTCTGTGACGTAAACTCATTTTGACTTCTGATATGAGCTGGATGGACAAGGAGAGCAGTCGCCATCATCTAATGTAGTCCATGTCCGTCCAGCTCATATCAGAAGTCAAAATGAGTCAAATGGCTCAGAGATCTAAATAGACTGCTGTGTAATGAATGGAACCACACTGCCTTGTAGTGGATATCCAGTGTGCGTGAGTGTGTATTTGTGAATCAGTAGGCATTTGTTTGTGGATCTGTGGATTTCGCGAAAAGAATGTCTCAAAATTACGTCACAAAGGAAAGCTATGAATGCATGTAATTGGTGATCCACAAATGCTGAAACTCAATTCACTAATACAATTTCCAGTTTTACAAATTAATTTTTATATTTGCAAATACAACATTATTTGCAAAGACTAATTTACAAGTTACAAATATGAACTTTGCATTTGTGGATATCTGAACACATTTGCAAATCAATGATTATTTGTAGATCACCCTGTGTGCATTTACAAATATTAATGAGACAATTTTAACCCCATAGAATGAGGGCTGTATTTTACATTCTCAACGTTCTGTAGGCTGTAACCTGAGCAACATGAAACATGGAAAAAAAAAAAAAGCTTGCTGGTAGAACAAAGTCAGTGTAATAAAACAAAAGTTGGCAGTTTATTCTAGTGTCTTTATTTGAATGCATGTTTTTTGTTTTCATCATTAAGTTTTAATGCAAAAATAGTCCTATACATTAGACCTATATTCTTATTTTGGGCATGATCCAAATATGTACTTGATCAGCCAATACCGATCAAGGCCGATACCGGCCTATCAAAATTTCAGTGATCGGCCTAAAAAAATCCTGATCGGTGCACCTCTATTGTGAGCCACAGTGCTGTGAGCTCAGAGCGGACAGAAGCACAGCTGAACACAGCATCTCTATCTGCTCTGACTGAAAGGGGGAAAAAAAATCTCCATCCAAATCCTTCACTATTAATCCACACTTCCTCATGTGTGCATAGCTGATGATACATTCAGAAATTTATGGTTCATTTTACAGTTGAAAAAGAATGTAAGACTCTACAAAAATGTATTTTTTATGCTTTTCGTCACGTTAATAAGAGACTGCTGCATGATACCCTGAAAACTTGCAAAAACAATTATAACAAATATTCCGCGTCTGTTACATTTAATCTGCATGGAATTTAATAAACGCAAACCTAATTTCAGACATATTATTAGTCTCGAACAAAGAGGACAAACAGTGTTGTAAAGAACATTAAGACGTTAAAGAGTAAACTTCACTTTTCTCCAGAACGACATGATCAGGAAGCGATTGTAGCTCACAGCAGCTCCCACTGAAAATAACAGAGAGACAGCCTGTGATTCTCGCATGTTTACATAAAACACACGCAATAACAGTGTCTATAAACCCAGAGAATATATTCACGAGAGTTTTAGGAACAATATAAAAATAGTTTTATGTTGTGATGTTAGTGGTGTTGTCTGTGTGCAGCGGTTAAAGTGTAACGTGATCAGAGCGTCTCAATGCAGTTCTCAATGTTACTGAGATCTCGCAGTGCGGCGACCTCTCCGAGGTTTTGCGGGATTTGAAACGTCAATAGGGCGGCCAACATTTATGTGTCAAGACAATATTGAGTGCACGTTTTACAATATAATTAAACGTGCACACAATATAATAAAATGAGTGCACACTCTCCACATGCAAAACATTTTGCGATGACACTTCCAGGGCTCCGTAAAAATGGCTGTTTTTACAAATAAAAAAATGGAATATTTTACAAAAGCATATTTATCTGTTAACACCAACACACAACACTAACGTCTTGGTTTACATAATGAATGACTGAAACAATCAGTGTTTAGCAGAGGCACATTTTACCCAGAATCCTTTGTGATCTGTCTGTTTGTTACAAAACCTCAGAATTAGTGCAGTATTCAACATTAAATGATATATGTTATATTTTACCTTTGTACAAATGACAAAATTGACATTAATGGAGTTATTCTATCGGTATTAATGTTATTTATAAATCAAAACCATAAATCAGCACTGCTTTATTTTCCAAGACCTCCGCCTGACCGGAGAGTTGTGATTGGGTAGAGAGCTAGGCTTTGTGGCTGCTCTCAGCTTGCTTCTGTGCTGGAAGCCATGTAGTAAACAAGAGCTTCCAGCAAGGGGCACAATGTTCAAAGACAGAAGTGTGGGCTCAATGTTTGGGTCCGTTGTCACTTTTGATGCTACCAGAAGCGATCGTGGTGTTAAAACTCAAATTCAGTTTATTAGTAGTTGTAAATGAACCAGAGACAATACTGGAATTTATCAGTTATCTGTAACTTCCGATACATTTTTTGGTGGTTTATCGTTTTATCATTATCAAAGATAACTTTTCAGTTATCTGATTATCTGTTAAAGTAAATTTTTTGGTTATCTGTGCCCACCACTGACCTTTGCCACGCACTGGAGCAAGCACACAAAGTGCACATCGGCAGGCTATGCCAGGTGAAAAGGACCGTCAGATCATGTGCACACTCAGCTGGCTGTCTGAATGTCACGTCACCCACATCAGCTATGGTTCACATGATGTGGCGTCTGTCCTATGGCACACCGCTCACTGGACACGCGAGGCCAGCAGATGTGAATATAATAAGAGCGCACTGCTTCATTCATGTCATTTCATGACTGTACGTCTATGACCATGGGTCATATACAGAGGAACAGAAGGATCATACTTGTATTGTCTGCTTGATACGAGCGATTAAATGTTAGCAACTGCAGTGTTTTGTTTTTTTTATGGTGTGTGGTTTTTATTTTTTTTCTCCACAGCAGCAACGCAATGTGGTGCCACACGTTCCAGCTGCTCGCACTGTGTTTGTGCACCCGCACAAGGGTGCACGAAACCGTGGCTGCTGTACACCTGCCCGACCGCGTGTCCCTCCCGACAGCAGGTGGAATGTTTCCTGGTTCCCCATATTAGTTTTTGTTTGTGGATTTTCGGCCTGTTCCTGCTTCTTTTGCCCAACCTCATTTTATGTGTGAATGGGCCCTAATACATTTCAAATTATTCTTGTCACTGATTTTTAACCGTAGGTAGAAAGTGAAAAAATGTAGCAAGGTGGCCGTGAATAGACGTCCTGCGTGGAGCAGCTCTCTGTAATGCTAGAGGTCCTCAAACACAGACTTTTCAAATACACCCTGCTGAGTGTGGATTTACCATCTCTCCCAGGAGGACCCATGCAATGTCTGGAATGCCAGGCAAGCATGAAGAGGATGAAAAGTGTGGGTTGGCATGCGCATACACGCACACTTATAATAACCTCCAGCCCAAAGATGTGATGCAACGTAAATGTTTTCATCAGTTCTAAATAATGCTTTGCAAATGACCTGTCAATTTTTCTATACACAATGTGTCTGCTAGTTCCGTTACAGTCCTTCTGTTAAACTTTAACTAGAATGTCACTGTTAGAAGGGTTCTCGTTTCATTCTCACATCAAATCTTTAACCATGATCACCTTATCAGTGTTTATATAGACATTCCAGTAAATTACTTCAATGATGTCTGGCAACACAACACATCCAACTCAAATTATGTGTTGATCACAATCATGAACTCTTACTTGCATCCATCATCTTATCAGCCACTGGCAACAATATGCACAGAAAAACATGACAACAGCATGATGTTGAAAATCATAATGACGCACACAAAGATATGTTGAACTGATGGCTGCAAGGAATTGAATTATAAATGTGCTGAGGCAAATTTCTTATCTTGATAATCTGCAGTGGCGACCCAGAGTGAAAAACAAGGGAGCAGCCGAACAGACTTACTTTTACATCCATGAATACATAAATTTTGCAGAGTAAAATATACTCTGCCAGGACTAAATTTGGTACCAGTCCAAATAGAGTAAAATATACTCTTTCACAGTGCTAAATCAACTCTATCATGCTGTGAATGGCTCTTATTGGAGTTGAAAAACTTGATTTGTCAAGACGGCAGAGCTGATTTCACTCTATAATAGAGTGTATTTAACTCAATTTGGACTGGGACCACATGTTATCCTGGCAGAGTATATTTTACTCTGCAAAATTTACAGTGATAAGTGTTCAATTTTGTTGATTAGTTGGTACAGACAATGTAAGGAGTCTGTAAAAAACATTGATAATCAATGTTTTCCAGAACCCAAGATGATGCCTTCAGTTGTCTTGTTTTGTCCACGGCTTCAGTTTACCACCAGAGAGAAGTGAAGAAACTATTAAACTAAAACAGAAAATATTCACATTAAGACACTGAAATCAGAGAATTTGGATTTATTTTATTAACAAAGAACTCAATAACAATCAATTATCCAAGCAGTTGTTAATTTATCATTCAATAGTTGATTAATTTTACTTGACACAAACAGCTCTTTAAACTCCGTGGTTTCTGGCCCAAACAATTCAGTAATCCACAGGACGGGGAGAAGGAAAAACAAAACCTCTCGCATGCAGAACCACATGCAGGTTTAATGAGTCATTCAGTGTTACAGCAATTCCCTTGAACCATGCTGAAGAGGTATTTGGGTTCCTGAAACCAACAATGCCAGGGAAGGACTCGCACCAAGCAGGTACAAAAGAAGCAGGTGGCATTACTTATTAAAAAAAAAAGAAAAAAATCCTTTACTGGAAAATTGAAATAACAGAGCAACAAATAGCAGAAAGTCATTAGGAGTTTACTGTTTATAACGTCCCGGTCACACGGCACACGATAGCTGAATGAAGGGAAAAAAGTCAAAGTCACAAATCATTGAGAAAATGTGGATGAATGATCCTGTACTTCTCCCATCACCTAAAAAAAACTGCAAATCAAGAGCCCATAAAGGAACAAAACAAAACCGAAACTAACAAAAGAAAAAGGAAGCGATCGCCGACCTTGAAGCTTTAAACAAAATCAAACATTCATGATGAACGTGGATGTGCGCACATTCACAATCTAGCAACAAATGGCTGGAATGTGTGTAAATAGTTAAAGTAGTTGATAAAACTTCCCTGCCACTATTGTTTCTGTATGACAACATTGCTTTTCGTCCTACACATGGACGAGTTACATTCAGCTCATTGGATCTTTAATTACTGATCTGTTCAGACATCGTCGGACTTGGGAGGTTGGACGAAGTTGGACGACAGTCAAATGGAACGCTGACGGTACGTGGACTACGTAAACGATGAGGAATAGTCAAGACAGAAAGCAAAACGAAATACGGATGAATTGAAGTTGTCACTGAGATTCGTTCACATTTTTCAACAGTTTGAAAATTGTGATGAAGCACCAGCTACAGGAACGAAGCTGGACGACAGTTAAACAATGACTCCGAAAGTCAACGCAAGTCAATATTTCGGTGTCCTTCGTTAGTGCCGTGTGACCGGGTCTTAACACTAACACCAATCTGGCACATCCCCACACATTATTTCACTCACAGAGAACAATGTAGGTTTTTATTTTGTTCCTTTTATTAAATAATGCCTGAAATTTCTGTGGTCATGTAGACAGGACCAGAGAGTCCTTCTGCATAATCTAAACCCAAGACCAAAGGCTATGATGGAGGGTCTTGGATGACTGCCCCAAGGAAAATTTGAAATTCTATTGGTGCATTGTCCTGCAATCTGAAAGGCCAAATACCTAAAGTATTAAATTAATAATAATAAAAAAAAACTAACAAAACTAAAAAGATGGTATAAATATTGCTAATAAAAACCAGAAGATTACAACTGACAGAACAGCAAAATAAATTTAAAAGATATATCATCATCATTGATCTGAACATAATCAGCTTAATAGACATTTTTGAATTCATCTGTATCAGTTTAATTAAACCCAAGTCATCAAATAAGAGCATGTTCCCTCTTCTTCGTTTTACCTCAGTGTTCACAGATGGAAAAAAAAAATCTCCTGGCCACTGCTTCACTATAGAGCCACTCTACAGGTTTTAAAAGCAATTTAATATTCTTTAAATACGCAGTAAGCTACAGATCAACAATGTGCATGAGTCTCAACATACAGGTAGGGAGCAGTAACACGCAGCGCTCAGAGCTGCTACTGATGAACGGTGAGTGTGATAAGGCCTTCTTAACGGCCAATCGGGTAGCAATTTCCACAAAAAAATAAACTGATTCTTCCCATTCCTCACATCGTGTGTTGTTCTCCTGTATCCAGAGACAGTTTACAGCGGCTCAGCCAGAGAGGAGAGGTGAAAGCACCCCCCTCTCCCCCAGGTCAGACACCCTACAGTCACATTAGCTAGAAGTGACAGTGGCAAAGTACCGACTTGCTATTCATGTTCAGAGTAACGTTTTGCAGCAGCAAGAGGCAACAGTTGCTCTACCACCAGCTAGGTGCAGCCAAAATAGACCAGAAATCTGTTTTACGCAAATACTGAGCAACGCAACATGGCGACTGTCATCCAGCAGTTGGCAGAAAAAACTCCAATAGCGTACTGCTGTAGAAATCTAATATACTTTGGAAAAATTAGAAATATTGAATCTAAAAATGCTATTTTGAAACCAGATGACACCTCTGAAAGGATTTACAAGGCATCTTATGGAGATGTTAGTGTCCACGCCCTGGGAACACCCATCAAGCGGCAAAGCCAACTGCTTGTGCTATCATTTGTAAGTAATGTGACCATATGGTAAAGGTCTACTATTTTAAAACAATTTAAAGATGTTTTTCTAAAAATATAAGATACAACATGATGATTACGACAAATATTTTTAACAAGTAAAATGTAATTCAGTCCTAGTTGTACTACTACAATTTTGCACTAAATGGAACTGATGACAAAAAATCCTAAATGTTTGCTACAATTAAAATAAATACAATCATAAGCAGCTTGGACTGAACTTGTTCCTTTCAATGCATGATGGAGCTGTTAAAGTGACTAGCATATACGAGGGCTGTCAATAAAGTAACGGTCCTTTTTATTTTTTTCAAAAACTATATGGATTTCATTCATATGTTTTTATGTCAGACATGCTTGAACCCTCGTGCGCATGCGTGAGTTTTTCCACGCCTGTCGGTGACGTCATTCGCCTGTGAGCACTCCTTGTGGGAGGAGTCATCCAGCCCCTCGTCGGAATTCCTTTGTCTGAGAAGTTGCTGAGAGACTGGCGCGTTGTTTGATCAAAATTTTTTCTAAACCTGTGAGACACATCGAAGTGGACATGGTTCGAAAAATTAAGCTGGTTTTCAGTGAAAATTTTAACGGCTGATGAGAGATTTTGAGGTGATACTGTCGCTTTAAGGACTTTTCACGGTGCGAGACGTCGTGCAGCGCTCTCAGGCGGCGTCATCAGCCTGTTCAAGCTGAAAACCTCCACATTTCAGGCTCTATTGATCCAGGACGTCGTGAGAGAACAGAGAAGTTTCAGAAGAAGTCGGTTTCAGCATTTTATCCGGATATTCCACTGTTAAAGGAGATTTTTTTAATGAAAG
Source organism: Thalassophryne amazonica (assembly GCF_902500255.1). Classification (NCBI taxonomy): domain Eukaryota; kingdom Metazoa; phylum Chordata; class Actinopteri; order Batrachoidiformes; family Batrachoididae; genus Thalassophryne; species Thalassophryne amazonica. The sequence goes on from NC_047111.1 coordinate 51,154,996, forward strand.
ACGTGCGGACGGGTCCGCGCGTCGGGACGCAGCCGACGCGGTGCGGCGGCACAGGAAAAACACCTCTGTTGAAAGCCTTAAGGACAAGTTGGAACATGTCCTGCCTGTTAAACAATTTCTCATATACTCACTCCACTGAAAGCCATCAAAAGCCGCCTGGATTTTACAAATGGTTATCAACACGGAGGTGTTTTTCCTGTGCCGCCGCACCGTGTCGGCTGCGTCCCGACGCGCGGATCCGTCCGCACGTCTTTCATTAAAAAAATCTCCTTTAACAGTGGAATATCCGGATAAAATGCTGAAACCGACTTCTTCTGAAACTTCTCTGTTCTCTCACGACGTCCTGGATCAATAGAGCCTGAAATGTGGAGGTTTTCAGCTTGAACAGGCTGATGACGCCGCCTGAGAGCGCTGCGCGACGTCTCGCACCGTGAAAAGTCCTTAAAGCGACAGTATCACCTCAAAATCTCTCATCAGCCGTTAAAATTTTCACTGAAAACCAGCTTAATTTTTCGAACCGTGTCCACTTCGATGTGTCTCACAGGTTTAGAAAAAATTTTGATCAAACAACGCGCCAGTCTCTCAGCAACTTCTCAGACAAAGGAATTCCGACGAGGGGCTGGACGACTCCTCCCACAAGGAGTGCTCACAGGCGAATGACGTCACCGACAGGCGTGGAAAAACTCACGCATGCGCACGAGGGTTCAAGCATGTCTGAAGTAAAAACATATGAATGAAATCCATATAGTTTTTGAAAAAAATAAAAAGGACCGTTACTTTATTGACAGCCCTCGTACAATGAATTAGATTTAACGCACTTGCATTCTGCTCTGTGCAAGTGGCCCATCAGGGAAAACACAAGCATCACATCGGGACTTGGTATCTGCTGATACAAATATTAACAGATTGATTGGGAGCAATACTATGGTGTCAGATCAGTGACAAAACCCCACTCACATAAAAAAAAAAAAATGCATTCACGCGTAGATATTAACTGCGCACACGCAAATTATCTCTGCTGATTGTTGTACAGAAGCTTCAGAGATCTGTCGCTGAGATAGATGATGACTGGAGTGACGTTTTAAGCAGAAACGAGGTGATAATCGCTTAACACCGTTGTCTCCGACTGACGTCCATGTCAGAGGAGGGCTGTCAATCATACCTCGGTCTCCAGAGATGGCCAATCACAGCAGAGCCAGTGCCAACCTGGTTCCCTCCCCCATAGTGCCATAGGACCTAGTTCAAAAATAATGAAGCCAAAGTGTGACATAACCATCAAAATTTAAAAGTGGTCTTTTTGTGAAATGTTATCATTTTAGGTATGGTTATATATCACAGTTTCAATATTTCTATTGGTCTCGGTTCAGTCATTGCTAGAAATTATCAGTGCATATATACACACTATAATGTGCTAGAGCGTAACGCTTGCAACAACAGTTGGAGGTATCTTCTTTAGTCTGCAGAAGCCTGAAACAAAGAAATTCTGTCCATTAGTTCCTGGTATTATTGAACAAGTAATATAATTATTCTATTGAAGCAGAGTAGGAGATATAGCTAAGGTTTTGACACAAATAAATCAAGGACTTATTCTTAGCGTTACGCTTGTGACAGTAACACGCAGCTTTAGAAACATGTTTTTTCTAGGAAATCACATTTCTACCTTTACAAAAATGTATTACTGTGTTAGTATGAAGCACAAACAAACAAACTGACAAAATGCAAGGTTATTTCTTTAACATTCAACTTTAAATGATAATGTTAAATATCAATGTCACACAAAATTGTTGAAAAAAGTGCTATTTTGGGGGTAAATTCGTGCGTATCTCTGGAACCGTGCGGAATATTCCATGAAATTTCAGTACCTGTCAAAGAGACTACAGGCAACTCACAGATAAATCTGGATTGTACTAAATAAAATAATGGCTTGTTTATGACAAATGCAATACAAATCAGCAGTTAGGCTTCATTATTTTTGAACTAGGCCATAGGTTTCAAGCGAGTAAGCAGGGATTTTCTGTACGCGGCAGAAATCAAGCTCAAGGGGGCAGGGGAGCGCTGGTTCTCGCGTGCAGCACCTTTGCGCGCACGCAGAGAAGATCTGCGTATGCGCAGTTAATATCTACGCGTGAATGCATTTTTTTACAGAAGTGGGGTTGTGTCATTGATCTGATGCCATACAATACTAAGTCCCTTCAGCTTCTCCCCTGGTTCACTCGGGGTCGCCACAGCATATCTGAGGTGGATATACATGTTTCACGCTGAGTGCGCTTCCTAAGACAAATCTAAATTACGTGGTCGAGTTGCCTTGAACTGGGAACCCACACTGGAAACAAGTACACTTAATGGCATGTCCACCACAACTAATTAGGGTTAATAAATAAAGAGACATCCCTAATAACAACAACTCATTGTCAATGGTACTGATCTCCATTTTGAAGAACAATGTAGACTAGTGAAATAATTTTCCTTCAGCCAAACAATTTTAAAAACTGTAGAACATTTTTATGAATATAAAATTAAAACCAACATTTATCTAATCTGTTGTATAATCATAAAACTATCTTGTTCCGACATAATGACAAAGTCCTGGTCAGGATTGATGACATTTATGGGCTTTAAGTAGAGAATTTAAAATATGTTCAGAAATAACACAAATGAATCCATTTTGTATCAGAATATTAAATAAAATGCTCTATAGTGATTTATATTATATACACACACACTAGCCTGTTGCCTGTGGGGATCCACGGTTTCTAGATTGGGTAATGTTTATAAAATAGGTAGCTGCCATTTTTTCAAGGGGTAGTAATAAATTATGCAAGTTTCTATAGTGATTTTAACTGAAAGTGCAGGAAATTAAAATGAACATTTTCTAAATACTTGTATTTATTATTTGGTACATTTAGTTAATGTCATGTTTTAAAACTGGAAAGGTTGAGAAGTTGAGGTCTGGTTACCAGGGACTGATTAATGGTTAATGTAATACCAACGTTTACTGTTGTTACCTACAATAATAACCCTAATTACTCCAGTAATATCAGTCCCATGAACTTTCAGTTTTTTCTGGTGTTCATCCTTGACCAAAAATACATAAGTATACCAAACGGAAAACGTCAGCTCTTCCCAGTTTCTCCGTGATTGAAGGTACACACAGGCATACACGTACACAGAGGCCACTTTGCTTTTAATATGTAGCTGTACATACACGAGAAAATGTACATGTGACAGATATTGGCACACTGATGAATTTACAACCCCCGGCAAAGTTTATGGAATCACTGGCCTCGGAGGATGTTCATTCAGTTGTTTAATTTTGTAGAAAAAAAGCAGATCACAGACATGACACAAACCAAAGTCATTTCAAATGGCAACTTTCTGGCTTTAAGAAACACTAAGAAATCAGGAAAAAAAATTGTGGCAGTCAGTAACGGTTACTTTTTTAGACCAAGCAGAGGGAAAAAAAAATATGGAATCACTCAATTCTGAGGAAAAAAATTATGGAATCATGAAAAAAAAAAAGAACGCTCCAACACATCACTAGTATTTTGTTGCACCACCTCTGGCTTTTATAACAGCTTGCAATCTCTGAGGTATGGACTTAATGAGTGACAAACACTACTCTTCATCAATCTGGCTCCAACTTTCTCTGATTGCTGTTGCCAGATCAGCTTTGCAGGTTGGAGCCTTGTCATGGACCATTTTCTTCAAATTCTACCAAAGATTTTCAACTGGATTAAGATCCGGACAATTTGCAGGCCATGACATTGACCCTATGTGTCTTTTTGCAAGGAATGTTTTCAGTTTTTGCTCTATGGCAAGATGCATTATCATCTTGAAAAAATGATTTCATCATCCCCAAACATCCTTTCAATTGATGGGATAAGAAAAGTGTCCAAAATATCAATGTAAACTTGTGCATTTATTGATGATGTAATGACAGCCATCTCCCCAGTGCCTTTACCTGACATACAGCCCCATATCATCAATGACTGTGGAAATTTACATGTTCTCTTCAGGCAGTCATCTTTATTAATCTCATTGGAATGGCACCAAACAAAAGTTCCAACATCATCACCTTGTCCAATGCAGATTCGAGATTCATCACTGAATATGACTTTCATCCAGTCATCCACAGTCCACGATTGCTTTTCCTTAGCCCACTGTAACCTTGTTTTTGTTATGTGTCGACGCGAGTTGAGGAGCGGACCTGCGTCAGACAGAACCCAGCGCTAAAAATAACCAGAAGCGGTGTCCAACAACAGAAACAATTTATTTTCACCCTGTGCATAATAATGTGTACAAAACTGAAACACGTCCTTCTGGGTGGAGTGACTGTTGGCACGCTCTTAAGCGCCCAAAAGGATAGAAGCCCGGCGTTCCTGGACCCACTACCACCAGACAAACACCCCCCCAGGTGGACACGACAAACTGACTCTCTGTGAAGCAAAGAAGAGGTGAGGTAAGTCAGCAGTTACAAACAATATCTTCAAAAGACACACGCTATCAGCAACACATTCAGGTCTGTATTTTTTAACTTTATGCAAATGAGCAGCTTCTCACAACAAGTGGAGGATCACTTATCCGCACGCCACAGCAGTGAGAAGCAAACTGCACAATTCTCATCACAATTCCAGTATACTGCGTAACAAAACACCAAGTTACTATCAACAATTAGTCAAACACTTAATCACCTTTAATGTGTGCTGACAGCAAGTGTCCTCACCCTTCCTTGCCTCACGGGCTCGATATGTCAACCCCAGGCGCGGTCCTCAGCGTCTCACAAACGAACATCACAAGGTCGAGTTCCCGGCAGTTCTGCTTGAATCACACATGCCTTAAATGCAGAACGCCATCCAATTATCTGCTTCAGCTGAAAGTCTTTAAGGTTGCATGTGAGCACCAGTCACAGGTGCTACACATGATGTTGATGAGGGTGAGGACTCTTCAGCCAGCACCTTCTCCACAGACAAATCAGTTTCCATGCCACCTGAAGAGCAAAGAAAAGAAAAGAACACCAAAACATCCAGCCACACCCCCCAACACACAACAGTACCCCCCAATCAACGGGAAGCCTCCCGGCGACCGAACAGACCAGGCCCGAGAACAGCACCTCCCTCCGGGGTCCACGTCAGGAAGCAGACAGCACCACGCTCCTAAGGTCCACCACAGACAGCAGGACAGGCACCGCAGCTGGAAGGCCGGCTGGAATCAACAAAAGCCCCAAAACATTCCCCAGTACAATTCAACACACAGAAAAAAAAAAAAAACATAAAACCCACCCAAAACCTCCCCAGGGGACCGTCCCATCAACCCCGGGAAGAAAAGAAAAACTCCCAAACGCAAAAACCCAACACAGCCCCACAAACACAATACAAACATAAATGCATAAAGAAAAACAACAAACAACCCCCCCAGAATGACCTGCAGAGCCAACCCCCCCCCCAGAAGGCCTTCTCGCCAGTTCCAGGAGGAACAGCCAGAACCATAGTCCCACAAAGGTCCCCAGGTGTACATGGAGCAACGGCGCCCCCCAGAGGGACTGTACCATCAACCCCAGGAGGATACCCTCCCCACAACCCCGGAACCCCGAACCTGGTCACACTTGGCTAGTTGGCCCAAGCCAATTCCCCCCCAGAGGACCGTCCCATCAACCCTGGAGGTGGAACCCGAAGGAAACAGAACAAAATCAAAAATCAACCCCCGGAGGACTACCAAAAACAACCCCGGGGGATATAAAACGACCGTACAACCCTGTTACCCTCCCCGGCACCCCGAAAGACCCGGTCCCTCCCAGAGCCCCTCGGCGGCTCAACTTTTGGCGAACGGCTCAAAACATTAACCGGAGAAGGGAACAGGAAAAAAAAACTAACCCAGCTCTAACCCCAAGGCACAGCGGAGAACCGGAAATACGTCCGGTGCCCCAACTCGACCATACCCCAGCTCTTGGGAGGGGTGGAACTACCGAAATAGAGAACGGCACAGATCGGCCCAACCCTCCGACTGAGGTAAGTCTCCGCTGCACCACACCCCGGCAAACACCAATGTACGAACGGTACAAAGGCTCACTGAGGCTGGAGTGGAACCGGGCCTAACCAAACCAAGAAAAAACGCCTCTAACACCCCCCCCCCCCCCCCTAGGTGCGAGGTCTTCTGATAATGCTCGCGGGACCAACCTGCACCACCCCACAACCACAAGACAAACGGTCTTGGGCAGTGAGGTTGGGGTTAGAGATTGTAGAAATAAAAAACAACAAAATAAAACCGACCCACAACCCAAACATAATATACCTAAAAACACATAAAAATACAATGACGTGAGCCCAGGCGGACTTCTAACCGCCTAACAGTCACTCACACAGATACGCCTCTGACCTCCCATACATTATAACCCCTATTAAACGAAAACAAAACATTTACCTGTGCTAGATTTTTTTTTGTTTATGTGTTATTTTGCCTGTCCCAGAACACCTGGAGATACGTCACCATATTTTTCTTGACGTTTATATGTCGGGGCAATACAGTAATCTCTGCTCGTCCGAGCTGCATGGGCTCGTCAACAGGAGGAGCCAGAGGTCCCGTCGGAGGAGCCTCAGTGGGGTGAAGAAGAGGCGGCCCAGATCTGTGTCGGGGAAAGCCCCGAGACGAAAAAACCCGCTCTGATGGGCGTCCTCTCTCGCGTCCACGCTCCTTCATCCGATCATCTAGACGAATCACCAACGATATTAGCTCATCTAAATCGTTTGGCTCGTCACGGACTGCCGGCTCGTCTTTTAATGACTCATTTAACCCATCTACAAACATTCCTCGTAAAGCTGCGGCGCTCCACCTGACTGAGCAGAAACCAGAGAACATTGCATCACTGCACAAGGCTCCGGACGACAAACAATCGGTTCGGACGCCGAATCTCTGGGTGACGGAGTTATCTGCACTAGTATCGATGATGCCGCAGCTGGAGCAGCAGGAAGCGGAACGGCTTGCGCTGCAAGCTCCGTAACACGGGCGTCTGTTTGTTTAATTTGGTTTGCGAGATGCTGTAATTGCTCCCATATTTTCTCCAAGTGTTCTTGAACTTTTTCGGCAAAAGGAACCGCCTCTGCCGCTGGGTCCATTATGGAATGGCCGGGAACTACTGTTATGTGTTGACGCGAGTTGAGGAGCGGACCTACGTCAGACAGAACCCAGCGCTAAAAATAACCAGAAAGCGGTTCCAACAACAGAAACAATTTATTTTTCACCTGTGCATAATAATGTGTACAAAACTGAAACAACGTCCTTCTGGTGGAGTGACTGTTTGCACACTCTTAAGCGCCCAAAAGGATAGAAGCCCGGCGTTCCTGGACCCACTACCACCAGACAAACACCCCCAAGTGGACAAGACAAACTGACTCTCTGTGAAACAAAGAAGAGGTGAGGTAAGTCAGCAGTTACAACAATATCTTTCAAAAGACACACGCTATCAGCAACACATTCAGGTCTGTATTTTTTAACTTTATGCAAATGAGCAGCTTCTCACAACAAGTGGAGGATCACTTATCCGCACGCCACAGCAGTGAGAAGCAAACTGCACAATTCTCATCACAATTCCAGTATACTGCGTAACAAAACACCAAGTTACTATCAACAATTAGTCAAACACTTAATCACCTTTAATGTGTGCTGACAGCAAGTGTCCTCACCCTTCCTTGCCTCACGGGCTCGATATGTCAACCCCAGGCGCGGTCCTCAGTGTCTCACAAACGAACATCACAAGGTCGAGTTCCCGGCAGTTCTGCTTGAATCACACATGCCTTAAATGCAGAACGCCATCCAATTATCTGCTTCAGCTGAAAGTCTTTAAGGTTGCATGTGAGCACCAGTCACAGGTGCTACACATGATGTTGATGAGGGTGAGGACTCTTCAGCCAGCACCTTCTCCACAGACAAATCAGTTTCCATGCCACCTGAAGAGCAAAGAAAAGAACAGAACACCAAAACATCCAGCCACATCCCCCAACACACACAGTTTTTTTTTCTGTTTAGGTGTTAATGATAACTTTCATTAGCTTTTCTGTATGTAAATCCCATTTCCTTTAGGCCGGTTTCTTACAGTTTCGGTCACAGACGTTGACTCCATTTCCTCCCATTCGTTCCTCATTTGTTTTGTTGTGCATTTCGATTTTTGAGACAGTATTGCTTTAACGTTTTCTGTCTTGACGCTTGTGATGTCTTCCTGGTCTACCAGTATGTTTGGCCTTTAACAACATCCCATGTTGTATTTGGTCCAGAGTTTAGACACAGCTGACTGTGAACAACCAACATTCTTTTTGCAACATTGCGTGATGATTTACCCCTCTTTTAAAGAGTTTGAGTAATCCTCTCCTTTGTTTCAATTGACATCTCTCGTGTTGAAGCCATGATTCATGTCAGTCCACTTGGTGCAACAGCTCTCCAAGGTGGTGATCACTCCCGTTTTAGATGCAGCCTAATGAGCAATCTGAGTAGATGCAGGTGTTAGTTTTGGGGATGAAAATGTACAGGATGATTCCATAATTTTTTCCTCAGAATTGAGTGAGTCCATAATTTTTTCCCCTCTGCTTGGTCTAAAAAAAGTAACCGTTACTGACTGCCACAATTTTTTTTTTCCTGATTTCTTATAGTGTTTCTTAAAGCCAGAGTTGCCATTTGAAATGACTTTTACTTTGTGTCATGTCTGTGATCTGCTTTTTTTCTACAAAATTAAACAACTGAATGAACATCCTCCGAGGCCGGTGATTCCATAATTTTTGCCAGGGGTTGTACCAATGAATCATTACTTTCAAAGTCAGTTATATTCAGAGAAGTGAAGAGATTGTTACTTGAATATTTCCAAGTCACTGAATACAAACTGTATGGTAAAATCTGTCTAATCTGTCTCAATAACTGGATGACCATGAAAGTAGATGACTGGTGAAGAACACTTATCCTGGAGACTGGAGCAGCCTGATGATCCAATGAGATGTTTTTAAGACATTAGTGGAATAATCCAGTCAAGCAAACTTGACACAAAAACACACAGGTTGAGAGGAAGGTCATTAACTTTGGTTGCCTGACTGTGCTGATCCTTTCAGATCAGCTCCAGACATGAGTTTTAACTACAACACCTGGATTTTTTTCATGCATGTTTTTATAATTTACAAGAATTTCTTCCTTTTCTTCTGCATAACTGTAGTTATTTCCTCCAAAAATAAACATTTTAAGAATGATTAGTTCTGTCAGATGAATGGATATTCAATCTAGTCTTAATCTAACATTATTATGAGATTAGCTCATCTTTGTCAGAGTAAATTGAAGAAAAGGTCACTAAAAGAATGTAAAAATCCACATCAAATACATTTCCACTATGTCTGCCCAGCCCAACCACCCAAATGCAAAAATGCATCAAGCACCACGTGCATGAGTGGTGAGGTTATGGACGTACACGCAAATATTCAAGGATGAACTTGTGTGCATGTATCAGTGTGTACTAGCACAGAGATTGGTACTATGAATGAATTACAGATAGGCCATTTTTTTGTTTCACAAAAGGGAGGAGACAGGCAGAGAGAGAGAGAGAGAGATCACATTTCAACAAGGATAAGTTTACACAGAGTATGTCTTTGTGGTTTGACTCTGTTTTGAATCCTGGCCATTCTATTTGCTTCCATCTTTTGTCTCTGCCTTCCTTCCTCCTTTAATCTTCCTGCAAACACACATATCACCTCACCAATCCATCAGCCACACAACCATCATGACGATCAAACGTGTGTGTCATGTTTACATGTTTCAACTTTGAATTTTTGTCCTGCAGGTTTCAGAGTCAACACTTTACCCGACAGGCTCAAGCAACTGCTGTATAACTAAATTTTCCATCTGAAGCTGAAATAAAGAAACAAAATGGTTGAAACACAGCAATTAATAAACCAGCTATCGCACAGTGAAAATTAAAAGAATATCAGGCTCCAGCCTCAAATGTAATCATTTATGTTTTTCTCAGTTTTATGACTGAATTTTGAGTATTGTAAGGTATGCGGTCTTGTGCAGTTTGCCAATTTCTTCTTCTTTGTCTTTCGGCTGTTCCCGTTAGGGGTCGCCACAGCAGATCAATCGTTTCCATCTCACCCTGTCCTCTGTATCTTCCTCTGTCACACCAACCACCTGCATGTCCTCTCTCAGCACATCCATGAACCTCCTCTTTGGTCTCCCTCTTCTCCTCCTGCCTGGTGGCTCCATCCTCAGCATCCTTCTCCCTATGTACCCTGGGTCCCTCCTCTGCACATGTCCAAACCATCTCAATCTCGCCTCTCTGACTTTGTCTCCAAACCGTCCCACCTGAGCTGTCCCTCTGATATGTTCATTCCTAATCTTGTCCATTCTTGTCACTCCCAAAGAGAACCTCAACATCTTTAGCTCTGCCACCTCCAGCTCTGCCTCCTGTCTTTTTGTTAGTGCCACTGTCTCTAAACCATACAACATAGCTGGTCTCACTACTGTTTTGTAAACTTTCCCCTTCACCCTTGCTGATATTCTTCGGTCACAAATCACTCCTGCCACCTTTCTCCACCCACTCCAACCCTGCCTGCACTCTCTTCTTCACCCTCTCTACCACACTCTCCATTACTTTGAACAGTTGACCCCAAATATTTAAACTCATCTACTTTCACCACTTCTACTCCTTGTAACTGCACTATTCCACTGGGCTCCCTCTCATTCACACACATGTACTCAGTCTTGCTTCTACTGACTTTATTCCCCTTCTCTCCAAAGCATATCTCTCCACTTCTCCAGACTAGACTCACTTGCTCTCTACTCTCACTACAGATCACAATGTCATCTGCAAACATCATAGTCCATGGGGACTCCTGTCTGATCTCATCTGTCAACCTGTCCATCACCACTGCAAACAAGAAAGGACTCAGAGCTGATCACTTGGTGTAATCCCACCTCCACCTTGAATGAGTCTGTCATTCCGACTGCGCATCTCACCGCTGTCACACTATTCTTGTACATGTCCTGCACTACCCTAACATACTTCTCTGCCACTCCAGGACTTCTCATACAATACCACAACTCTTCTCTTGGCACCCTATCATAAGCTTTTTCCTAAGTCCACAAACACACAATGTAACTCTTTCTGTCCTTCTCTTTACTTTTCCAACAGTATTCTCAGAGCAAACATTGCATCTGTAGTGCTTTCTCGGCATGAAACCATATTGCTGCTCACAGATCTTCACCTGTTTTTTAAGCCTAGCTTCTACTACTCTTTCCCATAACTTCATGCTGTGGCTGATCAGCTTTATGCCTCTGTAGTTACTGCAGCTCTGCACATCACCCTTGTTCTTGAAAATAGGAACCAGCACACTTCGTCTCCACTCCTCAGGCATGCTCTCACTTTCCAAGATTTTATTAAACAATCTGGTTAGAAACTCTACTGCCATCTCTCCTAGACATTTCCATGCCTCCACTGGAATGTCATCTGGACCGACTACCTTTCCACTCTTCATCCTCTTCATAGCAGCCCTCACTTCTTCCTTGCTAATTTCTTGTACTTCCTGATTTACTCTCACTACATCATCCAGCCTTTTCTCTCGCTCATTTTCTTTATTCATCAACTCTTCAAAATATTCCCTCCAACTTCTCAGCACACACTCCTCACTTGTCAGCACATTACCATGTGCATCTTTTACCACCCTAACCTGCTGCACATCCTTTCTAGCTCTGTCCCTTTGTCTGGCCAATCGGTACAAGTCCTTTTCTCCTTCCTTACTATTCAACTTCTTGTACAGCTCGCAATATGCCTTTTCCTTTGCTTTTGCCACTTCTCTTTCGCCTTACGCCGCATCTCCTTGTACTCCTGTCTACTTTCTTCATCTCTCCGACTATCCCAAAACTTTTTCGCCAACCACTTTCTCCTTATGCTTTCCTGGACCTCTTCATTCCACCACCAAGTCTCCTTGTCTTCCTTAAACTGTCCAGATGTCATACCCAGTACTGTCCTAGCTGTCTCCCTCACCACATCTGCAGTACTTTTCCAGTTGTCCAAAATTGCTTCCCCTCCAACCAGTGCTTCTCTCACCTGCTCGCTAAATTTCACACAACAGTCTTCCTCCTTCAGCTTCCACCATCTGATCCTTTGTTGAGCTCTCACTCTCTTCTTCTTCTTTACCTCTAAAGTCATCCTACAAAACAACCATCCTGTGCTGTCTAGTGACACTCTCTCCTGCTACCACCTTACAGTCTGTGATTTCTTTTAGCATGCATCTCCTATAAAGAATGTAGTCCACCTGTGTGCACCTTCCTCCACTCTTATATATTACCCTGTTCTCCTCCCTTTTCTTAAAGTAGGTATTCACCACAGCCATTTCCATCCTTTTTGCAAAATCAACTACCATCTGTCCTTCCCTATTCCTATCCTTGATACCATATCTACCCATTACTTCCTCATCACCTCTGTTCCCTTCACCAACATGCCCATTGAAGTCTGCTCCTATCACCACTCTTTCATGCTTGGGCACACTCTCCACCACCTCATCTAACACACTCCAGTAATCTTCTTTCTCACAACCAACCTGTGGGGCATATGCACTGATGATATTCATCATCACCCCTTCAATTTCCAACTTCACACTCATCACCCTGTCAGACACTCGCTTAACCTCCAACACACTTTTAACATACTCTTCCTTTAAAATGACCCAACACCATTTCTCTTCCTGTCCTCACCATGGTACAACAACTTGTACCCACCGCCGATGCTCCTGCTCTTACTTCCCTTCCACTTGGTCTCTTGCACACACAATATGTCTACCTTTCTCCTCTCCATCATATCAGCCAGCTCTCTCCCTTTACCAGTCATACTACCAACATTTAAAGTCCCCACTCTCATTTCCACCCTTCTAGTTTTCTTCTTCTCCCGCTGTTTGTGGCAACGTTTTCCTCCTCCTCTTCGTTGTCTTCACCCAGCAGTAGCCCAATTTCCACCGGCACCCTGTTGGGCAATAGCACCGGTGGCGGACGTTGTTAACCCGGGCCGCGACCGATCCGGTATGGGAATTCGATTCTGAGTCTGCATAGTTTGGTTGGCTTGTTTTACGCCGGATTCCCTTCCTGACGCAACCCTCATTTATCCGGGCTTGGGACTGGCACTCAGAATGTACTGGCTGCACACCCCATGTGGCTGAGTTCAGTTTGCCAATTTAACAACTAAAAATAATGAATTAATCAGAACCTGCAGCACTATATGCATTAAGAGTTTCGCAACACAGGCATTTAAATTTAGGTTCATACACTTCTGCCCTTCTCACAGATTATTTAATTTTTTCTGGATGCATACAACTTTGCACTTATATGCGAACTGATGTTCTTTATTTTTTAAACACCGTTACACATGTATGTGCATGCAGTACACAAACATAAATCATATAATCGGCTCCTGCTCCTCAGTACAGGTCTGTGCAGACTCCATATCAGGCTGTGTGAAGCAGCCAGAGCTTTTGCTCAGTCTGCAAGCTGTCCAGCTGCTGTTCCCGCATCCACCATCTGACCCATCCACCGCAAGAGCTCCAGTTTCAGCCACAACACAAAACAGTGTCTGGTTTCTCCCCAAAACAACCGTGCCTCACCCATTGCACCTTATGTTCCCGCTTTAAATAAAACAGAACAGTCATTTGGTAGAAAGGCCCTCCTGTGCATTATTCAGGAGCAGGTAGCCATTTGAGACTAAACAATAAGGTTAAGAAAGAACAATTATGTCATTATCACAGCACTGAGACAACAAACACTACATAATAAACAATGCATAATTATAGCCACACCATACATTAAAGCTCAAAGGTTTAGATAGAGGACACATTCCATCATGTATTTTGATAACTGGATAAATATTTTGATAAGCCAAGGTTAAAGGAAAAACTGCTGAACTTCAACTGGTTCCAGGACCTCAACATTGGGAAATTGGTTAAAATAAGGCTTGCCAATAATGTTTTAGAGGTATAAAACTCTATAGCTCATCAAACCTCAGGTTTGAAAAAGCAACACATTAAATAACACAAGGCTTTTTTAACCAAAGCAGAAAGACAAAATCAAATATGATTTCGGTGTATTCAGAGTGGGTGTGCCAGCTAGTGTTCAAGAAAAGAAACTGACCCAACAACAGGTGTACCAAAACATCAAATAGGTTTGCATCTTAGATCTACCTTCTGGCAAATTGTAGCTCTAGATTTGAGATCCACACAATAAATGTTACATTATATGCGTTTTTTTTTTTTTTCGTTTTTGTTTTTTGCTGTTGTCATTTATTTATTTTTCCCAATTTAGCTTAGCTAAGGGATCATACAGAACACTTACATTACAATTTCTACACTTAAGTATATATCATGATATATACTGTTACCGTGAAGGGATTCAATTTATACCATGATATGAATTTTAAGTCATATTGCCCAGCCCTATAACTAATTAAAAAGCCTTTATTGTGGCATGGCTATATAATTAAAATACGCACCAACGCGTTTTGGCCCAGCATGGCCTTCTTCAGGATATCAAACAGGTTTGTAGGCTGTTTAATTTAATTTTCACAGAGTGCCTTGGAGTTTTGTTTTTGGTCTTCCTGAGGTTTTCACACAAAATAGCTCTTTTTCATTTTTTCATTTTCTTACCATTTGAAGATCAAAAACGCCTGTTTTTCAAGTACTGAATAGCACCCCTATCTCCAATTGAGCACCTGTGCATTAAGATTTTTTAAAATACTTTTTGATTCACAATTTGTGGACCCACGCAGCACTCCTTTTTCAATTTTATCTTTAAAAGTCACTTCTCATCCACAGGACCAATGTACCTGCAGCATTTGATCAAAGAGTTTCTAAAATATCTTGTCAACATATATAGTTGCAGAGTCAAAGGCGATCACAAGAGCACATAAACTTCCAATTTCCTACAGATACTAATTTGGATTTGATGTTTGTTGCACACAAGTAATTTTAATGTGGCTTTCAGAATGCTGAAAGAAGTTATTAAACCATTCTCAGCGCTTAATCATTTATCAAGACATACTTTGATATTTTTATACACATACCATGTGGGGCAAAAAAGTATCAACATACGAGCAGCAGGAGGGAAAATTAAAACTTTAGGTATCCTAAATGACATTTTACACATTAATATAGCAGCCAATAACTATTTTCTATGTAAATATTTAGCATCTTAAGTGTGTCCTGTGCAGAGAATGAAGCAACATTCCCTCTGTGCCCTGAGCTTTTCTGCCTCATATAACATTCCCAGTTTGGCCAAGCGTGAGACTGCCTGGTGTCCACACGGGTCCTGTCAGTTGATCCAGTTTACAAAAGAATAGTCACTTACCACATCACCCCATAGCACAGCATGCCTTCCTTGTGATACACATTCCAGAACAATGTTACAGAACACAGTGTTACAAAGGTTTTCAAAGATTCCAGAACAGCGTTTCAAGTTTGCGATCAGTAATAAGCAATACAAACAAAATATGTCTATCATCTGCTGAAACAATATTCTTTCATTCCAATTTTGCACGCTCATATTTCCCACATTTTCAGGCAAGATGTTTGTAGATGCTCATATGAAGACAGGTGCTGGGAGACAGGGCACAGTAATGAGCACAACCAGCCCAGTGCTCAGCAGGTAGCTGAGAAACTACACTCAACAAAAATATAAACGCAACACTTTTGGTTTTGCTCCCATTTTGTATGAGATGAACTCAAAGATCTAAAACTTTTTCCACATACACAATATCACCATTTCCCTCAAATATTGTTCACAAACCAGTCTAAATCTGTGATAGTGAGCACTTCTCCTTTGCTGAGATAATCCATCCCACCTCACAGGTGTGCCATACCAAGATGCTGATTAGACACCATGATTAGTGCACAGGTGTGCCTTAGACTGTCCACAATAAAAGGCCACTCTGAAAGGTGCAGTTTTGTTTTACTGGGGGGGGGGGGATATCAGTCAGTATCTGGTGTGACCACCATTTGCCTCATGCAGTGCAACACATCTCCTTCGCATAGAGTTGATCAAGTTGTCAATTGTGGCCTGTGGAATGTTGGTCCACTCCTCTTCAATGGCTGTGCGAAGTTGCGACGACGAACTGGAGTCAGGTCAAGACCCCGATGAGGACGACGAGCATGCAGATGAGCTTCCCTGAGACGGTTTCTGACAGTTTGTGCAGAAATTCTTTGGTTATGCAAACCGACTGTTTCAGCAGCTGTCCGAGTGGCTGGTCTCAGACGATCTTGGAGGTGAACAGGCTGGATGTGGAGGTCCTGGGCTGGTGTGGTTACACGTGGTCTGCGGTTGTGAGGCTGGTTGGATGTACTGCCAAATTCTCTGAAACGCCTTTGGAGACGGCTTATGGTAGAGAAATGAACATTCAATACACGAGCAACAGCTCTGGTTGACATTCCTGCTGTCAGCATGCCAATTGCACGCTCCCTCAAATCTTGTGACATCTGTGGCATTGTGCTGTGTGATAAAACTGCACCTTTCAGAGTGGCCTTTTATTGTGGGCAGTCTAAGGCACACCTATGCACTAATCATGGTGTCTAATCAGCATCTTGGTATGGCACACCTGTGAGGTGGGATGGATTATCTCAGCAAAGGAGAAGTGCTCACTATCACAGATTTAGACTGGTTTGTGAACAATACTTGAGGGAAATGGTGATATTGTGTATGTGGATAAAGTTTTAGGTCTTTGAGTTCATCTCATACAAAATGGGAGCAAAACCAAAAGTGTTGCGTTTATATTTTTGTTGAGTATATATGGAAGCTCAACCACGAGTGTCCTAAATTTTCCATAATCCATCCTGCGTGCACTAAGCATCCAGCAGGTGGAAGAGAAGTCTATATCAACTTTTCAATTTTTGTGTTGCATTAATCTGTTTTTCCAGCTGCTGTCACGTGACCACCTTTTTCCATAGTCATGTGATGAATTATCTATCCCTGACAATATTGCCTACGCAATAGACAGTCTAATTGTTCCGGTCTACCAAAAACACAGCCACTGGGTAAAGTTAAACAGCTTGTAATCACTTCATAGTCTTTGTGTTGCTTTTTTTAAGCGAGTGAATGAAGGCAGCAGCATTTGTTTTTGCTTTATTGCTGGCAAGCTTAATATATAGAAAAATTGTATTTTTTTTTAACTTTTAATGAGGAAAAATTTAATATGGTTACTGAAGACCTTTACTGCACATATTAAAATAAGTGTAAATACAGAAATCGCAAACTTCACTCACACACACACACACACACACACACACACACACACACACACACACACACACACATATATATACATATATATATATATGAAAAATTAAAACAGGCCACAGTCGCAGTGACCGTGCTAACAGCGCTAGCCAACTCTCGCTCAAAACATTGCTACGCCAATTTCTCTCTTCAGACTTAACTGAGAAAAAACCCACCTAAAAAAAACAACTGTAAAACATTTGGGGCTATTGCCACAAAAACTGTGACCATATGAACATGAACACAAATCAACAGGTTGAAAGCGAGCAGCTTTGAGAACACCTGCTTCACCTACCTGCTGATTCACCGTCTCGTCTGCCGTTTTAAAACTTCTTGTCCTCGTTACTGTCCACTTTATGAGCTCGAATAAGAAGAGGGGGTATAAGCGCAATAACTCACTTTTCCACGACAGACCGGTGGAACAGCTTCCACTCGCGATTTCGTTTACTTTCTGGTTTTCACTCCCTGTGGAGAGAAGCGGATGAAAGGTAAAGGACCTCACAATGGACCAATCAGCTTCGAGCGGAGGCGGGCACTGAGGGAATATACAACAACCGATTGGTCCGTCCGTGTTGATGGAACAGTAAAAACAGGAATTTCCCTGACAGTTCTGCACACTTATCCGGATAAATGAGCTTCAGGTCAATAAAAACCTAAGTGCTGAATCAAGGTGAAAGGAGGAAATCTGACAAGAGCAAAGTGTACGAGAAGATTGGTGAGAGGACCCTGGTTAGAAGTGTTAATGTTCTCAGGGCTGAGCAATGTGGGTTGAAAGGGGATAATCATTTATAAGAGGCTCTGCAGTGCCAAACTACAAAAAAAAAAAAATTGGTTTACTTGAGTTTCTTGCAAGAAAAACTCAAAACAGACTGACAACTGAAACCACAATCTGGACAGTTCAGGATGCACTCGATAGTTATCAAGATAAGACCCCACAACAGGGAAATGTACAATGTTACAGCAGCAAAAGGACAGTCACAGAACAACTGTGCAAAGTATGCAAAAATAAGGTTAAAGAAAATACATACCAAAAACACAGAAGTCAAGTTCTACGCAGAATAATCTATACCTTAAAATACACCATTTACAAGTAAAAAAAAAAAAAGAATCCTTCATAATGTTGCACATGAGTGTACAAGATATTATTGCACAAGAATATGTGGAATTTGCACATGCGAGAGAAAAATTGTGACTATAATGATATTAATGATCTGACTGGTCAAGTGGGAACAGTGCTGGTTGTGGAGTCTGACAGCAGCAGGAAGGAAGGACCTGCTGTCATCGCTCCTTCACACACTTTGGGTGGAGCAGCCTGTTGCTGAAAGAGCTTTCCAGTGCAGTCAGTGTTGATGATGGGGTGGGAGGCGTTCTCCAGCAGGGATGACTTAGCCATCATCCTCCTTTATCCCACCTCCTGCACTGACTTCCCAGGACGGTCTTCCTAATAACTGTCAAGTCTCCTCCTCTCAGCACTTATGATGCTGCTCCAACAGACCACTCCGTACAAAATAGCTGACGCCACTAGAGTCAAAGAAGGTCCTCAGGAGCGCCCTGTGCACTCCAAAGGACCTGACTCACCTCAGCAGGTAGAGCCTGCTCTGTCTGGCTTTTCTTATAAAGTGCAGGACACATACAGTATTTAGAGCAGAATCCTGCAAATGGTGATATAAGCATCAGATTCGGCAGAAATACTCCTTAGACATTCCTCTTTTGAAAAAAAATGACTGGCCACTTGAATTTTCAGTCAGCGTTCAGGTAGAGGTCAATTGAAGAATTACACAGGGGTCAAAATTAAAAGATGCTCCAATCATATTAAAAACCTATACCACATTATTTATCTGATAATAAAGGTTCCAAAAAGGTATAGTTTGGACCATCTGTGACTGAATTCTATGGAGTTATGGGATAAAAACAGCAAGAATGGTGACAAAGGTCAGTGTCAGTTTGTACAGGGGTCAAAAGTTAAGGTTTCTCCAATTTTGGTAAAAAAGTGATGCAAATTAGTTGATTTAACCGTTTACAAAGGAATAGTTTGCACCATGTATCATGCTTAGTTATTACGTTACGTGGTAACATGTCATAGAATCCAATGGACATTGACCTTGTTTGACCTTTACTTTGGAGACCAAGCATTCAACACAGTCAAAACTACTCCATTTATTAATCCTATTAGCTCAACCAATAACTTGCATCACTTTTTACCAACATTGGAGCAACTTTAACTTCTGATTTCAATACAAACTGAAACTGACCTTTGTCACCATTTTTGCTGTTTTTATCCCATAACTCCATAGAATTCAGTCACAGATAGTCCAAACTATACCTTTTTGGAATCTTTATGATCAAGCAAATAATGTGGTATAGTTTTCAATGATTGGAGCATCTTTTAATTTTGACTACTGTAATTCTTCAATTGAGCCCTACCTGACCACCGATTGAAAATTCAAGTGGCCAATCGTTTCATTTAAAAGCGGAATGTCTAAGGAGTATTTGTGCTGAATTTGATGGTTTTATCACCATTTGCATGATTGTTTCAGTTATCTGCTGCACTACAATAGCTGTTCCCTGGGTCTTCACTGGTGTCGGCGGAGAGCATCTGTGCCTCAGAGTCATTACATTATAGATCTCTTTAAAGAACTATAACACCTGGGTGTATCTGAACAGTGGCAGCTCCAAGCATTTTTTTTCCCCCCTTGGTGGGTGGCAGGATTGGCAAATTTTATAGTAAAGGCAGAAACACATTTTTAAAGGAAATTTAGGATGCCTGCTCTATAGACAATAATTCACACATACTATACACAGAAAAATCATAAATGTTTAAAAATCAAATTAATTTCACACTCAAATTTGGATAACTGTATTGCCTGTAACTGGGAGGGGGGAGGTATTCACTTTCTCAGCTTCCTCCAGTTTAAAATTTTCGTCACACCTGTGTTTCTGAACAGAGATGTTTAACACTTAAATGATCTATCTTTAATTATTTGAGTATAGCAAAGTAAATAATTGTCAGGTAAAAAGATAGCTTAACTGGAAGCTAAAACTGCAATTAAAGTGGAATGCTGAAATAGAATTAGCAGTAAAGTTTTCAGTCACTTTTATCCATATTAAAGGAAACCTATGGTTACTGCTCCACTTTAATTATAAATTGATGCATTTGTATAATTTGGTCTCATACAAAACCCCAGACATCAAATGAGCATAACAAGCTGTAGCCCTGAAAATATGGTTTTCATTTTTCATGTGCTACCAGACTCTCATGAGGCTATAATGCTTGAATAGCACTTATACTGATCTGGCTTTGATTTTCCAGGTGGAGAACTGTAATGATGACCAGATTTTAATTTTCATTTCAGTGAAAATCTGATCATATTTACAGGTTTTATATCTATAATAAGATACACATTTGGAAAAATTTGGTTATTTTACATCAAGTATAAATACTTTCAATTTCTTTTAGTCACAATTAACTGAAGACAGCACAACCAACTTAAACATATCCATATATATTTTATTCTCAATACGGCAAAATACAAAGAATATTCAGGACAGACTCATTAGTCACAATTAATACTCACTTCACAAGAATGCTTTTAAATTACATAACCTAAGTTTGAAGACCAAACTCAATGAGTACCTTTACGCATATTGCATCCATCATACATAAAGCATCTTTATCAACAGTTCAATTAAAACTAATCCAATTATGACTACTGTATATAGTGTATGCTGCTGGTCTCAATTTTTGAGACAAACTTTAGGAAAAAAAGATGTTTTACAACATACTGTATAAACTGCTACAACTGTTCTGATGTGTAGAGAAATAGCATCTGTTTCAAAAGATATCTTGGACCAATTGTTCAAAAGGGACATCGGAAATATAGCTTTCCCATGAGGAAGTGGTTTAACAGACTGTACACAGTGAACGGACACGACACGACACGCATTCATCCATGAGATTGACAATATACATTTCATGAAAGTACACGTCTCTATATCAAACACAGAGAAGACGTGATATTTGCACTTGGATCTAGAGACAATGTGGTGACCATCATACAGAGAAATAATGAAGCAGCAAAGCATACGAGCACAGTAATTTCTTTTCAAAATGGGAAATGAATTTGATATAGTGTTCAGAGACAAGGATGTCACCTGTAACAGTTTGGAAGAACACAAAAGCCCACAGGGGGAGGAAAAAATGTGCATAAAGTATCTCAAATGTATTTACATTATTTTAAAGTTTCAATAAAAATGTCAACCTGTAGTAGAAATTCACCCTTAAAGGAATGTTATATTTACATTCTATACATTTGTCTTTAAATTAAAAACATGCAAGTGTTAACATCTTCCTACTGAATGTCACAAAGTCATCTTACCCTGGATTCTTTAAAGTTAAAATTAACATTAATTACTACTTACAGCAAAATCTCATCTTTAACAACCCAGATACATTTACATCTCCCCATTTTTGAAAATGGTAGTCCTTAGAAAGGCAATAGAAAAAAATATTAAGCAAAGGGGCCAGAAAAATAAATAAGTATGAGTAGCAAACTTAATATTCTAATGCTAGATTTGTACATTTGTCTTTTACATTGTGTAGAGAACACAAGGTGTGGAGCTGTAATTTACAAACTGTACCAGTGTATGAAGACGGGGCAGGCAAAACCCACAGAGGAATTCATGAGAAAAGTGGCTTCCAGCTTTAAGTACAAAATGGCTCAAGCCATCAACGTTGGATTATAAAAAGAAAGCAGACCTATATACACTCATATGTACTAAAATAGTACACAAAACTGCAAAACATAAAGGCATTGGACACTTGAGTTAAACAGTTTCGTTCTGAGGCAGAAAAATAGGTGAAAAAAAAAAATCCCAAACGCTAAAATTAAATATGGATTTTTTTCCCCACAGAAACGTTAATGTTTTTGTAAAAATCCTGCATAGATTAAAAACAATGCCTCCTCTGACTCTCTTTTTCAAGTTCAGGAGGAAATAACAGTATATCTTCCTACAATTAAAGGCCAGGAAACCAGTGAGGGAAGGCATGAGACACAGGGGTGGGAGAGAGCCAGTCAAACATGGGCCAAGCACAAACTCTTAACCAATCTGACCGTTTCGCCTTGTGTAAGATGATATGAGATGGAAACAGAAGCACACTAAAATTACAATTAAAAATAATTCATTTCAAGCACTCAGAAAGGAGACTTAACAGAAAAACACGAGTGTTTCTATAAATATTATATAGCCAATTCCTGACAAACATTTCCAGAAAGTATTTATATATATATATATATATATATATATATATATATATATATATAAATAAATGGAGGGGGGCACAAAGGACAAAAGATTGTATCAATTAAAACTCCTAAATACTTAATGTCCATCCAAGTATTGTATCTTATACGAGTAATTTGATCTCATCCCTGCCACTTATATCTGCCTTGCTGACTAACAGTTATTCTAAATAACTGAATGCATTTCATATCTGGACTCCTGGCATACACCAATACTCTGTTGTATCAAAACATAAATGGCTGATACATTTTTAATCAATGCTTTAATAATACAAATATGATTAAATTTCATAAATTTAAATAAGAAAAATTACACAAACAAATACTATGCATCTCATGACCCCTGCTGAACCCTGTTTGAACCTATCCATTAAAAACAGCTTTTCCTAGAAAGAAAAAAAAGGGGGGGTGTTAAAGGCGATCATGTCACACATAAAATTGATACTGCAATTGATAAAATTTAAGTTGTTTGTTCCATAAATGCAACAGTTAACCTGCATCTATTAATTTTTATGACTGTAACATTAACAGCACCGTTTACAGCTTGGCTTTTGTAGTACCAGTTTTCCCTAGAATTGATTTTATGCAGGCTCAAGTTCAATAAACCACAATGTATAGTGCATCTGGAAAGTATTCACAGTGCTTCACTTTTTCTACATTTTATGTTACAGCCTTATCCCAAAATAGATTAAATAAATTTTCCTCAAACTTCTACACATAATAACCCATAACGACAATGTGAAAAAAGCTGAGATGTTTGCAAATTTATTAAAATAATAATAATAAAAAAAACTTAAGATATCACATGTACATAAGTATTCACAGCCTTTGCCATGAAGCTCAAAATTGTGCTCGGGTGCATCCTATTTCCACTGACCATCCTTGAGATGTTTCTACAGCTTAATTGGAGTCCACTTGGGGTAAATCCAGCTAATTTGAACATGATTTGGAAAGACACCTGTCTACATATAAGGTCCCACAGTTGACAGTGCATATCAGAGCACAAACCAAGCATGAAGTCAAAGGAACTGTCTGCAGACCTCCGAGACAGTACTGTCTCGAGGCACAATTCTGGGCAAGGGTACAGAAACATTTCTGCTGCTTTGAGGTCCCAGTGAGCACAGTGGCCGCCATCATTTGTAAATGGAAGAAGTTCAGATCCACCAGGACTCTTCTTAGAGGTGGCTGCCCGTCTAAACTGAACGATAGGGGAGAAAGGCCTTAGTCAGGGAGGTGACCAAGAACCCAATGGTCACTCTGTCAGAACTCCAGCATTCCTCCGTGGAGAAAGAAAAAACCTTCCAGAAGGACAACCATCTCTGCAGCAATCCACCAATCAGACCTGTATGGTAGAGTGGCCAGACAGAAGCCACTCTTTAGCAAAAGGCACATGGCAGCCCACCTGGAGTTTGCCAAAAGGCACCTGAAGGACTCTCAGACCATGAGAAACTAAATTCTCTGGTCTGATGAGACAAAGATTGAACTCTTTGGTGTGAATGCCAGGTGTTATGTGTGGAAGAAACCAGACACCATCCCTACAGTGAAGCATGGTGGTGGCAACATCATGCTGTGGGGATGTTTTTCAGCGGCAGGAACTGGGAGACTAGTCAGGATTGAGGGAAAGATGAATGTCGCAACATACAAAGACATCTTAGGGGAGGTGATGGTCTTGTGGTTAAAGTGTTGAGCTTGAGACCACAGGATGCTCGGTTCATATCCCAGCATGACCTGAAAAATCACTAAGGGCCCTTGGGTAAGGTCCTTAATCCCCTAGTTGCTCCCAGTGTGTAGTGAGTACCTTGTATGGCAGCACCCTCACATCTGGGTGAATGTGAGGCATTATTTGTAAAGCACTTTGAGCGTCTGATGCAGATGGAAAAGCGCTATATAAATGTAGTCCTGCTCCAGAGCACTCTTGACCTAATACGCAGCTAAGGTATTAAAAGAGTGGCTTCAGGACAACTCTGTAAATGTCCTTGAGTGGCCCAGCCAGAGCCCAGACCTGAATTTGATTTAACATCTCTGGAGAGATCTGAAAATGGCTGTGCACCGACGCTCCCCGTCCAACCTGATGGAACTTGAGAGATGCCACAAAGAGGAATGGGCAAAACTGCCCAAAAGTAAGTGCACCAACCTTGTGGCATCATATTTAAGAAGACTTGAGGCTGTAATTGCTGCCAAAGGTGCATCAAAAGAGTACTGAGTAAAGGGTGTGAATACTTGTGTACATGTGATTTCTTAGTTTATTTTTCATAAATTTGCAAAAATTAATAATAAAACTATTTCATGTCATTATGGGGTGTTGTGGGTAGAATTTTGAGTGGGAAAATGAGTTTACTCCATTTTGGGATAAGGCTGTAACATAAAATGTGGAAGAAGTGAAGCGCTGTGAATACTTTCCAGATTCACTGTAAATAACTGCACTGTCTAAATGGGGAAACCAGTTCTCTGGGGTATGGGTAACCAATACTCTGAATAATTCGAGGGGCCTCTACAAGTAAGCAAAAAGAGATCAATAAACGATAACACTCTCCTGGAAGTGACTCTTCCACACTTACATTTCTCAGTCAATAATGCAGCTACAGTGTAATAACATTCCGTAGGAAGCAATCCTTATTGTGGAGCTTCCAAGAGGCAGCACATCAGTAAGATTATAAAACTATCTGTCTAGGGGCCCCATGGCTACAGGTCCTCACATATAACTGAAAAATCTTATTGCCACCCTGAGAGCACTGTGCTTGTGCCCACAGAATAAAAGAAGTTCACACTTATTTAAAAAAAAAAAGAAAAAAGTCAAATAAAACCCATTTATAAATCTTTGTGTGCCATCGGAATTAATCAGCTGTGCACAGTACTACTTGATGATGTTCCCTATATTTTGTGGCTGTTTTTGCACCTAAAGAGTTTGAAGTAAATATGAATCAGTATGTTGTAAATTAGCTGTGTTGCAGGTCTGCAAAAAAAAAAAAAAGATTGATTACATGTGGAATAGTTCACTTAAACTTAAACTGCAGCAAAATAAAATTAATTAATCTGTTGCCCCTTTCCACCAACCACAAAAAGTGTAAATCTATAAAATGACTTCTGCAAAAAGAGAGGGGAAAATTTTTTTTTAGATATGTCAAATGATTATTTGTTTTCCTGTAGCTCACATACAAGGCACAAAAATGATAAAGAGAAACCTTCATTTTAAAGCACCTTTGGTGTTTATGGGAGGTACTTTGGTAAAAAAAAACAAAAAAACAAATAATGTTAAAACCCAAAGTAGCCCAGCAGAATCAAATTATTTTTCAAATGATTCCATGATAAAACCACAGCCTTCTGTCAGAGATTTGATAAGAATGCTGAGAGATGTAGCACAGCAATAAGCTCTTTATTCCTGCACTGCAGTTACGATGCTTCTCATTGTGTGGCGCTGTAGAAGGTATCATGCTCAGTGTTTTTGGCAAGCTGGTGTAGAAAATGGGCACAGTGTTAAGAGTTTATCACAAGTGTGTACATGGAGGACCAGAGGTTGCCTGTGTGTGCATATAGAACGTGTGTGTGCGTGTGTGTGTTGCTGAGGTCTGTGTTCCTGGAGGCGGTGTGCCGAGAGTGAGGCCTCGTTAGGGAATAAGCTTTGCATCCAACCGCAGCCAGTGGAGGCCCTGCCGTGTGTAGCGCACCAGATCAGTCATGGTGCTGGTGTTGAAAATCAGAGGACCCATCGCCTTGTCCAGCTCCATGAAGAAGTCTGAAGGAATGAAATTTAGATAAAGTGTCAATAGGCTGCACAAATGTTTTGGTCTGTATGAGGCGGGCAGCACTGCTTATGCAGTATTTCATCATTTAATATTTGGATTTCTAATTCAAAAATTAGGTTTTTCTGCCATGAGGGGACATCAGTTCAGAGGTTTTCAAATGATCACCACAGCTGGTGATTTCACTGATCAGCGCCTGAACTCTCATGGACATTTGTGGCTCATCCTTGTTTTAGCCAGTGGTACCAAACCTGGGGTGTGAGTCCTCCAAGGTAGGGTGTCAGAGTCACAGGGGGTGCACAAGGTATCGCTCGCTTTGAGGGTGTCAAGATTAGAAGTGTACATGGAATAAATGGGGGAAAGTTCCTCGTCAAAACTAATTAAAAACATATATATTTTAGCTGAAGGAACAAGAAAATTAAAAAAAGTACTTAATCTGTTAATTCTTTTGGGGAGTGTGTGTTTGCATGTGCAGCGGGCTGTAGTCACTTAAAACAAAACATACTGAAGTTTTTCAGATTTTCGAGATGACAGACTTAGTTGAAGATCATGTTTAACTTTTTTTTTAAGGCATGTGAAACCATTTTGAAATAACTACCGGTGGAGACACCCAATAATCAGGCTACTTTATAACAAAATACATAACACACCACACCACTACAGCATCTACAAAATAAAGAGAAGTCACACGTATAATAATTTCTTGTTCAGTGATTTGCAAAGAACTCTTGTTTCCAGAGCAGACTTGAGGCTTCCAGTTCAATAAGGCCACCTGCCACCAAATTAACAAAGTACTAATCTGAGCCAAAAAAAAAAAAAAAAAAAAAAGGTTTTCTTCCAGTTTAACATATTAATTTAGTTTGCATCATTGATGAAAGAATGTGTACATGCTGTCCAATTTTAAAATCATAAAAAAATATATAAAGTAAATATGGTAAATGTTCTCAGTACACTTGAGCACCAACATTAAAGCCTTTTTAAAGTGTCAGCATACTTTTAACAGATTTTTCTCTTCATCCTGTAAGGTTTTTTATTTTTTATTTTACTTGTTTCAATGGTATTGGCAGGGGTGGCAGCCAAGTGGTTAGTACGCTTCATTTTAGTGACAACACTCTACGGAAACGGCTCTTTTGAAAGTGTCCAGCGACATTATGATGTCTGCTGATGCTGGGAAATCCACCGTGTTGGTTCTTTTGGATTTGTCCTCTGCCTTTGATACTGTTGACCACCAGGTCCTGCTGAATAGACTGAGGGATCATGTCGGACTGTCGGGGTCAGTTCTTCGGTGTTTTTTTCATATCTGTCTGGGCGCAGCTTTAGCGTTTTTGCTAACCAGATAAGGTCAAAATCTGCGGACCTATTATGTGGAGTCCCTCAGGGTTCTGTATTGGGCCCCATTTTGTTTTTATTGTATTTGATCCCTTTAGGTAGGATCATTCAAAGATTTACTGATGTCTCTTACCAGTTATTTGCGGATGACATCCAGCTTTACTGCTCCTTTAAGCCATCTGAGATTAAGAGGCTTGATTCCCTCCTCCATTGTTTCGCGGAAATTAAACAATGGCTAACGAATAACTTTCTTCAGCTTAACGCAGACAAAACAGAGACATTGGTTATTGCCCGATGCCCATATTCCAGGTATTCAGCAGTACTTGGGAGACCTGGGCCAGTCTGCTAAATCATGTCTTTGAAACCTGGGTGTCATTTTTGACAAAGACATGTCGTTGGTATAGCATTGTAAACAGTTGACGAGGAATTGCTTCTTTCAATTAAGAAAGATCTCTAAGCTCAGGAAAATGGTGTCTCTAAATGATTTAGAGCTTATTATTCATGCTTTTGTGTCAACACGTTTAGACTATTGTAACAGTTTGTTTTCATGTCTAAACAAGAAGGAGTTGCGTCAACTGCAGTTGGTACAGAACTCTGCAGCAAGAATTCTGACACAAGCTAACAGAAGGACTCATATTTCCCCAATTTTAAAGGAGCTTCATTGGCTACCAGTGTCCTTCCTTCAGGATCAATTTTAAAAATTTTGGTTTTAACTTTTAGAGTTCTACATGGCCAGGCACCTCCCTATATCTGTGACCTTATCCAGCCTTACGCCCCTGCCAGGGCTTTGAGGTCTTTGGACCAAAATCTGTTGATGGTTCCTCGCACCCACTTTGCAACCAGAGGAGAGCGATCCTTCCAGGCTGTTGCTCCCAGGCTTTGGAATGGTCTCCCGCTCTCTCTGCGCTCACTGGACTCTGTCGATACTTTTAAAAGCCAACTTAAGACTTTCTTTTTTACTCAAGCGTTTGCTTAGCTTTTAGGCTGCTCTGTTATCCTATGTTTGTTTTATGTTTTTGTCTCGGCCATTGTCTGATGTTTTGTGTGGTGTACTCTGCTTTTATGTTGTGAAGCACCTTGTGGCTCTTGTCTGTGAAAGGTGCTATATAAATAAAATTTACTTACTTACTTACTAGTGCGAAAGGTTCCCAGTTCAAACCTCACCCCTGACACATTTCTCCATGTAATGTGGAGTTGTGTCAGGAAGGGCATCCGGTGTGAAACTTGCGTGGCGATCCAAAGAGAAAACAAGGGAGCAGCTGAAGGGACTTACCTAGTAAGTAAGTAAGTTTTATTTATATAGCACCTTTCAAGATAGAAATCACAAAGTGCTTCACATAAGAACAAAGAAATAAAAAGCAGCATGATCACCACAGCTTATGTAGTATTTCATCATTTAGTACCTTTACTTTTTTGGTGGTACAGGGACATATTTCTCAGTGAATTACATATGGGAACAAAAATAATCTCCAGCCACAGGATCTACACACGTGACAAGCTGCACCTGGAGTATACTGATCTGAAAAAGGTATTGTGATTCGGGCTCCAGAACCGTAGGTGGCGGTAATGCACTATCAAGCTGGATGCGAGAAGAAGATGTGAATGAGAGACATACTGGGTCTTAGAATGAGTGAAATTAATAAATCATACTCTCAAACTGTAAGGCCATGCTCTTGAATAAAGAGGAGGAATGACCTTCATAATATTTGGCGCCACACTTGTTTGCACTTTGTGAGAAAGCCAGAACAGCAGCAAGGACAGCTAGACTACGCTAAGGCTAACTATAATGTTTTAAAAATATACAGGAGTTTTAAAATGCTTAATTACATTTACTGAGGCAAACATTCAGATTTTAGTTCTAAACAAACATTTTTTTCCTATTCAGTGCCAACAAGCTGTTTAAGTTCAGTCCTTTGTGCCTCATCTAATAGCAAGCCAGTTATCTTCTGTTCACTAACATGGTTTTTGCCTTATAAATGAATAATGTGCAGAGTTTTAAAAGTGAGGTAAATGTGCATAAATTCAGCTCTGAACATACGTGTTCACCTTCTCAGGGGCAAGGAGAACCAGTTTACTGAAGTTCTTTGTGCCTCGTACAATAACATTAATTCGCCCATTAGCTTCTGCTTGATAACAGTGTTTGTACTGTAAATAAATTCCTGCTTAAATTCATCTTGCTTCTTGCTGCATGAAGAAGTAGTACCACTTTTTATTAGTCATGAAATTTCTAAATTAGGGTAACATGTTTTTTTCCCCGCTGCATTTTTTCAGACAGACGTAACTAACACTGGTGTGACTTCTAATCTGGAAAATAAATGAATTAAAAACATGTTCATGCACACAACCAGATCCCTATGTCCAGCCATACCAACTCCTCTATGGTCCAGTTTCCTTCCATTATTTCGTCAGTGTGTAGAGACACAAAATAATCAAAGTACATTCATTCAGGCTTACACACCTTCCCCATTTAGACTGTTTCAAATGGATCTTTGTGGTTCATTTTGGGAGGCGTACACAGATTCAGTTTGATGCCTACCAAACAGATTATGAACTACTTGAAGTGGGGGAAACTGATGTGGTTCCCAGAAGCCTAGGGCATGGATCCTTTATGGTGAGAACACAAACTGAACCAATGGACCACATAATCAAACCAAAGGCAGTTTGTTTTGCTGTGAGAAAGACAGCAGACGAGATGTGGGTTGGTATGAAGTCGAGACATTCCACAGTGAGATTTATTAACAACTCTGCACAGTTTGTGAAAACACAGAAAAATATAAAGTAACGTATTAAGTGTTCTGCAACACACAGCAGAGTTGAGGAAAAAAAAGAAACATGTCAGAACTACACCAACTGAGGTGTGTGATGGTCTGATAGAAGCATGGCTTCTTAACAGACCTCACAATTTGTAGTTCTGTTATAAACTCTGGAATATAAACAGTCTGACCAATGAGAGGACATTAGGCTCACATGTGACATTTGCAATTTGGATTGCTTAGGAAATTATACCATACAAATGCAAACCAAACACTGGGAAAAGTATAGTTTAATAACATTTCCATATTGACGTTACCTTTTTGTTCCTTGCCTAGTTGCTCCGCCTGGTCCCAGACCTCTGTGGCATACAGAAAATTGGAAGTGACCTGAACGTAACTTGCAGCCATCTGGTGGATACGCTGAGGTATTGTCACAGATGTACTGCTGCTGGTACTGCTGCTGACTGATGAATAACCACCGGCTGTGCCCGGTGACAGTTTGGGAGACACTGGAGAGGGCATACCTGCTGCCTTACTGTATTAGAGAATACAGAAAAACCATCATGAGAATACATACAGACATTCAATGATGTGGGAATTTATTTCAGGCACTAAAATGAAACATTAATAAAACTGCACTTGCAACACCACAAAGCAAAAAACCAACATCCAACAGAGGAATACTTAGCATCTAAACCATGTAATCGTGACATCTGTAGGCTGTTCAAAGTACCACAGCTGACAAGTAATTACCTAACCTGTTAGTTGACATAGTGGCATGTTTGTTGATGGCCAAAGTGGCTTGTTGTTGAGTAGCCCATTATGCACTTAAGGTGCAAAGCAAACAGTGGCCAATTGTTGATATGATTGGTTAGAAAGTTAATGTGCAGTGACATTTAACAAAAGTGACTTTCTTTTCATGCTGTAGCTGTGAGAGAACACCGGTTTATGAAAAACAGTTTAAAACTAAATTTAATGACCGTTTCAAAAAAAGTGGCCCACATACATAGAGGAAAAATTATTATTGTGACCACAGGGGTCAACGCTAGGGGGCGCCAACATTAAACATAATCATACTGCATTTCTCCTAAACATGTCCTGATTATTATTATTATTATTATTATTATGACATGTCATGTCATTCAAATATTACAATTTGTAACATTTCTTGTGTCGCAGAAAAACATCTGCAATTTCACCTCACTTGGCCTTTAGTTACAGTGTAAAGTAGAACTCATCACCAACAGTGGCACTGTGGGACAATTAACCGGAAACACAAAAAATTGAAGTGATACTGTGTTTTTCCAGCATTTTTCTCTCTTTGTAAAGATCTGTGTAATGATTACGTAGGAAACCATCTTCCTTATAAATACTTTAAATCTCCAATAAGCAAGAGACAAGGTGACTTACTTTCCCATTCCAGGAGAGGGAGCCTGAGTGTTACTCAAGGAATTCTATCAAACAAAATGGAGGAAAAATAAAATAAATATGTATCACATAGATGGATCAGAAGGTTACATTTAAACCAAAATACTGTTGAAAAATTTATAGAGTGCCTTACATTGAGCATACACCAAGCAAACCTCACTTTCAGTTTCGAGTAAACAATGATTCAAAGTACCTTTAAATGTTCTGTCAGTGTTTTGGAGTATTTTAGTGCGCTGTCTTTCCTCAGCTTGAACAAGCGCAGGCAGAGGAGAGACTGGCATCGTAGGCTGAACAGAAGAACAAAAACAGGGTAAGCAGTTAATTTATCAAAAAAAAAAAAAAAATGGACAGATGTAAATCGATTAAATGCTAAACAGTATAGTACAAGTCCTACACCTATTTCTGGGCTGAAGGCTACAGGCAGAATGGCAGCTGTGGCACATAAAGAGTAGCTGTTCACCATATAGCAATTAGTACACTTACCAAAGTACAGCTAGCCGCTTGTCTGCTGATGTAGCATCAGGCGCCATGTAGCTTTTTAACTTCATAGTGTATCTGAAAACAAAGAAGCTACACTCAACAAAAATATAAACGCAACACTTTTGGTTTTGCTCCCATTTTGTATGAGATGAACTCAAAGATCTAAAACTTTTTCCACATACACAATATCACCATTTCCCTCAAATATTGTTCACAAACCATGCTGGATGTGGAGGTCCTGGGCTGGTGTGGTTACACGTGGTCTGCGGTTGTGGGGCTGGTTGGATGTACTGCAACAGCTCTGGTTGACATTCCTGCTGTCAGCATGCCAATTGCACGCTCCCTCAAATCTTGCGACATCTGTGGCATTGTGCTGTGTGATAAAACTGCACCTTTCAGAGTGGCCTTTTATTGTGGACAGTAAGGCACACGTGTGCAGTAATCATGGTGTCTAATCAGCATCTTGATATGGCACACCTGTGAGGTGGGATGGATTATCTCAGCAAAGGAGAAGTGCTCACTATCACAGATTTAGACTGGTTTGTGAACAATATTTGAGGGAAATGGTGATATTCTGTATGTGGAAAAAGTTTTAGATCTTTGAGTTCATCTCATACAAAATGGGAGCAAAACCAAAAGTGTTGCGTTTATATTTTTGTTGAGTGTATAAATACTTGGCAGCTAACCATCTCCATATTTACAGAAACACTATTTCAATTATTAATAAATCTTGAGAGAAAGAAAAAAATACCAGTTAGTCCTTACTTGATTAGCTCCACAGTTTCAGCGTACATGGGGAAGGGGGACTTGGCCTCCTGAGCACTCTTCTCCAAAGCATTACCACATTCAATAAACGACACAACAGCATCCAGGTAGTAAATCGCCTTTTCAAAACGATCCATCTGTCAAAAGATAAGAATAAATAAATCAGACTCAAGAACAGACTGACAAGTGTGCATGCCTCTGCATCCCAATGGAGATGAAACCTTAAAGTGCATATTTCTGGTAAATTAATTATCAAATGAGCTGACTATTCTAAATAAAGGAATAATTATGAAAATATGGATGTATTGTGCTTTATTTTTGGTGCTATATGCCCTGAGAGATGAAGTCATAAACATGGGGAAATAAGCTTGATTTATCTGCTGCTGATAAATGCTCAGAAATGTTTTTCTGCAGGAAAAGCAGACTTCAGTAACTTCATGTGGAGGACCGCCCCCTCAGACCCTTCACTGAAAAGAATGGGAAAACCTGATTTTTTTTTTGCAGCTGGAAATCCCTGTTTTTTGTGGATGTGGACTACTTCAAAATGCTGAACAGGTGTGTTTTCGGTTTCTAGCAAAATTTGATGCGGAAGTGCTGCTCCAGTCGTTCCGTCATTTTCCTTGCAATGAAAAACCACAGAGAGCACTATACACGTCCTCACACAAATGCTGCAATTGACAGGTGTGAAAAAATTAACGCATGTGCACGAAGGTTCAAGGTTGGCTCATGCAAGCACGCTTGATTCAAATCCATCAGGTTTTTGCAAAAAAAAAAAAAAAAAAAAGTCAGATACTTTTCTAACAGACCTCGTGTACACACACACACACACACACACACACACACACACACACACACACACACACACACACACACACACACACACACACACACACACACACACACACACACACACACACCTTATCACGTCTGTTCATGTATCGTGCCCTGATGTATCCGTATCAGCCCCAAGTCCGAAGGATGAGGGCTGAGACAGATACGAGATATTTATCACACCTACCAAAAAGAAAGAATTAGAAACCTATAATTATAGTCAACTCCATTTAATAATTCATTCACATATTACAACAAAAACTAAGAACAAGAACCATATATCAAACAAGAATCATAACTCTGAGTGATAGCTAAACACAAACTCAAATTTAACAATATTTTCTGTAGAGGTGTAAAACTCTGGCTTCAGAAAGTAAAAGCCCTCCCATGTGTTGCTTTTACCTGTGCACCTAAAACAGGTGAGCTCAATAATTAGCTCATCAACCTGGCTGAAGAGCTGAAGTCATTACAATCAGCTTGTTTCTGATTTGTCAGGCCTATTCTTTCTTGTATCTCATGAGGGCTGGTTTACTCGTATTTGGAAAATGAAAGGTGAATTAAACAATGTGTCAATTCAGATTAATCACAGCAACGTGAAATGTATTTAAAATGTGAAAATTCCTATAAAGCTCCATGATAAAATTTCATATACTGTCGTACTTAAATGTAAAAAAGTCTTGAGAATCTCATTTTACTGCTTTATGTCCCTCATCTGGTACAGCAATTTGTTTACGCCACAGAGTGCACAGTCGCTCTTACCAGTGCATCGGCATTATGTTTCAGTTTCTTGGCTTCTTGTAAGTAATGATCTGCTGAATGGACCCTGAAACACAAATGTTACATATGTAAAGCAAATTTGCTGTAATATACAAAACCAATGAAATAAGAGTAATTTTCTACAGAGAAAACAAGGTTCAATCTGTGTGTTTTTTTTCCTTCCTGTAACAAAGCTGAAAAGCCCCCCACAAAGCCCCCAACCCCCCATTTCAGATGATGAACTTTAATTGTTTTTCTTTTAGGAATGTGGATTCATGAAGAATGTTAAATTTTGATGTAGTTTCCAGCAGTTAACAAGTAAAGGATTTCACCTCATCTCAATTGCATAACAGTGATCATTTTTGCATGTAATAAACTCCTGCTGATCACAATACTTTTCATCATGATGATAAAATCATTTTCATATGAAAGCTCAAGTGTCATAAAAAATATGGTGTGAAACACTGTTACATGAACCACAGACCGTTGTGGTTCTACAGACAGTAAAACATGAAAAAAATGAAATTAAATAATTCATATCTCACTGTCTTTTGTCAAATGAGGAGTAAAACACTGTGTGAAAGCTGTGAATAAATTTAGCAACACTGGACTCAAACCCTCAGCTGTGAATACATTAAAATGTACTTGTACCTTCAAATGATTCAATGGTGTTTTTCCATTCAGGTTTCAACTGCTTTAAAGAAGGGGTTTGACATTTAAAATGAAAAATCATATTAAAGTCTTGAACAGGGCAATTAATAAAGGGTAGATATTGCAAAAAATCTGTTTTTGTCCACCTTTTACAGTTACATGCGTTTTAGGTTTAATGTTAAACATCCTCAAAGTCAGAAATTTGATAATTTTTCGAATTACATTATGCAGAATCAGTTGTTTACAGATTGTTTTTGTAATTTCAACGTCTGCAGAATCTTGCGCGTATATTAGAACCCCAACAATATTTTATACCTCCTCATATTTCTAAATATGCCTTCAGTGCTTTTTCTCTTTCTTTGATAATTAGAGAAGCTGAATTCTGAGACATTCATTCCCCATATTTCCCCATAAGTATTTGCAATATTACTTTGTAAAATCAAATTATACAGCTCTAATTGTTAGTGATTTTTTGTGATTTATAAAGAGACATAACCTCATTGCATTAATATACAAATATATGCACCAAACATGGCTTAGGATCTAATCAGCTCGGTTCTGATTCCTCCTAAGGGATACCATGGTGTTATTATTGACAGTAATGTATTATTACTGAGTTATAGTATTCCCAAACAACCACATTCAACCTTACTAATATGCAGATTTATGCCCAGAAGTCCCCCCAAAAAATCTAATCGGATCACCTGCTCCCAAGCGGTGTCTATGGTGCTAGAATGACATTTCTGCCACAGTTTGTAAGTTATGTTCCTAAGAATGTGCCCACAGACTGCTGGATGCACATACGTCCAACTAAAGTGAACACATGCAGGAGATAATGGCAACTCACTTTTATTCTTCAAATAAATAAAAACATAAATGACAACAGCATGACTGACATTCTGTGCAGAGGGGCTTTAAAAAAATGGAAATTTTCATCAGGGAATCTACATGTCGGTCTGTCCATTTATGACCTGCAGCTTTCTACTTCAAAGGCAGAAGTAGAGACACACAACAGTTCTTTCTGCTGAGGGGTTATCCACAGTGGAAAGAGCTCCTCTTACCTGTCCTCAAACACCAGCTTGGATCGCTGGGACTTTGAGCCATCTGTGGAGAGTGGAGGCACAGCCAGCTGGTTATCACAGCCCTTTGAGGATTTTTCCTGCACAGACAGTGAGCGAAAGGTTATAACGTTTCCACAAAAATAAATAAATAGAGTGCCAAGGGCCCTGTGGTTTACCGGCTCAATTAAAGCCCAAATCAAAATGACCACTTTTAAACGAATGAAACTATAACTATAAATTTTTCACATGAAATATGTCAATGACCGATATTACGCCCCTGACAAATTATTAAAAAAAAAAGTTTTTGAGAAAATTGCCTTTCAGTGTCAATATGGCTATTTTCGGCATAAAAACGGCCACCATTTCGAAACAAACAAACCTACAAATATGATTTTTAGACAGGAACAATGTCACCGACCCACATTACACCCTTGCCATATTAGACAAAAGTTAGACAGTTTTTGAGATATCGCAATAAACAGACGACGACTATGATGGGTGCTGTGCCATGAGATAGGTATAGGGCTAGCGGCCTATCAGCCGGTAACCCAAAAAAAAAGTGAAGAAATAAACAAAATGGGAACTTGGTACAAATACTGCATGTACTGTGGATACTGTGTGTATTGTATGATTAAGAGGAAGGAACAATAAAACTAAGTCACACCAGAGTTTTAGTCACATTTATTTTTGAAAAATAGAATTCATGGAAAAAGTAATCTGAAAACACTAGTCGCACACTAGTCTGCAGAACTGTTTCTCATTTGCACTGTACTGCACTATGATTTTTGTGTACGATTACACCCCTACTATTTATGTATTTAAACATACAAGACACTTAGGAAAATACAGTAAGTGTCAGGACCGCCTAATGTGGTCAAAAAACACAAACAACTTACAATCCAGAAGATACAGTACAAGTCTGAATAATATTTTTCCCTTTCCCTGTCCCTTAGTAATGTATCTGCACTCACACTTGTCAGACATGCTTACTGACAGAAATGACACTACGTTAACTTGGTGCTAGCTGCTGTACATCTCCCATAAAAAAATAAAAAAAACATAAAATTCTGTTCAATTCTCTCGTAATTTTTTTTAACATGAAATTCTGTTCTATTAAAAAGAGACAAACAAAAATCAGCAACAACAGCTTATTGACAGGACGCCCCTCTCCAAATGTTTTTGCTACTTCTGTGGTGTCAGCCAAGAGCACGTTGATCTGTTTACATTGTGGAACATCATTCAATCCATCTCCCAAGATGGTAGACTGATGTACTCATTACTGACTGCTTCAGTGAATAACCACAACCACTCTAGTGTTTATTCATCTCTATGGAATACCCCATCCCCGCAGAGACGGTGCCTGCTCCCAGACCACCAACAACCAGTAAAAATCTATTTAAGCATAAAAATTCAAAAAGAAAAAATAATATAGCACCTTCAACTGCACCACAGACTAAAACAGTTAAATGTGGTCTATTAAACATTAGGTCTTACTCTTCTAAGTCCCTGTTAGTAAATGATATAATAATTGATCAACATATTGATTTATTCTGCCTTACAGAAACCTGGTTACAGCAGGATGAATATGTTAGTTTAAATGAGTCAACACCCCCGAGTCACACTAACTGTCAGAATGCTCGTAGCACAGGCCGAGGGGGAGGATTAGCAGCAATCTTCCACTCCAGCTTATTAATTAATCAAAAACCCAGACAGAGCTTTAATTCATTTGAAAGCTTGACTCTTAGTCTTGTCCATCCAAATTGGAAGTCCCAAAAACCAGTTTTATTTGTTGTTATCCATCGTCCACCTGGTCGTTACTGTGAGTTTCTCTGTGAATTTTCAGACCTTTTGTCTGACTTAGTGCTTAGCTCAGATAAGATAATTATAGTGGGCGATTTTAACATCCACACAGATGCTGAGAATGACAGCCTCAACACTGCATTTAATC
Source organism: Thalassophryne amazonica (assembly GCF_902500255.1). Taxonomy (NCBI): domain Eukaryota; kingdom Metazoa; phylum Chordata; class Actinopteri; order Batrachoidiformes; family Batrachoididae; genus Thalassophryne; species Thalassophryne amazonica. Next base: position 51,193,309 of record NC_047111.1, read on the forward strand.
TACTGTTAGACTCAATTGGCTTCACTCAAAATGTTAATGAGTCAACCCACCACTTTAATCATACTTTAGATCTTGTTTTGACTTATGGTATGGAAATTGAAGACTTAACAGTATTTCCTGAAAACCCCCTTCTGTCTGATCATTTCTTAACATTTACATTTACTTTAATGGACTACCCAGCAGTGGGGAATAAGTTTCATTACAGTAGAAGTCTTTCGGAAAGCGCTGCAACTAGGTTTAAGGATATGATTCCTTATTTGTTATATTCTCCAATACCATATAGCAACACAGTGCAGAGTAGCTACCTACACTCTGTGAGTGAGATAGATTATCTCATCAATAGTTTTACATCCTCACTGAGCACAACGTTGGATGCTGTAGCTCCTCTGAAAAAGAGAGCCTTAAATCAGAAGTGCCTGACTCCGTGGTATAACTCACAAACTCGCAGCTTAAAGCAGATAACCCTTAAGTTGGAGAGGAAATGGCGTCTCACTAATTTAGAAGATCTTCACTTAGATCTTCTAAAAAAAAGAGTCTGTTGCTCTATAAAAAAGCCCTCCGTAAAGCTAGGACATCTTACTACTCATCACTAATTGAAGAAAATAAGAACAACCCCAGGTTTCTTTTCAGCACTGTAGCCAGGCTGACAGAGTCAGAGCTCTATTGAGCCGAGTATTCCTTTAACTTTAACTAGTAATGACTTCATGACTTTCTTTGCTAATAAAATTTTAACTATTAGAGAAAAAATTACTCATAACCATCCCAAAGACATATCGTTATCTTTTGCTGCTTTCAGTAATGCTGGTATTTGGTTAGACTCTTTCTCTGCGATTGTTCCGAGTTATTTTTATTAGTTACTTCCTCCAAATCATTAACATGTCTATTAGACCCCATTCCTACCAGGCTGCTCAAGGAAGCCCCACCATTAATTAATGCTTCGATCTTAAATATGATCAATCTATCTTTATTAGTTGGCTATGCACCACAGGCTTTTAAGGTGGCAGTAATTAAACCATTACTTAAAAAGCCATCACTTGACCCAGCTATCTTAGCTAATTATAGGCCAATCTCCAACCTTCCTTTTCTCTCAAAAATTCTTGAAAGGGTAGTTGTAAAACAGCTAATTGATCATCTGCAGAGGAATGGTCTATTTGAAGAGTTTTAGTCAGGTTTCAGAATTCATCATAGTACAGAAACAGCATTAGTGAAGGTTACAAATGATCTTCTTATGGCCTCAGACAGTGGACTCATCTCTGTGCTTGTCCTGTTAGACCTCAGTGCTGCTTTTGATACTGACCATAAAATTTTATTACAGAGATTAGAGCATGTCATAGGTATTAAAGGCACTGCGCTGTGGTGGTTTGAATCATATTTACCTAATAGATTACAATTTGTTCATGTAAATGGGGAGTCCTCTTCACAGACTAAGGTTAATTATGGAGTTCCACAATGTTCTGTGCTAGGACCAATTTTATTCACTTTATACATGCTTCCCTTAGCCAGTATCATTAGAAAGCACTGCTTAAATTTTCATTGTTATGCAGATGATACCCAGCTTTATCTATCCATGAAGCCAGAGGACACACACCAATTAGTTAAACTGCAGGAATGTCTTACAGACATAAAAGACATGGATGACTTCTAATTTCCTGCTTTTAAATTCAGATAGAACTGAAGTTATTGTACTTGGCCCCACAAATCTTAGAAACATGGTGTCTAACCAGATCCTTACTCTGGATGACATTACCCTGACCTCTAGTAATACTGTGAGAAATCTTGGAGTCATTTTTGATCAGGATATGTCCTTCAATGCGCATATTAAGCAAATATGTAGGACTGCTTTTTTACATTTGTGCAATATCTCTAAAATTAGAAAGGTCTTGTCTCAGAGTGATGTTGAAAAACTAATTCATGCATTTATTTCCTCTAGGCTGGACTACTGTAATTCATTATCATCAGGTTATCCTGAAAGTTCCCTGAAAAGCCTTCAGTTAATTCAAAATGCTACAGAAAGAGTACTGACTGTTCCTGTTAATTCTAGAATAGAATTCAAAATTCTTCTTCTTACTTATAAGGTTTTGAATAATCAGGTCCCATCTTATCTTAGGGACCTCTTAGTACCATATCACCCCAATAGAGCGCTTCGCTCTCAGACTGCAGGCTTACTTGTAGTTCCTAGAGTTTTTAAGAGTAGAATGGGAGGCAGAGCCTTCAGCTTTCAGGCTCCTCTCCTGTGGAACCAGCTCCCAATTCGGATCAGGGAGATCAGACACCCTCTCTACTTTTAAGATTAGGCTTAAAACTTTCCTTTTTGCTAAAGCTTATAGTTAGGGCTGGATCAGGTGACCCTGAACCATCCCTTAGTTATACTGCTATAGACTTAGACTGCTGGGGGGTTCCCATGATGCACTGTTTCTTTCTCTTTTTGCTCTGTATGCACCACTCTGCATTTAATCATTAGTGATTGATCTCTGTTGTCTTCCACAGCATGTCTTTTTCCTGATTCTCTCACCTCAGCCCCAACCAGTCCCAGCAGAAGACTGCCCTAGCCTGAGCCTGGTTCTGCTGGAGGTTTCTTCCTGTTAAAAGGGAGTTTTTCCTTCCCACTGTCGCCAAGTGCTTGCTCACAAGGGGTCGTTTTGACCGTTGGGGTTTTTCTGTAATTATTGTATGGCTTTTGCCTTGCAATATAAAGCGCCTTGGGGCAACTGTTGTTGTGATTTGGTGCTATATAAATAAAATTGATTTGATTTGATTTATGGATTGCTCTCACATTTAGTAGTATTCACAAAGTTTGCTAGCTAACCATGCAAATAGGAAAAACCTGCAGATAAGTTCTAAACACACTCACCTTGGTATCGCGAGTGCTGCGGCTCTTGTCCTCTCCTTTTCTGTGTTTGGAGGTGGAGCTGCCTTTTGTGCTGTGGCCTCCTTCCTTCCCACTGCCAGTCCCACTGGACAAGGAGGTGGAGGACTGGCTGACTGTCCTTTTTCGACTTTGATGTTCCGTCTTAGGTGTCCGCTGAAGAATAGACATGGAAGGAGAAGGTGCAGGATCCTCTTTCTTTTCCAGAGACCTTTTAGACCTGGTGGAATAGGAATTATTACAACATACGAGGTCTGTTAGAAAAGTATCTGACCTTTTTATTTTTTGCAAAAACCTGATGGATTTGAATCACGTGTGTTTGCATGAGCCAACGTTGAACCTTCATGCGCATGCGTGAATTTTTTCACGCCTGCCGATTGCATCATTTGCTGGCAAGCAGCCTTTGTGTGAGGACGTGTGTAGTGCTCTAGGCGGATTTTCATTGGAAGGAAAATGGCGTAACGACTGGAGCAGCGCTACTGCATCAAATTTTGCCAGAAACTGGGCGACAGCCAGGTGCAAACCATTCGGAATATTCAGACGGCTTTCGGTGACGATCCTATGGGCATCACACAGATTAAGGAGTGGTACAAGCGGTTTGAAGATGGCCGCACAACGGTGGAGAGCAAGCCATGTTCCGGTCGGCCATCAACATGCTGAAATGACCAGATCATTTACAAAGTGAAGGCTGTGGTGATGCGGGACCGTCGTGTGACTATCCGAGAAATTGCGGAAGAGGTGGACATCATTTTTCGGAGTCCAGCATGTCCTGTGAGACTTCAACACGAATGTGCTTTTCCAAAGCGTTCACTTTGGAAATGATCTGGTCATTTCAGCATGTTGATGGCTGACCGGAGCATCGCTCGCTCTCCACCATTGTGCGGCCGTCTTTAAACCGGTTGTACCGCTTCTTAATCTGTGTGACGCCCATAGGATCGTCACCGAAAGCCGTCTGAATCTTCCAAATGGTTTCCACCTGGCTGTCGCCCAGTTTCCGGCAAAATTTGATGCAGTAGCGCTGCTCCAGTCGTTCCGCCATTTTCCTTGCAATGAAAATCCGTGGACAGCACTACACATGACCTCACACAAACCCTGCTTGCCAGCAAATGATGCAATCGTCAGGCGTGAAAAAATTCACGCGTGCGCACGAAGGTTCAAGGTTGGCTCATGCAAGCACACAATTCAAATCCATCAGGTTTTTGCAAAAAAATAAAAAAGGTCCGATACTTTTCTAACAGACCTCGTTATCAATTTATTTTTTTATTTTTTTTCATAAGTGGAAATTCAAAATGTCTTGTTAAAACATGACAACCGAATGATAACGCAAGCAGGCCTGTTTCTGACATCAGACACAAAGAAATCAAAGAGTTAGAAAAAAGACATGCTCATTTTTGTGGACCTATGCCTGCTATTTACATAAAAAGAAGAAGAAAAAAAGAAGTCCACCAGTCAAACTGACCGGTGTCAGTCGAGTTAACCTGACTCAAAAATAACAGTGACTAAAGTTCACATTATGGATTCAATCAATATTTTGTGCAATAGAGAGCTCGCTCTGTCACTGGGTCACTGTCATACTGCCATTTATGGCTCATAAAAAATGGCAAACATTCTTAGTTTTGCTGTTACTGTTTAACTCAAAATTAAATGTGGCCTGGCATATAATTTATAGCTCCTTCACATTTAAACCATATCCTTGATTTTTATGAGTTAACCTTTTAAAATGTAACGCAGAACTGAACTGAGTTTTAGTACAATTGAATGCATATACCAAAATATGTACATAGTAAGTCCCTTCGGCTGCTCCCTTGTTTGCACTTGGGGTCGCCACAGCAAATCCAAGGTGGATCTGCATGTTGAATTGGCACAAGTTTTACGCTGGATGGCCTTCCTGACGCAACTCCACATTACATGGAGAAATGTGGCAGGGGTGGGATTTGAACCCGGAACCTTCTGAACTGAAACCAAGCGCATTAACCACTTGGCCACCACCCCTGCACCAAAGTATGTACGTACATATATCCAAAACACAAAAGAAATATTAAAAAAGCATGGATAACACAAAGTGAAAACCCTTATTTCGATTGTTGTCCATACATAAAACAACTACAAATAATAAAACAAGATCTACACAAAACATTTGAGTCTATCCTCAATCGATCATCTGTAAATGACACATGACAGAGTGTGCGTGCGTGTCAGTAAAAATACATTAGAAATAATTGGCATAGTGAATAAAAATTCTATATTGTGCTTTTTTTTTTTTAAACACAGCTTACTGTTTTTATAGAATATTGTGCATATTGTTAAAATGTTTGTACATCGTTTGATGAAGTAAATCAATGGTTCTACAATCTGATGAGCTAACAAAAAAGCAAACTTTTTTAATGTTGCTTTGCATCTAAAGCTAAGGTTAAAACTTGTTTGCTACTATGAACTGAGCAGTTCTTCACCCCAGTGGAGACAACAGCTAAAAAGGACAATTTACAGACGGGTCCTGTATGAATCTGGGGAGCAGGTCGTGCTCCTGCAGTGGAAATGGGCCTATAAGGTAAGAGTCCCACAACTGTTACGATGCCGTTGTTTGAGTCAAACAAGCAGTTGGACAGAGAGAATACTCACTCTTTACTACTGTTTTTATGGTGAGACAAAGACTTATCCTCGAGTTTGCATCGTTTACTCTCAGTCTTGGTGCCGTCTTCCTCATTCTAAAAACATACAGCAAATCACATAATACAGAATAAATAGGTGTTAAAGCAATTCTCAAATTTCCTGAAGTATATATACAGTGAGGAAAATAAGTATTTGAACACCCTGCAATTTTGCAAGTTCTCCCACTTAGAAATCATGGAGGGGTCTGAAATTTTCATCTTAGGCGCATGTCCACTTTGAGAGACATAATCCAAAACAAAATCCGAAAATCACAATGTATGATTTTTTTAAATAATTTATTTGTATGTTACTACTGCAAGTACGTATTTGAACACCTGTGAAAATCAATGTTAATATTTGGTACAGTAGCCTTTGTTTGCAATTACAGAGGTCAAACGTTTCCTGTAGTTTTTCACCAGGTTTGCACACACTGCAGCAGGGATTTTGGCCCATTCCTCCACACAGATCTTCTCTAGATCAGCCAGGTTACTGGGCTGTTGCTGAGAAACACAGAGTTTGAGCTCCCTCCAAAGATTTTCTATTGGGTTTAGGTCTGGAGACTGGCTAGGCCACTCCAGAACCTTGATATGCTTCTTACGGAGCCACTCCTTGGTTATCCTGGCTGTGTGCTTCGGGTCATTGTCATGTTGGAAGAACCATCCACGACCCATCTTCAATGCTCTAACTGAGGGAAAGAGGTTGTTCCCCAAAATCTCCCAATACATGGCCCCAGTCATCCTCTCCTTAATACAGTGCAGTTGTCCTGTCCCATGTGCAGAAAAACACCCCCAAAGCATGATGCTTCCACCCCCATCCATGCTTCACAGTAGGGACGGTGTTTTTGGGACGGCACTCAGCATTCTTCTTCCTCCAAACATGGCGAGTGGAATTAAGACCAAAAAGTTCTACTCTGGTCTCATCTGACCACATAACTTTCTCCCATGACTCCTCTGGATCATCCAAATGGTCATGGGCAAACTTAAGACGCACCTGGACATGTGCTGCTTTAAGCAGGGAAACCTTCCGTGCCATGCATGATTTTAACCGATGACGTCTTAGTGTATTACCCACAGTAACCTTGGAAACAGTGGTGCCAGCTCTCTTCAGGTCATTGACCAGCTCCTCCCGTGCAGTTCTGGGCTGATTCCTCACCTTTCTTAGGATCATTGATACGCCACGAGGTGGGATCTTGCATGGAGCCCCAGTCCAAGGGAGATTGACAGTCATGTTTAGCTTCTTCCATTTTCTAATAATTGCTCCAACAGTTGATCTTTTTTCACCAAGCTGCTTGGCAATTGCCCCGTAGTCCTTTCCATCTCTGTGGAGGTCTACAATTTTGTCTTTGGACAGCTCTGTGGTCTTAGCCATGCTAGTAGTTGATGTCTTACTGATTGTGTGGGGTGGACAGGTGTCTTTATGCAGCTAATGACCTCAAATAGGTGCTTCTAATTTGGAATAATAAGTGGAGTGGAAGCTGACATTTTAGAGGCGGACTAACAGGTCTTTGAGGGCCAGAATTTCTGCTGACTGGCAGGTGTTGAAATACTTATTTGCAGCAGTAACATGCAAATAAATTATTTTTAAAAAATCATACATTGAGATGAGATATACTTTATTGATCTCACAGTGGAGAAATTATGTTTACACTCCAGTTACTTCAGACAGCAATTAGTCCACAATTATTACTTGCGGACTAATTGTTGTATTACTTGATTTCCAGATTTTTTTTTTTTTTTTTTTTTTAAAGACAGTAAGTACCACAGAGGTAAGGCACAACATTTCAAGGACAACAGCGGAAAGCATCCAGTTTCATACCTTGTGTTTTCTCTTGCCCTTGCTGGAACTCTTCTCAGAGCTCTGTTTACTGAATTCTTTACTGTCCCTGTCTAGAGAGTCATCCCTCTCCACTTTTATCTCTGTTGGCTCCTTGTACGGCCGCCCGGGGATTCTTGACAGCAAGCTCAGATCTGTCGGCAGGGGGTCGAGCAAAGTAAAGGGTGAAGTTTAACTTTATCAAAGAAAGAAAAAAAAAAGCACCAACAGGAATCCAAACATACAAATGGAAAACAGCACAGAGAATACTGTGTAAGAGCTCTTAATTTATTTACGCAAACTAAGGAAGAGAGTTCAAACATAGAATTTCAACTAACCTATCTTCACAAGTAAAACCTGCTGCTGCCTCGCAGGGTAGCGCTCCTCTGGGTCACTGAGCGGAGACAACAGTTCTTTCTCTTCCATGAGAGAGAACATACATACAGGAGTCCTAATACTTTCTGAGTATTTGGGTGTTTGTGATGATGATGGAATACTGTCATTCCCTTCAGAGTCTGATGACGAAGAGTCCGTATTGACAAATTCACGAGACTTCTGGGAAGTCTTGGTAGGTGCCTTGGTTTTGCGCTTATCCACCGTGGTCGTAGCAGCAGCTGCTGTAGGCCTTGGGGAGGATTTAGGTTCCTTTTTGATGCTTGGTTTGCGGGAACCCTTTGTAGCAGCTTTTGCCCTGTGAGGCGGTATATCTGCAGCTGGTTCACTCTCGACTCTCAAACCTCCCTTGGGTTCTTCAACCACAGGGGGCTTTTCAGACTTTTTAGGCTGCTTTTTACCCACAGTCCTCCTTTGACCTGTGCCACCTTCACTTTGAGCGGGGGATTTTTGCCGTCCGCGGCCACTTTCTGCCCCCTTTTGTGCTGCCCGGAGGTCCCTACTTGGGGTGGGGGTTGCAGAGTCTTTTGAGCCCCCTCCCTGGCTGCTGTACCCACGTCCTGAGCTGTTATCTCGGCCCTCCTTCTTGCATTTGGTTGGACCGTTACTGTTGTCCACTGGAGAAGCTGGAGAAAATGGCTTCGGTTTGAACCAGTTGTTCAACTGCCACTTGTTGGCCATGGGCTGCTCAGGCTGACGGTGAGCATAGGAACAGAGAAATTAACATACATCTTAATTTGCATGATTTTCAGAAATATATTCAAGGTGTAGTCCCCTTCAACATAAAAAAAATAATTACAATTTCTGTGTGTTGAAATCTACTTGTTAAAGTTTCATTATTTCTGTAATACAACCACAAAACTGCAGTTAATGTAATTGTTCGTAAAGTATTATATTTTTTAAGTATAAGACACACCTGCCAAAGTGGGTCTTGAAGGGCGGGGGGGGGGAGTAATATGATTAAGATGGCACTTTTAAAACTAGGCTACAACAACCAAGAGAAACATTTTTACGACAATCCCACCAAGATCAAACAGTTAAAAATCATATTTTGAAGCTATATTAAATACCTAGGGCAGTGATACAGCATCAAGCAAAGTTGGTGTGAAATCCTTACTTCAGGAGACGCAGGGCGAGGGTGCTCATTGGCTTCGCTGTCTGTGGAGCTGCTTTCACTCTCGCTGTCAGAGCCAGAGCTGGTCTCTGAGCCGCTGTGGCTACTGGAGTCATCCCTTGATTGTTCAAGTCCTTCACTGTTATTACTATAATAAGAGATCATCAAACTGCATTATAATGTATGGAAAAGATGTACAGCACTGAATGTTCAGCAGGACAATTTGGGTTCCTACTTGTATGGCGCTGTGAAAATGCGGTCATATGGTGTACTTGGGCGTGATCTTTGGAGTTGCCATATTTGGAATGCATCCCCAGAAGAACATGGGACAAACGGTTATGTTACTGTATCTTTGAAATTAAAGAAGTTCTCCTGTCAACCTAGGCTCTATTTTTAAATGTTTTGATGGTCATCTTTTCACTTGGGACAAATGTGCATTTAATTGGTTCAATATTTAGTAACAAAATAACCAGCTAATTAATGTTACTGGGCGGGCAGTAAGAACTCAGAGTAAAACGCTTCATGTTGCCACTGACCAGGTGAAAACTTCAGACGTGTCCGGCTGCACAGACCGCTTCAATATGAAACTAAACGTGTGCATGTTACCTCATGAAATGTAAGTCACCTGTTTAAGACTCCAGATTTTTTTAATGCACTTTCTGTGCCATGGAATAACCATCCAGTTATTTTTGGCCTCTGAAAATAGAGAAATGGTCTACAAGAATGGCTTCAATTCCTAAATGGTTAATGTGATAGTTTGTTAAACACCTTCAATTACACCGCTGAATGTCTACATGACAAGCACATATAGTTCATTTCAGTTCCAGATGTGGTAGTGTACAAATTCAAAATTACACTGTCCAAATACTTGTGTACCTGTATGTGTGCCATGTGGTCTAATGAGCCATGGAAGGAAAAAAAAAACAAAACAAAAAAAAAAAAACAACTTTACCTTGCTGATGTGTTTCTTGAGGCATTCTTTGCAGAGCCCTGTTCTCCATCACTGTCCTCACTGCTGCTGAGCTTCAGGTCATCTTCCAACATGCTAGAAGATGGACATTAAACATAATTCATGTCAAGCTGATGCATTTTATCACAACATTGTAACTGCTGCAGTTTTTCCATTCCTGACTAAAACTGACAAACAATTTAACACTCACGAGACACTCAATCAAGTGCACCCCAGTTCGCCAAAGAATAGTTTTCGCCACCATAGCACTGATTTGTTTTGAAATCATTCATGTCCATCTTTAAAAATAGAAACAATGTCATCAAGCCTGTTACATTTGAACAATTATGTTGGAGCATCATAAGCCAACTGTTTTTCATAGATTCCAACTTGCAGTGATTTATGTAGAATCTGTAACGTCACATAATTAGGACATAACCTGGGTTCATTTAAGGATTAAAAACAACATGTTCTTGTATTCAGAGTATGTTTCTACTTGGAATAAAATTCATAGTGACACCTTAAGTTAATAAAAATAAATAAAGACAGTAAATTGTAGTCACAGTTGGCCTGTGGAATCCCTAACAGAATACAACTGATCATATGAATGTCCAAATATTTTCTCAAATCATAGTATTTGTCTAAACAATACCTTGTTATGTAAGAGGCTTCCTTAAATTATGATAACATTCACCAGTTTTCTTCTAAATCTGTATGGTCAGTTGTTTCTGCTACTTAAAGTCCTTAACACCAGAAAATGCAAACATGATGAGGATACTTCCTGAAATTTTGAACAATTATTGCTAAATGACTACTTTACATTGGACATAAGTTGATCAACATATGATAAAGGTGAAAAATCACCCTCTTTGAAAAATTCATGACTACCGTATTTTCCGGACTATAAGTCGCACCGGAGTATAAGTCGCACCAGCCACTTTATCCATTATAAAGAAAAATAAACCATAAATAAGGTCCCCTGGACTATAACTCCCATGGACATACAGGTATGTTAACATGAAAAGTTCAGATGATAATATTGTGACGGCTACCATTTTCGGATGCATATTTCACCAGTCGCAACTTGTAATCTGCAGAGTATGATTTTCTTTTTGGTGGCATTTTTTCGGGCCTTCTCCGTTGTCTTGTTATGTTATCAGTAACGTTAAAATTTTTATTTTTCTATGGTAGTCAGAAGTCGCAGGAACAGTCACACAAGCCTCGAGTGCCCTCTCGTGAGCTGCATTTTACCTACGGATGTTTGTATTTTGCGGACCACATTGCGAGCCGAACCATGCAGCGCCTACCTGCGCAGCTCATGACCTCCCAGCGGTGTCGATCCAGCTCCTTCCAAGTGCAGACGCTAATCCTCCGCCGTCGCTCAGTGCTCCCATGCAGCTCTCAGCGTCAACTCTGCTCACACTGATATCCAAGGGTTGAAGCTGTCTTGTTAGCCGTCCCGGAATAAACACCATGTTCGTCTGCTTCAAACGCTTTTCACAATCATCGACGCCAGCTCCTTCCAAGTGCACACGCTAATCCTCCGCCGTCGCTCACCCAATGCTCCCACGCAGCTCTCAGCGTCAACTTAAACACTCTGCTCACATTGATATCCAAGGGTTGAAGCTGTTCTGTTCGCCATGCCGGAATAACAGCAAGCACCGTGTTCGTCAGCTTCACACGCTGTGGGTGAGGTGAGGAATACGCATCCAAAGTTCTGTTCTCTGATTGGTTATCGCGACCAGCTTGAACTATAGGATGGCCGTCATACTACAGTGCCCATGATGCATTGCATTTCCTTTTCCGGTGGCCATTTTAAAACATAGATCGACTGTCACGTAAAATTGTTTTGTTACAGTAAATTAATTGAGATCCTACCGGTATATTTTTCATTTATAAGTCGCACCGGAGTATAGGTCGCACCCCCGGCCAAAACATGTAAAAAAGTGCGACTTATAGTCCGGAAAATACGGTATTTCATTGTGGCTGACCCGTATGAATTATATCATCATTTTCAAATGTTTGGTTTTAATGTAAAAACTACAGGCAGAATGTACAATCTGTAGATCAAAAACAAATTCTTGAATAAAAAAATAAATAATAAAGTGATATTTTTCCATCTTTTTAAAAACTTTGTGAGAAAATATGACAGGACTGAACTGAGATTTAAAGCATACCTGATCTTCAAACAGTGATTTGTAGTGAACCAGGAGGGTGGTGTACCGCTGCACCCTTAATATTACCAAAAAGTGAGAAAATAAGTATAATCAATAACATACTTCGGCTGGTCTTCACAGGTCTTGGACTGATGGCTGGTGGAACTCTTGGAAGAACTGCCCCTCTCTACAAACACCAACAATCCATTAGCAATTATGTCACAATTTTCCTTAAATGTAGACATACATATAACAGACTTTATATAGAGCAACATTAATGTCTGAAGCTGAAATGTCTGAAACTCACTGTGTCCACTTGAAAAACCTGAGTGTTGTGAGTCCTGTGATTGGAAAATAAATTAATTTTTTAATTACTTTGATGAATGCGTTCATCATTTATCCCACTTAGCTTGGCTGCCAAATTAAAATCAAGTAAAGGAAAACAACAAAAAAAGAGACTAAACCACAATTCTCAAATAGAGGTCTTTTGACATGTGACGTGCATGTAAAACTAAACAGTCAAACAAGGTATCTCTTGAATTTACTGAATTTAAAAAGTAACAAAACTGTTATCACAATGCCTTATTAATTGTGGAAAAAAGTTACGATGCTCTGGAGGTCTGCAATGCTGACCTTAGTTGGGAATGGAAATTTGGAGGGTTCTGTTTTGCAAGGGGTATGGATGGCTGTCAAAGGAGGGGGCCATGACTGAGTCATTTCCTGAAAGAAAGGGGAAAAAAAAAGAAATTGTGCAAGTATGAGCAGTGTGAGTAATGTTCTTTCTTTCAACAAAAAGTACATTTTGGCCTTCATGCACTGGAGGCATAGTGTTAGCTAAATAAAAATCATCTACACACCTTTAAAATCTCATCAACACAGTTGGCGTCACCAGAACCCTGAAGACAAAAACATCACACTTTAGCACGCTTGTCCATACACATTAAGTCAGTACAGCAGGTGAGTGGTGGTTTCCCTTTTGAGAGACACGACTCACCACCTGTTTTGTTATAAGGCTCAATGTTAAGACAGAAAGTGCAACAGTGCTGTGAAGTATCATATTTTCAGGAGGTCAAATCGCAGTCTTTTTACTAGTTTGAGAGGCCCTGTGACTTATGAGACTTCTGTACCGAAGGGAAAAACTAATTTCACATGTTCTTTATTAATAATAGTAATTTTATAAGGCTTTTCCAATCAAAGCATTCAATCAACAAAATAAACTCCAGTCATAAAATAAATACCAAGAATAAAAATGACACTATAACAATGCACAATGAAATTACTTGTGTCCCCCGCCCCTTCAAGGGGTTTTTCCCTTTTTTTTTTGACAGACGCAACTTGTACTCTGGTGTGACTTACACTCCAAAAAATATGGTAATTTAACACGGCAATTACATAATTCAGAATATAATCTTGAAGAGTTGCCTACCAAAGCAAGTCCTGAAACTTAGAGGCCCGGTTACACGGCGATCGCTGAATGAAGGAAAAAAGTCCCTATGACACAAATCACTGTGAAAAGTGGGCGAATGAGCCTGCACTTCTCCCATCACTGAAAAGCCTGCGAGTGCAGAGTGCAAAAAAGACCAAAACGAAACTGAAACAAAAGAAAAATGAAGCAAATGGCGACCTTGACGTTTTAAACAAAATTAAAACAAAGAGCCAGCGTGTGATCATTTCTGCAGCGAGTCTGTGCTATCCACAGCCACCTGCAGCTGCGCTGTCTTGACAATGTGCGCGCGCACACGCACAGTGCAAGCAGAGACATTGAGAGGCTGGAGAGAGCGGTTGGATGACAATTAAACGGAATGCTGACGGTATGGGAACTACGCAAAAGATGAGGAATCATCAAGACAGAAAGCAAAAACGTAATACGGACAAATTGAGGTTGTCGTCAGGATTCGTTCACATTTTTCAACAGTTTGAAAATTCTGCCGAAGCGCCAGCTACAGAAACAAAGCTGGATGATGGTTAAATTATGTCTCAGAAAATCAACTTAAGTCCAGATTTCTTGTTTTGTTTTTGCTTTGGTGCGCTTCATTAGTGCCGTGTGACCGGGGCTTTACATGCAAACCCCCATTTGTCTGATTTATAACTGAAAAATCTCAATGCACTCACTTTATTCTAGCAGAACACAAGAGTCTAAAGTGAATTCATTAGAAGTAGAAAGTGACAGCCCAATCTTACCTCTACAGGCTGTGAGGGAATCTTTAGTTTGGTCAATGAGGCCTTGCCGTTGGACTTCATCTCTCCCATGGTGTTGGTGTGCGACTGTCCGCTGTAGCTTTCTCCTTGGGAGGTCTTTGGCTCTGCTGTTTCCTGGCCATCCATAGGCCGGACATAGGCTGTGGGTTTCTGGAGCATGGAGCTTGGTTTAGACATAAGAGATGGGGGAAAAGCCTGACTCGAGTGCTGTCCACTGGGGAAGGAGGTGTGAACGCGTGAGGGAGAATCCCAACTGGCTTCTCTCGGAGACTTGGAGCGATATCGTTGCTCTTTGCCGTGATGCTGTTCGGCAGATGAGGTGCGGGAGTGACTGTTATTTGAAGAGTTCAGAGAGCCCTTTGCTGGGCTTGATGTGTGGGACTTTGAGTGCTCGGACCCTACACTGTGTTTACTTGACTTCTTTTCACGCACCTCTCCACCATGCCTTTGACTACTGCTGGCATTACTGCCACTGTTGCCCCTTTGGCTACCATGGCCAAGCCCTGAGCGTTTTTGGGACTGAGATGAAGAACCACTTGCTGCAGGGCCAACAGGCGTCCATTTACTACTCTGGCTGCTGCCGCCGCCACCAACTCCACGCTGGTCTGCACCAAACAATGGCACGCCCGATTTCTCCTCAGAGGAAGATGAGCTGTTTGAAGGTTTACCGCCAAGCTTTGGAAGAGTGTCTCCTCCAATTGGCTCTTTCATCTCGTCATAATTGCCCAGCATGCTCTGAATACGGCTCGACAGTTTGTCTTCCTTGCTAGACTGAAGAAAGGAGCAGAGTGGGAAAGGTGAAAAGAAGACAGTGGGCAGAGATAAATGAGTAAGAAATGAAAGGGCAGAGATAAATGTGTAAGAAATGAAAGTGGGAGAGAAAGGAGATATCATGAGCACAAGAGAAACACTTAGGTTAATTGCTTTGAATTAAAAAAAACACTTAAAATGGAGAGAAAATGTAACTCCTGCTCCAAATACTACAAATCAATGCAAACTAGTATGAACAAACTCATAAAATGGTCCCCACTGCCATACAACTAGCTTGCGTGTATTACACACACTGCTATGGCAGTAAATCTTTTATGATTCACACACACACTCATCTTCAACCGCTTAGTCCAATTAAGGGTCACGGGAGGCTGGAGCCTATCCCAGCAGTCACAGAGCGTGAGGCGGTGTACACCCAGGACAGGATGCCAGTCTGTCACAGGGACACAATCCAGACAAAAACACATTCCCACCCGCACAGACACCTACGGACAATTTAAAGTTTCCAATCCTACTAACGTGCGCATCTTTGGATGTGGGAGGAAGCAGGAGTACCCGGCGAAAACCCACGCAAACTCCACACAGAAAGGCCACAGGTGGTAAAAGTCGAACCCATGACCTTCTCACTGTCAGGCAACAGTGCTAACCATTAATCCACTGTGCTGCCTCTTATGATTGAACAGCTAAATTAATGAATTGGCACATCTCCATCCTAAAAAAAAAAAATACGATTGTTTACACATGTAACAAAGAAGATGCGTTTAAGCTAAAGGGCTGCCCAAATTCCACTAAACTGACAAAATTTAGTTTCTACTGAAATCCAAGCATTATAATGTCTGTTTATTTTTTGAAACATCTTGTCAAATTACAGTTTGTGTATAATGAAGAGAACATATTTATCAGGGACGAATTCCACACCAAACATTTTATTTTCCTTTTAAAGCAGTCTTCAGGAGGATGCGTGTGTGTGAGCATGCATGTGCTTGAGAAGTTACCTTTGACCTCGGGAGATGCAGGAAACAGCGTGCACACCCACATCCATGAGATGCCTTGTAAATCATTTCAGAGGTGTTATTTGGTTACAAAAACACCGTTTTTAGATTTACAAGGGTTTATTTCTCACTAGCTTTTACATAATATATACAAACATGTTAGATTTACTCGTACACAGAAACACAGGCTTTTTTGGAGTATTTTCTGCCATGTTGGATTAGCAGCCAGAAAGAGACCAGCCAGCAGACATCACTGTGTGCTTGCCAGCATTCCTCATGCAAGTCTGGGGGAACCCCCATGTGATCTATGATGTCACAAGTCTGTACTGTTGCTGTCCTAGTAGTTCAAGGCCGACTGTTCTTTTCAAAACTTATGGGCCTTTCACACTGAATACTTCAGGCCAATCCGTCAACGCTTCCAAATCCGTCGGATGCATTTCCAACGCATCGTGACGTCAAGACGTTTCGCTTTGGAAGAGGCAAGGGGGCGGAGATTGCTACGTCACACTCTGGCTGTTTCCACAACCTGAAAAAAGTTCAGCCATCGCCATCTTGAATTTCTGGCGCCTGAACCACAAAAAAGCTTTAAAAAACAGCAGAACGATTCTCCCATCACCCTGCAGGGAGAAGCTTTTTTCAGCTACTTTTCGGAGTGACGCGGACCGAGGGAGGACTGACGACTTGGTGGGATATCGATCGAACGGCGACAGCGGGCCAACCCACACGGAGAAGCCAGCCTTCAGTTATCATTCCTGGGCAGACCGAGGCAGGCAGCCGGGGGGATGGAGCAAACCCACTCAGTCCGAAATCTCCCACTTTTTGGATATATGCGAAGTCCCAGTTTGCCCAACAGAGTTTAGTTCTACAGCTTTATCGAGGTGAGAATAAAATAAAATAAAACGTGACATTTCTGCACTGCTGTGAAGGTTTATTGATCGGCTAACATTAGCTTAGCTTGTTAGCACAGTTGATCTGAGTGAACGCTTTAATTTGTAAATGGTTCAGTCTTTTTATTTTTACCAAATAAAGTTACAGCTTTTTTCGGAGACCACAAATTTCAACTTTAAATAACTTTTTTTTCGGGCATTTTTTTCACCTCGTTTTTTTCCCTATATATATATATATATATATATATATATATATATATATATATATATATATATATATATATATATATATATATATATATATAAACTGTTTAGTGTTTCTTTATATTTAAAAGAAATATTTTTATTTGTTCCAATCAGGAACATTTGCTGTGCAGACAACCAAACTTCCACTGATGAGCTGAACACCACGAAGTCCAGTCGAAAGAAAACATCTCTGCTCTTCAAAATAGGACAAAAGTGTCTTCAGCAACACCACCAGAGTTCAAAGCTGCAGAAGAGACCTTCATCTGGTCCAGAGAATCCAGCATAACATCACTTGCTTCTAAATAAAAGGCTCTTTCAACAGCAACTATTTTTATTTTTTATTTTTAAAAGCTGTTTCATTTTATATTTTAACAATAAATGAACGGATCATTAAAAATGTCCATGAATCAAAGTAAAAAGACATTTGCACAGGTAGAAGCTCTCCACTTATTGTGCTCAAATTCATATTTTAGAAATGACTGTCCTGATAACAATATTAAAGGCAATTACATATTTTGGCAAAATTACAAGTTGAAATGACTATAAAAAAAATTAAATTTTATGTCACAGAAATCCTACTTTACAATCACACTGCAGTCACTGTTAAATTATTTCCTGGTGCATTTATAATAAACATTTGTATTTATTTACAGTGTCTGTTTTTCTGGTTGAATTGAGATATAAATCTACCAGACTTAAAAAATGTACAAATTTCCATGTTATTTTGTCTAAAAATAAATGTCGGAGGTTCCTTATATTAAAAAATAAATTATCTAATCTGAAATAACAAGTGGTTTTAATTTACAGATGAAAGGTTTCTAAAGAACCATTTATTGATGTATTTAGCTATTTTAATTACAAGTGTACTAAACGTTTTTTAACAGTAATCAGAAATTCTGAGGTAATAAACAACAACAACAAACATTTCCAAGGATTTTTCTTCAGAAAACTGCTCTATAAATGAACAGTCCTGTGAAACGTTTGTTTTGTACAGATCAGCGGTTTCTGCACCAATCAGTTTTGTAGAGATCAGTGGTTTCTGGCACTAGTCTTCTGTGTTTTGGCTGGCACATCGTTCCTATTGGACAGCGCGAAGGTACGTCACAGCTCAGAGCATCGAAAGGTGGATTGGGTTGAACTTTGATGGCGTCAGCCTGCTGACAAGCGGCAATGCGCGCTCCTGTCAGAAGCGTCAGTTTAGCTTGGCTTTTGATGCGATGCTTCTGACGCATCTAAAAAGCAACGCGTCTCACTGAAAATAATGCTTTTAAGACCGATTTTTGGCGCATTTGACACTTCTGACGTGTTCAGTGTGAAAGGCCCATTACCCTCCAGGGGAACTTTTTATTAATTTTATCTAGACAATGCAAATTTTGATCATAATGGCAATGTACTATTAAGAATTTGCTATTTGAAGACTAAAACTAAATCATAGTGGTGCCAAAGAAAATTCTTTTATGCCTTAAATCTTAAAAAGCTTAATGGCCTTACACCTTTAAAGTTCCCTCACAACCTAATCTTATCCAGTGTAACTTATTCTGCTGAAAAAGGGATGGAACACCAGCTCTCATTGTGTACCAGAAGACACGGGGCATGGCTACAGTACACACTTCATGTTAATGGATAAACCATACGGTGGTGTCAGTGTTGCATAATCCACATCATGATGCCATACCAGTGGTGACTTTAATGTCTGCATATCACACCGCCCAAGCAACAAACACCAGCTAACATAACCTGGTGTGCATGTATGCATTTTAAATAGTCTCTAAGGCAATAAGTTGGAGATTTTTTTTTTTTTTTTTTTAAATCAGTACCATCTTGTTCATAACTTTTTTGGGGGGGGGGGGGGGGGCAGGGGTCCCAAGATAGTACCCTCCCACCAAACATAATGGTGTTGTAGTAAGCAACATAACTGCATGTTTATAAGTTTATAACCGGACAATAAATTACTGAGACCATGATTTCAACCTTGAGATTGCCTAATGTGCCTGGTTACATGAAAATAAAGTAATATCTCACAACAACCTGATATGTTTATATGTATATGCCTAATTTGTTATGCATACCTGAAATTTCCAATGTCTCAGTTATACTTTAACTCTTAGCAGACACGTTTACATTTGTTCTGTGTAGCTGAGGTGGAAATGCATGAACAGTGCATTAGTTTAGACAAAAAAAAAAAAAGTTACTGCTGTTCTACATCTGGAAGCCTGCAGCTGTGCGCACAAATGGCCTTTACCACAGCATGCACACGCACACACAGTCTACTTAGTGAAGCACAGCACAGGCCATCCAACCCTTAAGACTCATGAGCAGGACACACATGCCGTAGAAAAGCCAGTGACGTTAACAGTTGACTTTTTCCTTGCTTTTGTTTCACAAAATGCCAAACAAAAAAAATCCAAAAAAAGAAAAACTAAAACCACAATAAGGGATCATTTGCTGTCACGTTCTCTGTCTCTCGTGTTAAAGTCAGAGCTTTTTCATGTGTTTACCTTTCACATTGTTAGGTGGGGTGGTGAGCAAGTGGTTAGTACACTTGGTTTCAGTGTGGAAAATTCCAGGTTCAAACCCCATTCCTACCCATTTCTCCGTGTAATGTGGAGTTGCGTCAGAAAGAAAATCCGGTGTAAAACCTGTGCCAAATCAACATCCAGCTCCACCTTGGATCTGCTATGGTGACCCCAAAAACAAGGGAGCAGCTGAAGGGACTTACCTTTTTACCTTTCACATTGAGAATCAAAACACACAGGCCAGTGCTCATACGTCCACACTGACACCTTTCTATTTCCAACTTGTCAGGACACATTCCTCACTGCCACTTTGATGGTTCAGTCTAGATCAGAAGGGGAGCCACTTACCTATGCTTAAATCTAGTTAGTGGTAAAGGTTAGCCAAGTACAGATGACTCAAATCCTCTTTAAAATTACAGTGACTGGCCTACATCCGTTTATGAGTAAGAGAGACCAGAGTGTCATTTGTGTGCTTTCAACAGTTGCACAGATGCTATTCAAAGGAAGAGCAGTGTCATTATGCTCAGACTTGCGTTATAGGAGCTCAAAATTTGGGCATTGGCACCTAAACATTCATTTAATAATCAAATATCTGGAACAGTATATTCAGGGTTTTCCAAATAATCAACGGAAATTATGAAGCAGGTTTAGTCAGTATTATGACAAGGACCTCAACTCATCCAAGTGATCAGGATTACCTAAAATCTAATAGAGAAAGTTGAATTTTCAGCATCACTGCTTTTGGACATGACAATTTGCCAAAATCACTAGTTCTGCATCTGCAACATGACAGAATCACTTTAGGTTCTGATTGGCAACTACCCGAGCAGACCAGTGGTGGCATGTGAGCATCCACTTAAGGTGCGTTTACACATAACCAAGACGCGTTACGAATGTCATTTTTCTGTCATTTGTGACACATTCCTGACATTCTTAATGTGACTTAACGCATCTGAATAGGTTTCTTAATAGTGCGTGCTGGTGCGTGATATTCTTGATATTCGTGGAGCATGTTTTTGCCTGTCAAAAAATCTTCCACGAATGTCACACAGCACCCTCATTTCGTCTCACGTCGTGGAGGTCGCAACTGAGCGTATTGATCTGTCTTGATGAGTAGTGATCCTTAATACAAGGTGACAACGTTGTAGTGGTTCCTGTGATGGTTCTTGGAGCCCAAACTGTCACGCGTTATTACGAAGTGACACGGAAACTGTCAAGTTTTGAGACGACTTGTAACGCGGCGTCACAATTCACTGCGCGCCACGACGAATCAGTTTTCTGTCACGTGCGCACAATTAAACTCGGCTCCAAGTGTCGTTCCACAGTTCCTGCTGAAGCTCCTCAGGATGCTCCTGCAGGTGTTCCACCTGCTGTTGTAATCGATGAGCGGGAGAACGAGTCTGAGCCAGAGGAACCACAGGAGCGAGACTCACGTGCAGCCAGACATCTCTGCACCTCCTCCAGTCCGGCGGAGGAAGAAGCGAGCGCACAATTAAACCCTGCTGCACCCCATTCAGTTTGATTGCTGACACCAAGTTGGTTAAAAGACTAATTTCAGTGCTCTTCAGCGCGCTCCTGCAGGTGTTCCACCTGCTGCATGTGCCTGATGTTTGGGAAAATGCGTGAGACGAGAGCCGCATGAAGCCACACATCTGGCTCTGTCCTCCTCCTCGCTGCGCCACTCCATGGCACAGAGCCCAACTACGCATGCAGTCAAAGTTCTTCTGAAAAACTGGAGCGATCTGAATTCGGTTGGATGAATATGGGTGTGTGTGTGGAGACAATTCATCTCGTTCACAACGTGACAGAACTTAACGATGCACTGTTACGCACAATAGCGCGCAACAATACGGAACACTATTCTTGACCGTGCGTAATGGTTCCTGATAATTCTCCAGCAACACGTGCCATTAATCGTAACGTGTGGTTAACAGGTTGCAGCAGTTCCTGAGGTCACCTGACGCCGCTGCCCTGAATAATCACATTCGTGATCAGCGGCCAAGAATGTGTACTTCGTGGCATTCATAACTTGTCGTTATGTGTAAACACAGCATTAGTCTTTTCAAGTTGCTGGCATCCATCAAGCCTGCACACTGAAAATGCTCAGTCAAGCATGTCAAATGTTCGGCGTTGTAGCTGATGTTTCCCAACAGTGCAAGCAGTACATCTTACCTGAGGTCATGTCCACATTAACACAGCTCAATCTGAAGCCACTGCTAATGGCTGAAAAGTTCACACATACTGGTAAAATGAAGTCCCTCCGGCTGATCCCTTGTTTTGAGATAATCATGGCTTGTATATTAAATACGTACCTTTGGTTCTGCTCAGGTTTCTTGTTGTGACTAATAAGGTCCATTAGTACTTAGACTGTCAGTATTTTTTGTAATGTTATGTCTGTACACAACCACAATGCAGCTGAAATCAGGGTTGCAACAAATGATTATTTTCATAATTGATTAATCGAGAAAATAAATCAGCCCATTAATCAATTGTTCAGTCTGGAAACTGTGGATCAATGTTTTACAGATCACACAACCTTCAAATTGAGCAATGACAAGACTAGTGAGGAAAGCCATCAAAGTTACAGGCATCTTTGGCTAAATAAACTGTCTATATTGCTGTAAATGGCTGTAACTCCTAAATGATTAATGCCACATTTCTGTTAAAACACTTGGATGAAAGCTAAGAGCCCGGACCTCAAACACATTTGGCATTATGACTTAATTAGAACAGAGTGGTGATGCTGGGCCACTTAGAAGGAGAAGGGTCTTTTAAATTTTTTAACCTGTGATGGAGTGATGAACTGATATTTCATAACCCCGTGACTGGCAAGGCAGATTTAGACAATATACAAAGTGCTTATTCATAATATGTCATCCCTGCTGCTTTCACCACATACTATACAATTACCAATGCCAAGTAGGTATCTTATTCACCTTGACTCACTACTTTCCTTAGAAAACGCCAGTGTTACATAATTAATATCTAAATTTGCGGTAACTGTGCACAAATCAGCCAAATGCAATTTGGAATTTTACTGGCATTTCAACAAAGGCGAGGCAGGAGGCCATGTTGAGACATGTTTCATAAAACGAGTTCTGCATAAGTGAAGCATGGATATTGAACTTTGATCACACAAACTGTAAACAGTAGCTATATTCACACCGGTTCACTGTTTACCTGTAACTGTACAGGGACAAAAAACACTAACCTAGATTATCTGAAGAATTTTTCCAAAAGCTACTCATGTGAAATAAAACTGAAAAAGTCAACCTTGCAAAAACAGCTGAGTTTTACCTATAAAGCAGCAAAATGGGTATTGCGTCAAATATTACATTGTGTGTGTGTGCAGAAAACTGGCACCAAAAAAGCATTTCAAAGCGCAAAGACAAAACTATATCACATGAACAAAGCTTTGTCTAACTGCAATGTTACAAAAGCTGAGTGAAGAATGAAACTGAAAAAGAAAACCAAACTTACAACTTTGTAGGGTTCAGGAAAAAGAGGTGAATTTGCTGGGAATGCCTCTCCCCCCTGCTGTATTTCTTGGTTTCGCCTTTCTCTTTCTTTCATTCGGAGCACATTCCGGTCCTCACAGTTCATGTTGCTAAAACACAGAGGACAAAAAAAAATGTAATGTGGAAAAATACAGTACAGAGCAGAGAGCATTATTCCATGCAGAGGAAACTTAAAATGATAAAGAGGCCATATTTCAGGAGTAAACCATGACAAATGTACAGGTTAAGACTGTTATTTACACATTTGGTCAAATGTTAAGGGACAAATACACTGTATGAGAAATCAAGTTATGCAAGTCCATAAACTAGTATGAAGGATAACCTTTTACAAGTGAGCGGTCAAGTTGTTGACCACCAAAAATTTAGACTACCTAGAAAAGTCAATTTTGATTTGACAGTTTTTGGGAGGGATCATCAATGCAAACAATTATGGCCAATGATTTCTTCCTCCTCCGGCTGCTGCAGGTCAGCGATGAAGGTGGACGATTCTGTGCAGGAGATTACTGACAATTTGAAGTTTTTGGATGTGACTCTTTAGGTCCTTACTGTAGGGTGTTGCAGACCGAATGACCCCCCCTAAAAATCGGTCCCCCCTGCCTTCACTGCGCATGCGTCATTTCAGAGTGTCAGCAGCCATGCACCAATTATCGCCTCTTTCTGCTTAAAACGGCCTCGTTTCTGCTTAACACTGCCTTTAGAATGATTTAAGAGGTTTTACTTAGTCATGTGATGGTTGACAATCACATTATTCCCTTTGATTGCTTTGAGTGTAGAGTCAGACTCAGACAGTCAGACTCAGACATGCCAGTCAACTTAATTAACTCGTGGTTTCAGATAAGTCACGGCCCGATTTTGTGGACCCCCACTCACGCGAGTTAATGGGGCTCACCTGTATTTTGTCCTGGACCTCCAAATGGCATTCAAACACACAACAGTATCTTCCAGTGTTCGATTGCAGCCAAAACAAACACTTGTGGTGCATTCACACGTTGACAGGGGCCATCATGGTATAATCACTGTTGTCTGCAGTAGCAGATTTAGATTGTCCTGGACTACCAAAATGGACATTAATTAACAGTGTTTTAATGTTTTGCTAAATGTGTTCAAGCAGGAGGCCGTGGCTCCGATTGATGCCTTAAAAAAAGGAACCTTTTTTGACTTTACATTTTGAATCTCTCTATTACCATATAAATTGCTCTAATGGGTTTTTGAAAAAATTGCCTCTGTATTGAAGTAGGTCATGTGTTGCTGTTCATCTTTCACCTTCAGAGGTAAATAATGTATTGGATTTTTGTTATTGTTGAGGCAAACTGAAATGATGACGTACTGTTGCAGTGTGTGGATGACACTCACAGAAATAATGGAAAATCCAGTTTACAGTCTCTTGTATATCAACAAAGTGAAACCAGCATGAGGCTGAAATGTACTACTGTATATGAGAAAAAATTATGAAACAAATTCCACGTAAACACTAGCTGCGCATGTTGCCCTGCTGAAATTTTACATGTTGTCTGACTCAGCTGTGCCATGGCTTTACAAAATAAAGGCAAACTTATTAAGTCATGACACAGTTGCCACTGTGAAAGTGTCCAGAGTGGTATTCTCAAGACTTCACATTTTTTCTACATTTTGTTATTTTACAGCCTTATTCTAAAATGGAGTAAATTCATTTTTCTTCTCAAAATTCTACTCAAAACACCCCACAATGACGATACGAACAAAATTTTGAAATTAAGCTAAGAAATCACATGTACATAAGTATTCACACAATTTGCTCCATACTTTGTTGATGCACCTTTGGCAGCAATTACGGCCTCAAGTCTTCTTGAATATGATGCCACAAGCTTGATGCACCTATCTTTGGGCAGTTTTGCCTGTTCCTCTTTGCAGCACCTCTCAAGCTCCATCAGGTTGGATGGGGAGCGTCGGTGCACAGACATTCTGAGATCTCTCTAAAGATGTTCAATCGGATTCAGGTCTGGGCTCTGGCTGGGCCACTCAAGGACATTCACAGAGTTGTCCTGAAGCCACTCCTTTGATATCTTGGCTGTGTGCTGTGGGTCATTGATCTGCTGAAAGATGACTCATCGCTACACTCTGAGGTCATGAGTGCTCTGGAGCAGGTTTTCATCCAGGATGTCTCTATACATTGCTGCATTCATCTTTCCCTCTATCCTGACTTGTCTTTGGTTTCTTAGTTTTTACAACCTCTGGCAAAAATTATGGAATCACCGGTCTCGGAGGATGTTCATTCTGTTTAATTTTGTAGAAAAAAAGCAGATCACAGACATGACACAAAACTAAAGTCATTTCAAATGGCAACTTTCTGGCTTTAAGAAACACTGTAAGAAATAAAGAAAAAAAGATTGTGGCAGTCAGTAACGGTTACTTTTTTTAGACCAAGCAGAGGAAAAAAAATATGGACTCACTCAATTCTGAGGAATAAATTATGGAATCACCCTGTAAATTTCCATCCCCAAAACTAACACCTGCATCAAATATATATATGTATATACTACAAATAATCTCCTTGTAAAGATGGCCAATGTAAATCTGTTGTTCTACCCAAATTAGAGGCCTGCTTAGTATTTGCACAAAGGCAAATTAACATACTGCCTTATAACATCTAAATAGCCCAAAGATATCAAACAGTCCAGTGTTCATGAGTCATTACTAAACAGGGACTAAACACAAGGTGAGAGCCAGTCAAAATGAATCTAAGAATCACTACAATGAGAGCAAGTACTTATAATACATGCAGTAAACAAGCACCAGCGTGTTAAAGACAAGGGAGCAATAAATCCCTCTCTTTCTTATCCTTCTGCCTGGTCGCTCCATCCTCAGCATCCTTCTCCCAGTTTTATCTTCATCCTTCACTCCAAACATCTCAGTCTCCCCTTCAAGCAGTTCTACCTGTTGTGTTCCTCAGAAATGCTCATTGTAAATTCTGTCCATTCACATCTCTCCCAAGTAAAAAAAAAAAATCGACATCTTCAGCTCCTCCAACACCAGCGTTCCCTCCTTTTTTTGTTAGGGTCATAATCTCTCAGCTATACAACATACCTGGGTTTACTATGGTCTTAAAAATTTTCTTGCCGATATCCCATCTTAAAATGACTGTCACTCTTCTCCACCCTCCCTACATCCTTTTCTCCAACTCTCTACTAAGACTGCAATGAATGATTGCCTTTGTAATTGATTATGATCATTTCTTTGATTTTTCAAATGATTTGTTTTATTAGTCAATTTAACTGCTTTTTGAATTCTGATGCTCCTTAATTCAGTAACTGTGTGAAGCTTGAGTGGGCCCTTAAAACTCCTACTCTGACAAACTGCGGCAGAAAGCAATTTTTACAGTCTTGCTGTTGTACACCAACACAACAGAGCTGAAATGAAGCAATGAAAATGGACTTGTACTGTGGAATTCACCAGCACTAGGGCTGCAGCTATTGATTATTTTAGTAATCGAGTATTCTATCAATTATTCTGGCGATTAATCGAGTAATTAGATGAGAAGTACTTTTGTGTTTTTAAACAACATCAATAGTCCAGGGCTCTCCCTAAGCAATGGTACAATGTCGCTGCACCATCACACAGATTGTCAAATTTAGTGTATTCCTTTCCGTTTTCCTGGGTAATTCTCTATTTTTTCAAATCTTTACAAGTTTTGGATCTTTCCTGGTGTCAGGATCTCAGTACTCCCCTGACACCAGAGTGTAAGGGCAGGCAGTCGGTGCAATCCTCAGTCAGTCAGGCTGCACGTGAATGTGAGCACTACCTGTGAAAAACTGGTCTCCGGAGTGCAGGTTTTCCACAAAAGCCACACTGATAAAGCCGCTCTGCAGCCTGTCGACAAATACTTGACTTAAAGTACACGACGTGGGCCGATTCTAGTCACCAGGCGGCCAGGGACGCAAAGCCGTGTCAAAATGTCTATTCGGCCAAAGTCTTGACATTTTGCTGAAAAGGTGATGGGGATGTGGCTTTCTGTTTTTTTGTCTTTGTTCCCCCTGCCCCAACTTGTAAAATTTAACAATTTTTATATTCTTTTTCTGTTTGTTTGTTGTTTTTTTTTAAGGTTGGTGGACTAGGACCCTGCTTGAATTTCTTTTTATCCCAGGTGACTCACCTGCTGTGAGGGGAGTGCTGAGGGCCCCTCACAGCGGGCAGAGAGAGCCGGCCGTGAGGCAATAGCCACTCCCCACATAGCACAGCGAGCAGCCAGCGGACCAAACAGTGTTTTCTAAAAACAGACAGACACTGTTTCACTTGAAATGTACAGTAAGCTATTTCAGATGATCAGTGTGGACCATGTTTCTCTTAAAAGGCTTTATTTTACTCTGTGTGTTGGAAAGCCGTAGCTTTTGGCGCTACATTGATTAGCTCTTACACGGCTTATGCATTGTGCATGCTCTAGTCTTCTTCTGTTTTTTTTCTGGGGATGTTACAGTGCCACACACAGGCCTGGCATATGTACTACAACGTTAAAGCTTCGAGGCACAGAATCTGCCTCAAACATTTTTTGCAATGGAATTATTCAAATTACTCAATGAATCGTTTCAGTCCTAACCAGCACATAATTTAAATTTCACTGAAGTTTAATAACCCTTTCTAAGCCTGTATCCCATCGATGGGAAATTCCACTTTTTATTTGTGATATACTGACAAGCCAAAATGAGGCAGGTGGTTAAATCATTTCCAAATTATTTCACATGAATCATTTCTAGAATGTGTGTTGTATTACTATTTCCTTTTGCACACTTTCACTTTTTTCCCCCAATCTCAAACTGTCAACACATCACACATTTAAGATTCCACTCCTAAGTGCCTTAATCATTTTCATCATCATCAATCATTTCAATTTTAAAACGAGAACCCCAAACAGACCCAGTTATGCCTATGGCTAGATAGTGCTTTAAAATAAAATTTTATTATACACACATACATACATACATACACATGGCAGGGGTGGTGGGGAAGTGGTTAGTGCACTTTGTTTCAGTGCAGAAGGTTCCCGGTTCAAACCTCACCCGTTACATTTCTCAATGTAACGTGGAGTTGCATTTGCAAGGGCATCCAGTGTAAAACTTGTGCTACTTCAACATGCAGATCCACCTCGGATTTGCTGTGGCGACCCCGAGTGCAAACAAGGAAGCAACCAAAGTGACTATATAGAGACACAGAGACAGAGAGACAGAGTGAGAATGCGCTTCACATTCTACTTTAGTTAAGCAGAAAAGTTAAATTAAGTAAAAATATATTATATGGCTCATCAATTAAACTTAGTGCAGAACTGTAGTAAAACGTAGGCCCAGAATAATACAAATGATACATTTTAGGTGTTGGTGATTGTCTAGTGGTTAAGCAGTGGGTTTCAGACCAGAGGATCCTCAGTTCAAACCCCAGCCTGGCCGGACAATCACTTAGAGCCTTTGGGCAAGGTCCTTAATCCCCAAGTTGCTCCCGGTGTGTAGTGAGCTCCTTGCATGGCAGCACCGTCACATTGAGGTGTGAGTGTGTCTGTGTGAATAAGTGAATGCAAGGCATCATTGTAAAGTGATTTAAGCTTCTGATATATATGGAAAAGCATTATATAAATGCAGGCCATTTACCATTATATTTAGTGGACAAAATTATATTATTATTATTACTACTACTACTACTAGTAGTAGTAGTATGAAAAAATGTCTTCAAAAGTGGACCTTTAATCTAAGGCTGTTGTGGGGGGCGTTTTGTCATCTTTCTGTCTGGATGAGCCCCTGGTCTGAACCATTTGAGTAGGAAGAACGGAGAAGTTGTGTATGTATGTGGAAAGTGCAACCTGATTGACAGGTAAAATTTTAATCAATGCTTTTATGTTGTGCCATCCTATGAAAGATTGTGGGTCTATTAGAGAAAAAAAAAGCAACGCATTAAGATTTATTAATTTAAAAAAAAAAATTTACGCACCATGGGTATGTGGCTGTTTTTTTTGTTGTTGTTGTTTTGTGGCTTTTTTTTTTTTCTTTTTGCTGCAACTCGTTTTACCTGCACTAACAGTCAAAGGAAGCACAGAGACACTGAAAGAATAAGCATAAATATGTAAGTAAAACTAGCCGCAGATGTGCTGCTCTAGCTCTCTGTGTCATCACCGTGAGACAGACAATACGAATTGTTTTTTCAACTCGGAGCTACTGCACAAAGCAGCAGACTTACTGCTCGCAACATCCAACTGTAATATATCGAAAAAACAGGGATGGGATCACAGATCCGCATACTGAACATCTTACACCGATACTTCATTAATACCATGATCTGGTACAGACCCTTATGGTAAACTGTTGTTTTCAACAACAGCATGACAGGAAACTGCCGTTGCTGCTCGTTGAGACACACGCACACCTCAACATGTGCTGTTGAAAGAAATATTTTTAGTTTTTATGCTTGCCAGAATTCACAGCCAGAGCTTTGTGTTTTAATTATAACCTTGTGCAAAATTCTAAAGTATTGCTGTGTCTTTCATTACCTCCACCAACGAACTTGGAGGTAGTTATGTTATCACCCTGTTTGTCTGTGAACAGCATGGACCCACAATTTTTCATATATAGTTATGAAATCTTTACTGAAGATTCATATCCTGAAAAGCAAGAATTGATTCAATTTTCAAGGCTATATGTCAAAGGGAAAAATCAGGAAAAATCCTTATCTTTAACACTGAACAAATTTTAAAAACTGTCAAAAAATTCTAATTTCTTTCATATTTGAAAAGCATTATGTAGGATAGTATCCTTTATATTGACTGACAAAGTTTGATCCAGATTACAGATTGTGGCCATTTAACATTGAAAACCCCATTTGATGTACCGTATTTTCCGCACCATAAGGCGCACCTAAAAGCCTTAAATTTTCACAAAAATCAGCCGTGCGCCCTATAATCCGGTGCGCCTTATGTGCACACTGATTTCCAAAATCTGTAAAAACGACCGACGTTGTCTTTGACCGTCGGAATATCGGACCATTTCCCGCTGACACAGGGACGTAATACGTAAAGTACATACGCTGGCAGCGTAGAGTATGTACACTGCCAGCAATAAACCAATCAGAGAAGAGTCCGTGATACGTACACTTATCTCCGCCACTCCTCCGGTAGTTACCGTATACTACAGGTATCCAGCAAAACAACATTTGTCTGTCTAAGGACCCCCGAAAATGGTGCCAGCGAAGAGACATGCTTACGAGGCATAATTCAAACTGCAGGCTATCAGTTGTTGTTCATGGGAATAGAGCAGCTGCGAGAGGAAACAAGAAAATGAACTGCGCCAAGTTAAAAAGACCAAACGGAGTTTCCGTGGAAACAAAGCGAGGTGGCCACAGCTAGAAGACCAACTCGAGCAATGGGTCATTGAACAAAGAACAGCCGGGAGAAGCGTCTCTACAGTCACCATTCGGCTGAAGGCAAAAACGATAGCGATGATGAGAGGACAGATGAGCGGGAACCTGGCGTGTTTGATGGCGAAATTGCGCAGCTGTTCAATTCAGACACAGAAGATGAGGACTTCGATGGATTTGTGACAGAACCATAATAAAAAAAATAATGTGAGTACCATATTGTTTAATACCGGTAGTTCAATGTTGTTAAAAAGTTCAAATAAACTCACCGTTTTGCTTCCGTGACCCTTTTTTTTTGTAGACTATATGTTTTAGCGTGCGCCTTTTTGTAAGGGTTAAGTACCCGCTAATTGAGGCCACGCCTTATAATCCGGTGCACCTTTTGTAACGGTTAAGTACCCGCTAATTGAGGGCGTGCATTATATTCCGGTGCGCCTTATGGTGCAGAAAATACTGTATATTTTACATTATATCTTAATCAAACGTGCCTCATTCACTCTCATATTTGAAAGTGGAGTGCAGACTGACACTCACTATCAGCTAACAAAGTTTGATCTGGATTTTGACCCGGATTGTGGATTTTGGGATTGAGGCTCTTTAATATTGAGAAGTCCATTTGATGCACATTTTGCCTTATATCTCAATCAAAAGTGCCTCACTCATTTGTGACAATGAGGTACAAACTGGCACTCTCAATGAATAGACTAAGTCTGATCTGTATCTAAGCTGTATTGTTGCATTAGCAGATATTTGACTCTTTTTAACAATGAAAAGCCCCTTTGAGCTATATTTTGTATTATGTTTTAGCTTTATGAAAACCCACTTCTAACAGGACTTTAACCTTGAAAAATGTTTCTAAGGTAAACATTTGTGGAAATGGAAACTCATATTGGCGGAGGTTTGCTCTTTATTAGTGCAATGTTCTAGTTTAAGAATTTCATCATCTGTTTCATTAATACTGCAGAATGGCGTTAATTATGTGATCATCTACTGTCCAAAAGACTGGTTTGTCACTGGAATGTTGGAAAGAAAACAAAACTTGCCTGTGCCTTCTTGCACCACTGGCAATAATATCTGTCCATCTTCCACTCTCTTCTATACCTAGTGAGAGAATATTCAATGAAGATGGGACCATTTTTCAAGAAAAGAACAGTTTCAGTGGAGAGAATGCAAAGCTGTGTCCTGCATTATTGCTTGTAGCTCAAAAAGTGGAACTTTGTGAGGGAAAAAAAAAAACAGATTTGGAGACAACAGTGAGAGTAGGGCCACGAAATACAAATTAAACAAGTAAACTGTTGAAAGTAAGGATCTGTTTCTTGACAAACAACCGGGCACTACGACTATGACAACAACATACACTACATTTTTTTTTTTAATCAATTTTGTTTGTTTTTTGAAGCAAGTTAAAATTTTCAGTCTCAGGAACAAGAGCCTGATCCTTCCCATCTGCTGCTAAATGCTGGTAAGTGCACTCTTTTTGTCAAAACAAAGTTTAGGACCCTGTCACACATTGATGACGTAGCCAGCGTATGCCAACGTATGAAAAATGCGCTGAATACACTGGATATGTCAAATACATTATGGAGCTGTCACACCATGACAATTTAGCCAGCGTATGCTGACAGCCCAGTTTCCACCGAGCAGTTTGGGTCGGTACTGCATGGTGTGGTTTGGGTCAGAACAGTTATGTCTGGCTTGGTTTGTGTTTCGACCGGCGACAGAACCCTTCTGTGCATGGCCAAAATTTTTTGATGTACCGTATTTTCCGGACTATAAGTCGCACCGGAGTATAAGTCGCACCAGCCACTTTATCCATTATAAAGAAAAATAAACCATAAATAAGTTGCACTGGACTATAAGTCCCATGGACATACAGGTATGTTAACTTAACATGAAAAGTTCAGATGATAATATTGTGACGGCTACCGTTTTCAGATGCATATTTCACCAGTCGTAACTTACAACCTGCAGAGTATGATTTTCTTTTTGGTGGCATTTTTTCGGGCCTTCTCCGTTGTCTTGTTAAGTTATCAGTAACGTTGAAATTTTTATTTTTCTATGGTAGTCAGAAGTCGCAGGAACAGTCACACAAGCCTTGAGTGCCCTCTCATGAGCTGCATTTTACCTACAGATGTGTTTGTATTTTGCGGACCACATTGCGAGCCGAACCATGCAGCACCTACCTGCGCAGCTCATGACCACCCAGCGTTGTCGATCCAGCTCCTTCCAAGTGCAGACGCTAATCCTCCGCCATCGCTCAGTGCTCCCATGCAGCTCTCAGCGTCAACTCTGCTCACACTGATATCCAAGGGTTGAAGCTGTTTTGTTAGCCGTCCCGGAATAAACACCATGTTCGTCTGCTTCAAACGCTATTCACAATCTTCGACGCCAGCTCCTTCCAAGTGCACACACTAATCCTCCGCCGTCGCTCACCCGGTGCTCCCACGAAGCTCTCAGCGTCAACTTAAACACTCTGCTCACACTGATATCCAAGGGTTGAAGCTGTTTTGTTCGCCATGCCGGAATAACAGCAAGCACCGTATTCGTCAGCTTCACACGCTGTGGGTGAGGTGAGGAATACGCGTCCAACGTTCTGTTCTCTGATTGGTTATCGCGACCAGCGTGACTTATAGGACGGCCGCCATACTACAGTGTCCATGATGCATTGCATTTCCTTTTCTGGTGGCCATTTTAAAACATAGATCAACTCTGTCACGTAAAATTGTTTTGTTACAGTAAATTAATTGAGATCCTACCGGTATATTTTTCATTTATAAGTCGCACCGGAGTATAGGTCGCACCCCCGGCCAAAACATGTAAAAAAGTGCGACTTATAGTCCGGAAAATACGGTACTCTTGATGTACATCAGCACGATTAAACCTGCTCTTAACTTATACAAAACTTACCCATAACGTATTAGACATACGCAAGCCTTTTAAATATGGTCGGCGTATGCTTGCTAAATCATCAAGGTTGACAGAGGTGTTAGTTTTTGATTAGCTACAAAGAAGTGATTCCCAAACTGTAGGCTGAAGACACAGGTATAAATCCGCAGGTCATCAGCAGAACAGTGGAAATCAATCCGGTATACCGAGAGATACTAAATAAAGGGAAACCAAAAGTGGGCCCAGAACAGAACCCTGAGGTTCCACATACACACAGTGCTACTTCTGTGATGGGTCATATTTAACTTGTACTTCTTATTTAGACTTTGTAGAAGCAATGTACAGTACAAGAAATGAAAATGTTTGATAACTCAAATGTGAACTTTTTATTTTCTTAGACTGACAGTAACACGGGCACTTAACTCTATGGTAAATCTGTCTGGTGTAAGCATTTTTCATACCTGAGTGCAGGGTTGTATTTAAGCCACTTACAGCAACTTGAAAATCCATCCTGCTATGGAAAAGTAGCTGTAAATGTAATTATTTGTATTCAAAATCTTTATATTTAGTTTGTCCAATTACTTGTGGGCTCTGAAAACACACGTGTGCTGCAAATGACTGTCATTCGTAAATAGTTAATGAATTATTTTTCTGAACCCTTTGAACAATTTGAAAAGCTGCCTTTAGTTGTCAAATATGTACAGTGCTTTACTATGATTACAATTCTTATAAGAGTGTTGTGCATTGCTGTTATAATGGAAAAACAATGCAACAGACCTTGTACACGAGGCACTTAAAGAGGACTCAAATTAGAAAGCAAAAATAGAATCCAGTTACCAGGTTTACTAAATACTGGAAACCATGTGTAACTTTTTAATATTTCTTTTCTTATCTACCACATGAGGAAATGTTATTTTTTTCTGTCCAGACCTCAGTAACATATAGCTGTATAAATAGATCTATAAATGTAGTCTAATATTTAGCCACAAAACAATGT
Source organism: Thalassophryne amazonica (assembly GCF_902500255.1). NCBI lineage: Eukaryota > Metazoa > Chordata > Actinopteri > Batrachoidiformes > Batrachoididae > Thalassophryne > Thalassophryne amazonica. Next base: position 51,227,628 of record NC_047111.1, read on the forward strand.
ATACCTGTGGCACTCTGGAATTATCAGACCACCTTATTTTTATAAAATAATAAATAAAATGAAAACCTGAGGGATCTGTCAACAAGCTCACTCTGCCATACTAGTTGCTTCACTTGCTGGCATGTATTATATATCTGGCCATGCCCCTTGTTTTTCTTCATGAAACACCTGAATTACCAGACTAGTTAACCTCTGTTGTGAGGTTAACAGGTCTGTCTATACATCCATCCATTTTCTTCCGCTTTATCCGGAGTCGGGTCGCGGGGGCAGCAGCTCAAGCAAAGCCACCCAGCCCTCCCGATCCACACACACCTCCCCCAGCTCTTCCGGGGGAATCCCAAGGCGTTCCCAAGCCAGCCGAGAGATGTAGTCCCTCCAGCGTGTCCTGGGTCTTCCCCGGGGCCTCCTCCCAGTAGGAACACCTCTCCAGCAAGGCATTCAGGGGGCATCCGGAAAAGATGCCCAAGCCACCTCAACTGACTCCTTTCGACGTGGAGGAGCAGCGGCTCGACTCCGAGCTCCTCGCGAGTGACCGAGCTCCTCACTCTATCTCTAAGGGAGCGCCCAGCCACCCTGCGGAGGAAACTCATCTCGGCCGCTTGTACTCGCGATCTCGTTCTTTCAGTCATGAGCCAAATCTCATGACCATAGGTGAGGATCGGAACGTAGATCGATCCGTAAATCGAGAGGTTTGCCCCCTACTCAACTCTCTCGTTCACCACGACGGTCCGACACAGCGACCACGTCACTGCAGATGCTGCACCGATCCGTCTATTGATCTCACGCTCCATCCGTCCCTCACTCGTGAACAAGACCCCAAGATACTTAAACTCCTCCACTTGAGGCAAGGACACTGTCTATACATGTAATTGACAAATGGCTAATTTAAAAACAATGAATCCAGTTATTGCCACCTTTATGATGTCAGACCAGAACTATTTTCCTTCATGTATATTTTCATGTGTAATATAAAAACAACTACTATTGTCTGATTTTCACTGGAGGACTGATGGACAGGATAAATTCTATATGACCTCCCAGAGTTTTCAAATAAATACCCACGACAAACAACCAACACTTCATTTTACCTATTCCAATGTGTCTGACACATTGGATGAAAGTCTGGCCTAGGCTCTGATGAAAGTCTGGCCTAGGCTGTGTTCCAGCAAGCTGAATTTCTGAGGTCCTGCACTCCCCCTTGTACTTGTGCCTCACGTAAATTTGGTCCATACTCCCAATTTTCCCTGATCTTCCCAAACTAAGCAGCAGGATCAAAAGTTCCATAATTAAGTTCGTAGCCACAAGTAAAACAGTCACTGCATTTGGACTGCACACCTGCTCAGTGCTCACTGTGGTGACCCACTGGTCGCCAGTTTCACCTTCAATTGAAGGCTGGTCCAATTATTTCCAAAACTGATTACCAGTCAGCAACTTGAATACTTCATCTTGCCAGAGTGCTCCGGACCAAACACCTCCAAATATACAGTGATTTCAATTTCAATTTATTTTCATTTATATAGCGCCAAATCACAACAGAGTTGCCTCAAAGAGCTTCACACAGGTAAGGTCTAACCTTACCCCAGAGCAACAGTAGTAAGGAAAAACTCCCTCTGAGGAAGAAACCTCAAGTAGACCAGACTCAAAGGGGTGACCCTCTGCTTGGGCCATGCTACAAACATAAATTACAGAACAATTCACAGAACAATTCACGGACGACTATACAAGAAATACTATTGGCGCACAGGACAGGAGGCTCGTCAACACGAATACAACTCCCATCTCTGGATGGAGCTGCACCTTAAACAGAGAGAAAAAAAACAATCAGGCATCAGGAAGACAAAAAATACTGTATAATTTGCCAGCATTAAACAACAAGAAATACTAAGGTGATCGCCGGCCGCTAGCCCTAAACTTCACTAAAAGACCCAGAATTTAGGTAAAGTTGAGGCCGCAGCCCGCTCCACTTGCTAATGAATGAATTAAAAGAGTAAAAGGCATAAAACAAAACTGTACCAGTATGCTAGCCATACGAAAGGGAAAATAAGTGCGTCTTAAGTCTGGACTTGAAAATCTCCACAGAATCTGACTGTTTTATTGAGGCAGGGCGATCATGCCACAGAACAGAGGCATGATAAGAGAAAGCTCTGTGACCCGCAGACTTCTTATTCACCTTAGGGACACAAAGTAGTCCTGCACCCTGAGAACGTAAAGCCGGGCCAGTACGTAAGGTTTAATTAGGTCAGCTAGGTAGGGAGGTGCCAGTCCATGAATAATTTTATAGGTTAGTAGCAGAACCTTAAAATTTGATCTCACTGGGACAGGAAGCCAGTGAAGGGATGCCAAAATGGGTGTAATGTGGTTGTACTTTCTGCTTCATGTCAAAAGTCTGGCTGCAGCATTTTGAACCAATTGGAGAGCCCTAATGCTAGACTGCGATAAACCAGAAAGTAGAACATTGCAGTAGTCCAATCTAGAAGAGATAAATGCATGCGTACCCTTCACAGTGCCCTCCAAAAGTACTGGACTGTTTGATATTTCACAAATTCTAATTTGTTTATGCCTTTTAAAAGACAGAAAGTAAAAAAGGCTTCTCAAAAGGGCTGCCACGATTAGTTGACTTAAAATCATTGGCGACTAATTTAATAAATCAATGTCATCTATTTTTTTTAAGCTTCGTTTTTCTCTCAAAGCTGCCACTGTACCGTCCGCTACCTTTCTGTCCTTGATGCACACGTGCAGTAGTGGTAATCTGGGTCAGCCTTGATGTCACCGGAAAAGTTATGCTCAAAGAATATCATGGCTAGCTGGCAACAAAGCTCAAAAGTTTGAGAACATTTAACCAAATTAAAGAGGAAAAACATTCAAGGCAAAATCTGCAAGGCAGAACCTGCCTTCCACTGAGGTACAACGGCAATGCACGAGCATCTGAGAAGGAAGCACGTTGTGTGGCCGATTCAGATGCTCACAAGGGATAGTCACCTCTGTAAGCTAATTGGCTAATTAGCCACTAACATTAACTTGTATAGTGAGCTACTTACATTGATAGCTGTAAATGTTAACATTAACAATGACAATTTCATTAGCCTTAGCACACATTATGCGCTTGCTGTAACGTTATAACAGCGATGTCTTAAAAAGAAGACCTGAAAGTTCAGCTACAATTTGCCAGAGGGTAGATTTGAGATGCAAGCCTGTGAAAGAAAAAAAGAAAACCCTACTCTATACCACTTCATCATGAAACTGTAAAACTGGGGATACAAAATGAAAACATGCACGGTGCACAATTTCTCCAATCACAGCCACAGAAGCCTATAACCTGTTCTGGGATATGCGGGTGTCTTGGTGGCTTTCCTCACTCTTCTTCTTGCAGAGCCACTCAGTTTTTGAGGATTGTCTACTCCACACAGATTTACCATAGAGTGTCATACTGTTTGCATTGCTTCATACTTGATGTAAATAAAGCCTTAAGACATATTCAGTGTCTAGGAAATGTTCATGTTCCCATCCCCTGACTTGTCTGAAGAAAACTGCCAATAAACCTGATTATTTACAGATATTATGCTAAAGTGTTCCATTATTTATGCAACCAATCATCTTGGCTTTTAGATTTTGAAAGAATTTAAAGCAAATTGTAGAGATTTTAGTTTTTGTATTTGAAACTGCATAAACAAATTACAATGTATGAAACATCAAGCGGCCCAATACTTTTGGGGGGCACTGTATTATTACTCTCCAGTTCATCTGTTCATGATGTGCTCTTCATTTGCGCGAAGCATTTGTTTTGTAAAAACTCACTGTTAAAACTCCTCAATGAGTTCTCACACCGGACACCTGCACTCCTAAATCCAATTGTCATTTTAAAGAAAAAGTACAAAAACTTCATAAATAGTATCAACGAAAGAGCAATATTAAATAGGCTTATTTGTTTATTAGTTGCTGGAATCAGTACACAATTTGCAAATATTATTAGGTCTTTAATCCCCTATTGCTCCCGGTGTGCAGTGAGCACCTTGTATGGCAGCACCCTGACATCGGGGTGAATGTGAGGCATAATTGTAAAGCGCTTTGAGCGTCTGATGCAGATGGAAAAGTGTTATATAAATGCAGTCCATTTACCATTTATTGCAGCTTTACCCATACTTACAAGATAATATGACTACAATGTCTGCAGAAAATGTCCATTTTAAACAGATATTGGTGTTTAACATTGTTTTATTTAGATTGCCTTTATTTTTAAGGGGGGAAAAAAAATTATAACTCCAGCACCAAACGCTTTTGGCACCTGGCCTCTTTGGCAAATTCTGCGCACAGATGTGCCCTCAATTCTTGCTTCCACCCTGCCCCTTTTAAAAGCTGGCTGAATGCTGCCAAGTATGTAGGTAGGAAATGTCTACCATTTCAACAAGTAAAATAAGGCTCGCTGAAAAAGCCAAGTCATTTCTTACATATCCACTGTGTAAATGACAGTGTGAAAGTCATATACACAACTATCACGCAGTGTGTCACTCTGAAAAGGTCAAAGTCTGTTTTGAACAGTGTTACCTCTACCGAACTTAATCAGCTCATCTATCTGTAACTCACAAACTTGCAATACAACAATACCTACAACTTATTTAAAAACAAGCCAAATAAATAAGTCATAAAATAAGACCACCTTTTCTGTTCTCCATGAATACAAGGCAATTCTGACACATTAAACAAACCCTACAAAAATCAAAAGGTATTTTTCTAAAAGTCCAACAAAGCTGTAAAAATGATGAAAATACAGCCTCACACTTTAACAGAAAGAACTTAAGGAGCCGAGTAGTTGTGCGCTTCTTACCCTGACTGAGAGGCCATGGCCCCAACAACTGAAACATTGGAAGCAGAAGGAAGGTTCAGAGGAGTTCCTGGAGACTGAGAAATATTCTTATTATATGTCAGCCTAAATCTGTAACCCAAATTCCTTTAATTAAATCTAAACAGAATCTCATTTATCGATTGGCATCAGACTTTATTTAAAAGTTTAACTACAGTTTCTTTACTCAATTTAAAAAGATAGAGTACATTTCCCTGGAGTGGAGACAAATCTGACTTAGGGAGGGGAGGTGACTGCTTTTCTCGGGATATACCACATCAGCAAACAGGAGGGGTAGTCGCATGCCGAGGACAATAGGTGAAGTGTAGGTTAGCCAGTTTTGTTTTCTGTGTGGGTGTTTGAAGCCAAGCCTGTGTATCATACAAGCTTCTTAAAACAAGTGGAAGGAGGTGGAGTTTATCGCATGTCGTGTTTGTAAATTTTAAAGTGAAGCACAGAGGATTTTTTAAATAAAAAATAATTCATCGACTACTGATTATTACCATAAGACATTTCTAAGGATTTTAATACCTTCCTTTTAACACCATCATGTACCCAAAACTGAGGCCTTCCTCATCTTGAACATACAAAAACTTTTTTTTTTGTATAATTCTTCTAAATCTTTTTAAAATTTCAGCAAAATTCTGTTTGGAGCTTTCATCTCGCTCAGGTTCTACAGAGTTTTACGCATCATTTCTGCTGGACAACAAATGTCGAAAGGAGAAGAACTATGTAAATATAAAACTGCCTGATAGAAAGTAAACAAATCAATATGCCACACAGGACAATATTATTCTAGACCATTTTACTATTGAACATTTTTGACAAGTATTGTATATTTTTATTCATTGTGTTGAAATTTTAACACTTTTTGGCATTTGGGTGTTTTTGAGCAATTTCTGCCAAAATTACTTACCCTACAGTAACTTTTATTTAAAACATTCTGGGACACATAAAGCAGTCAATTACTGTAGCCACTCACAGAAAACAAGTTTGCTTGACGTTCACACATTCATATTCAGCAATTATAAATACCAAGAAGAAAGAAGATGAACCCCAGCCGTGAGAAGAAAAAGTTTGACTGGGCGCCAGAGGCTAGCTCCAAAAGTGAGCAGGTCCCATTCAACTCCATGTTAAAATGTCCAAATTTCAATGTTTACAGCCTGGTACAAAAACAGTTTGTCTCTACAGATAGTTTCTCCCATCCATCACAACTATACAGTGGAGCAAAGGTTTTTTGTTTGTTTGTTTTTTTACAAGCATCTTATTTTAAGACATTTTAAACCACAAAGTTTTGCATAACTAGGGACACCTCCATTTCCCATAGCGTCTGTAGCTCGGAGGCCACTCAGTGTGGCCGCCTGCTATTGCGTAGGGCTTGTCTGACATTTTGAGCATTTGAATAATATGACTTGTGACAAAAAGTGGGAACGGATCAGCTAAGATAGTGGTGTCCAAAAACATTCCAGAAAAGGCCAAGAGGGTGCAGGTTTTCTTTGCAACTGCTGACTCCAGCAAGAGATTTCAGTGACTAGCATCACGTTATGTGGATGGGATGAGTCCATTAGTGAAGCCACCTGCTGATGTCAGCGGCTAAGACATCCCTGTTGCAATATTTGCACAGACCAAAATTCTCATCTGATTTAAGGTGGTATGCTAATGGCTTTAGCAGTTTTAGCAGCCATCAGTAACTTGATCAGTTTGGTCATGTTAAGCCACAATTACTGAGAAAATAAACAGCTCATACCTTTTAAAGCCCACTATACGAGGGCTGTCAATAAAGTAACGGTCCTTTTTATTTTTTTCAAAAACTATATGGATTTCATTCATATGTTTTTACGTCAGACATGCTTGAACCCTCGTGCGCATGCGTGAGTTTTTCCACGCCTGTCGGTGACGTCATTCGCCTGTGAGCACTACTTGTGGGAGGAGTCGTCCAGCCCCTCGTCGGAATTCCTTTGTCTGAGAAGTTGCTGAGAGACTGGCGCGTTGTTTGATCAAAATTTTTTCTAAACCTGTGAGACACATCGAAGTGGACACGGTTCGAAAAATTAAGCTGGTTTTCAGTGAAAATTTTAACGGCTGATGAGAGATTTTGAGGTGAGACTGTCGCTTTAAGGACTTTTCACGGTGCGAGACGTCGCGCAGCGCTCTCAGGCAGCGTCATCAGCCTGTTCAAGCTGAAAACCTCCACATTTCAGGCTCTATTGATCCAGGACGTCATGAGAGAACAGAGAAGTTTCAGAAGAAGTCGGTTTCAGCATTTTATCCGGATATTCCACTGTTAAAGGAGATTTTTTTAATGAAAGACGTGCGGACGGGTCCGCGCGTCGGGACGCAGCTGCCGCGACGCTCCGCCACAGGAAAAACACCTCTGTTGAAAGCCTTAAGGACAAGTTGGAACATGTCCTGCCTGTTAAACAATTTCTCATATACTCACTCCACTGAAAGCCATCAAAAGCCGCCTGGATTTTACAAATGGTTATCAACACGGAGGTGTTTTTCCTGTGCCGCCGCACCGCGTCGGCTGCGTCCCGATGCGCGGATCCGTCCGCACGTCTTTCATTAAAAAAATCTCCTTTAACAGTGGAATATCCGGATAAAATGCTGAAACCGACTTCTTCTGAAACTTCTCTGTTCTCTCACGACGTCCTGGATCAATAGAGCCTGAAATGTGGAGGTTTTCAGCTTGAACAGGCTGACGACGGCGCCTGAGAGCGCTGCGCGACATCTCGCACCGTGAAAAGTCCTTAAAGCGACAGAATCACCTCAAAATCTCATCAGCCGTTAAAATTTTCACTGAAAACCAGCTTAATTTTTCGAACCGTGTCCACTTCGATGTGTCTCACAGGTTTAGAAAAAATTTTGATCAAACAACGCGCCAGTCTCTCAGCAACTTCTCAGACAAAGGAATTCCGACGAGGGGCTGGACGACTCCTGCCACAAGGAGTGCTCACAGGCGAATGACGTCACCGACAGGCGTGGAAAAACTCACGCATGCGCACGAGGGTTCAAGCATGTCTGACGTAAAAACATATGAATGAAATCCATATAGTTTTTGAAAAAAATAAAAAGGACCGTTACTTTATTGACAGCCCTCGTAAAACAAGTCGTTATAATGACTGTGCAGTGGCAGTCCCCAAAAATATGATTTAGTAAAACACATGGAGAGGTTAGCCTGCTGGATTGTTCGCACTTCTTTCCTCACACAACTGAGTCACCCACACTCCACCTCTTTATCCACTTGTGGGTTAGCTGTGTTTCTGAGCACCAAATTGCTCTTGAAGTGCTGGTCAGCCATTGGATTGAAGGTCCAATCTGTGTATAAGCTCGGATGAATGTGATGTTACTTGACAAAATAAATGTAGTTTCTAATTTTCTTATCCATCTTCTAATATCCTCAAAACAACATAATGTAGCCAAGGATAATACAATGTACTCATACATATATGTGCGGTGCAGCAACTACAACAACAGAAATATTTCAAGTGAGAAGAGTTGCCTTCAGGGCTTTTAGTCAAATCATTTGAGCTGCTTAAGGAAATGTAAGAACTATATAGGTGTAGGAATTCCGTGAACTACTTGTAAAAACACAAAGGCCAACACAACAAAGTGTGGTGAAAGCACAGAGACATAAGACTACTGAACCATTAATAAATCTCTACAGCTCAAAGACTCTCACACTCACCAATAACTAAGAGAAACCAAGACTCAACATCAGTGGCAGTGATTCTGCATGGAACAAAAAACCGAACCTAAATGAGCCCATGTTATAAAACATGCCTTACAGCAGTATTAAATTCACAGGACAGCTTTACAGACCAGTTACAGCGTAAGGTTTAATTGGATGAAAGATTACAATCAGCCAAAGGAAAAATAATAAAATTTCACCTCTCCGCAAGAGTGGAACGGTCCACCTCGTCCCATAAAAGGAGATGTTATTTTACACCATAGAGCCTCTCCTCCATGTGATGTCACTGCTGTCAGGATGGCCACAGCCAACCAGAACACATCTTTCAGTCAACAACCTCCCTCCTCTACCTCTCCACCCCGCTGCCCCCCCGGCCAGAGGATGAGTATGTTCTGTTAAAGAGACAGCATGTAGTTTGTGACAGCACGTAGGGGAACGGCAGACAGGCTGCAACAAATAAACATTTTTCATCAGCTGCACAAGATGATGACATGGTGACAAATGTGTTATCAGCAAGAGCTTCCAGGAGACTAGACTGATGAAATCCTTCTTTTAAATTCTCCCTTCGTTGCCCATTATGTTGAAACTTAAATTATGATTTGATGTAGTCTTTGCCAAGGACTTAAAAACTAATATGAAACATTTTTCCACAATATAAATTTGTCACACCACACTGCAGATGTTTAAAATGAAATGGTAACCAACAAAAGCAGTTACACCTTCATGTTAAGTGTCAGGGTTAAAATGACTACAAATCTACTCACTCTTCCTTCCTGATGGAACTACTTGATCACATTTACTTGTTATTTTGTAAAGACATGTTCTACATTGGATTCATTGTAAAAACATGTACTACACAATCACAAACACTATGTTTCTGCAATTGGCAATCAAAACAGCTTGAGAAAAGATTTGATAATGAAGCTGATCAAAAAGTTGAAGGCTACAGTATTGGCAGTGATGAGCAGCACATCCCACCAACTCCAGTGCTTTTGAAGCAAACATGCTGACAGAAAACATTCCACTGAGTCATTTCGAGAAAAAAAAATGTATGCTAAACTGATGCTGCTTAAATGTGTCCTTAAATTGTCTGTATACCCTGTATAGATCCACAGTTATAAGTATTTTTCTTTGGCAGGGGTATGCACTCTGTCAGTGCTGTAGTTTATTTATGCCCTAAAACCACCACATTGATGTGTGAATTCCAGCAATGTGGTTGCCCCCCCCCATACACAGAAATTCTCAACATAGACAGAAAGTGTGACTCAAACAACCCATCAACTGTTGACTTTTATATAGATTGATTTATGTATCTAGGGTTGCCACTCGTTCCTTAAAATACAGAATTGTCCTTTATTTGAATCAGAATCAGAAGAAGTTTATTGCCATTGCCAGTGAACAGGATTCACAGACTAGGAATTTGCTTCGGTACAATGGTGCAACATTAAGAAGAGATAAAATGCTAGGATAAAATATAACATATGTGTCAAAATAAGATAAAATATAAGATAAAAAAAAAGAAATATGAAATATGAAAGGCTGTGTGCAACAGAAAAACAGAGAAACAGAAAAAACAGTGCAGTGGGAGGAGTGCAATTAAAAACCAAAATACATTGTCTAAAGTGACCCGTGATAAAATGACAAAGTGACAGAGTTAAGCTTAAGGTGACTGAGTTATGAGGAGTTCATGAGTCTAACGGCAGAGGGGAAGAAACTGTTCTTATGGCGGGAGGTTCTGGTCCGGATGGACTGTAGCCTCCTGCCCAAGGGGAGTGGTTTGAATAGACCGTGTGCAGGGTGAGAAGGGTCAGCTGTGATCCGACCTGCTCGGCCCAGAGTCCTGGAGACGTGCAGGTCGTGGAGAGATGGAAGGCTACAGCCGATCACCTTCTCAGCAGAGGCCACAATGCGTTGCAGTCTGTCTGTCCCTGGCTGTGGCCCCGGCGTACCACACCGTGATGGAGGAGCAGAGGATGGACTCGATGATGGCCGTGTAGAACTGCACCATCAGCTGACAATTAATTGTTGAGTCCAGTAGTGAATCAATACAGGATGTAAACTGTTCCGTATTTTCATACATGTCCCACACACACGCTCATCAAAACTGAATAATGAACACAACCCGTGGCTTGACAGAGTTAGTGGCAATGGGTACAAAGCAAACAAGTATTTCCTTGCCCCATCTTTGCTTGTGAGTGGCTGAGCCTTTTGGGGATGCTCCTTTTATACCCAATCATGACACTCACAATTAGTGTCCTCAGTTCCCAAACGCTTATTGAGTGTTGTTAGAAGGAAAGGTGATGTAACAGTGGTAAACATCCCACTGTCCCAACTTTTTTGAAACGCGACAAAGGATAACATTATTATTTCCTTTACCTGAGCTTCAGTTTAACAATCGGTGAAGCAGGCCCAGCTCATGCCAGAGAACCATATAAAACGTGTGGAACGGAGGATGATTCTCTTCTTGCCCGCAACAAGACAAGAGTCCCAGTTCGTGACTTTAATTCAGCACAAAGCTAACTCATAATTAATATCTTTAAATGGCTTTGAGGTTAATGAAGAAACTGCCGACCCGCTGCTTGCGCTTTGCTGCTTCAAAGCACTTCGGGGCTTCAGAGACTGTTTAGCAGCTTGTGCTACAACCGACTGCTTTGCAGCTTTTCAGAAACAGCAAGCCTGCAATCAATGTAGGCAAAGGATCATTTTCCCTCAAAAACAACGGCTGCTCCAGTGTAATGTGAACTTAAGGACCAACAAGAGAATCATTAAACAAAAAGGCTATTGATGTCGGTGGACATAATTTCTCATTGATACTGAACTGGAACCGGTTTTCAATACACATCCATAGAAGTGAAACAACCAAGATGTGCTTGCTGTGTAGATTTTCAGCTTTAATTCAAGTGGCTGAACAAAAATACTGCATTAACAACTTAGGAATTAAAGCCACTTTCATACATAGTCCTTCCATTTTTACTGCCCATAAATAATTGGACAAACTAAACAGTTTGGCTTGATTGTGTATTCTATGTTGTCTCCAGAAGTGGCCACTGTAAAAACATGCTTTTACAGGGGAGACATGTTTTCCTTTATCAAACCCAGGCAGACTGTGTACTTATTCATCTTTATGCATCTTTTTTATATAATACTCCAACATTGGTAACCAAGTGAAAAGTTTATCTACATTTTAAACTAAAAACATCTACCAGATGAGCTGAGACACCCCCCTCCCCCTCTCTCAGCTTTGAGAGAAATAACACAATGTTCTGGGAGCTTTTCCTGACAGACTTAGAGGAACCTGACACACAACTCTTATCTTGGCAGCATTTCAAACAAACATGCATCACTTGTCCTCAATGTGCACACCAAGGTTGACAAGATGTTTTCAGCTTAAATATTTTCCTATTTGAAATGGCCTAACACATTTAACAATTTACTATAATTGAGTCAGCATACCAAAAAGCTAGACTAAGTGCTCCTCTTCACTCAAGTACTATGGAGTGCGATATGCAACTAAATTTGAAGCTCAAGTTATGAGGTTTTGTGTCTATAGCTGCATGCTCTTGGATGGCTCATTTTACAGTGGTTTTATTGTAGAAATAAGAGTTCTCTCTGCAAAAAACTTTAAAGTCAAATACACACACACACACACTGAGAAAAATAAGTATTTGAACACCCTGCGGTTTTGCAAGTTATCCCACTTAGAAATCATGGAAGGGTCTGAAATTTTCATCTTCGGTGCATGTCCACTGTGAGAGACAATCTAAAAAAATAAAATAATATAATCCGGAAATCAATGTATGATTTTTTAATAATTTATTTGTATGTTACTGCTGCAAATAAGTATTTGATCCCCTACCAACCCGCAAGAATTCTGGCTCTCACAGACCTGTTAATGTTTCTTTAAGAAGCCCACTTTTTCTGCACTCTTTACCTGTATTATTACACCTGTTTGAACTTGTTACCTGTATAAAAGACACCTGTTCACACACTCAATCACGCGCCAACCTGTCCACCATAGCAAGACCAAAGAGCTGTCTAAGGACACCAGGGACAAAACTGTAGACCTGCACAAGGCTGGGATGGACTACAGAACAACAGGCAAGCAGCTTGGTAGAAGACAACAACTGTTATGATTATTTATGAGAAAGTGGAAGAAACACAAGATGACTGTCACTCTCCCTTGGTCTGGGATTCCATGCAAGATCTCACTTTGTGGGGTAAGGATGATTCTGAGAAAGCTCAGAACTACACAGGAGGACATGGTCAATGTCCTGAAGAGAGCTGGGACCACAGTTACAAAGATTACATTAGTAACACATGATGCTGTCATGGTTTAAAATCCTGCAGGGCAGCAAGGTCCTCCTGCTCAAGCCAGCACATGCCCAAGCCAGTTTGAAGGTCACCAGTGACCATCTGGATGATCCAGAGGAAGCATGGGAGAAGGTCATGTGGTCAGATGAGACCAGAAAAGAGCTTTTTGGAATCAACTCCATTTACCATGTTTAGAGGATGAGAACAACCCCAAGAAAACCATCCCAATTGTGAAGCATGGGGGTGGAAAACATCATACTCTGGGGATGCTCTTCTGCAAAGGGGACAGGACGACTGCACTGTATTGAAGGGAGGATGGATGGGGTCATGTATTGCAAGATTTTGGCAAACAACCTCCTTCCCTCAGTAAGAGCATTGAAGATGGGTCATGGCTGAGTCTTCCAGCATGACAATGACCCCAAGCACACAGCCAGGGCAACTAAGGAGGGGCTCCATAAGAAGCATTTCAAGGTCCTGGAGTGGCCTGGCCAGTCTCCAGACCTGAACTCAATAGAAAATGTTTGGAGGGAGCTGAAACTCCAAATCTGAACGATCTACAGAATTTCTGTATGGAGGAATGAACCAAAATCCCTGCTGCAGTGTGCGCAAACCTGGTCAAGAACTACAGGAAACGTTTGACCTACGTAATTGCAAACAAAGGCTATTGTACCAAATATTAACATTGATTTTCACAGGTGTTCAAATACTTACTTACAGCAGTAACATACGAAAAAAAAAAAATAAAAATCATACATCGTGATTTCCGGAATGTTTTTTTTTTTAGATTATGTCTCTCACAGTGGACATGCACCTAAGATGAAAATTTCAGACCCCTCCATGATTTCTAAGTGGGAGAACTTGCAAAACCGCAGGGTGTTCAAATACTTATTTTCCTCACTGTATACGAGGTCTGTCAATAAAGTAACGGTCCTTTTTATTTTTTTCAAAACCTATATGGGTTTCATTCATATGTTTTTACGTCAGACATGCTTGAACCCTCGTGCACATGTGAGAGTTTGTCCACACCTGTCGGTGACGTCATTCACCTGTGAGCACGCCTTGGGAAGGAGTGGTCCCGCCCCCTCGTCGGATTTTCATTGTCTGGAAATGGCGGAATGAAAAGGACTTTTTTTCCATCAGACTTTTTTCAGAAGCTGTTAGAGACAGGCACCTGGAAACCATTCGAAAAATTTATCTGGCTTTCGGTAAAAATTTTACGGGCTTCACAGAGAATATGGACTGTTACTACAGCATTAAGGACCCCTTTAAGGACGCTCGGCGCGCCGTGCTGCGACAACGCGGCACAAGCCACCGGACCATTTCTAAACGGATGGCTCTGTGGATACGAGACCGTCGTGTGCTTTCTCTGGTTATCACAAGAGCTGGACATCAACCATTTTCCGGCAGATTTCACTTTTAACAATTTTGTCATGGAAAGCCGAGCGGAGGCTTCGCGCGACACGACCGATTTCCTGATGGAGCGAGACAAAGGAACACCTCAGTTTTGGTCTCACAGGACGGCTTTGAGATGGCGTTCAGACAGCTGTCGGTGGTTTATCCATCGAGTGATTATCCGAGAAATGGTGGATGTGCCTGCACATGCCAGAACATGTCCAGATTCGCTTTGGAAGCGAGACAAAGGAACACCTCCATTTCGGCGTGTCAGAGGACAAGTTTGCACATGCCTATCTCGGCTTTCAATGCTTACCAGTCCAGTAAGTATCAGAGAAATTGTGGAGAGCTGGACATGTCCAAACTTGTCCTCTGACTCGCCGAAACGGCGGTGTTCCGTTGTCTCGCTTCCAAAGCGAATCGGTCTTTACGCGCGAAGCCTCCGCGCGGCTTTCGATGACAAAATCTCTTGTTAAAAGTGAAATCTGTCGGAAAATGGCTGATGTCCAGCTCTTGTGATAACCAGAGAAAGCGCACACGACGATCTTGTATCCACAGAGCCATCCGTTTAGAAATGGTCCGGTGGCTTGTGCCGCGTCGTCGCAGCTCGGAGCGCAGCGCGCCGAGCGTCCTTAAAGGGGTCTTTAAAGCTGTAGTAACAGTCCTTATTCTCTGTGAATCCCGTAAAATTTTCACCGAAAGCCAGATAAATTTTTCGAATGGTTTCCAGGTGCCAGTTTCTAACAACTTGTGAAAAAATTCTGATGTAAAAAAAAAGTTATTTTCATTCCGCCATTTCCAGACAATGAAAATCCGACGAGGGGGCGGGACCACTCCTTCCCCAGGCGTGCTCACAGGCGAATGACGTAACTGACAGGCGTGGAAAAACTCACGCATGCGCATGAGAGTTCAAGCATGTCTGACGTAAAAACATATGAATGAAATCCATATAGTTTTTGAAAAAAATAAAAAGGACTGTTACTTTATTGACAGACCTCGTATACATACACACATCTATCTATCTATATATGTGCGTGTGTTCATTTTACTGCTGGGTATGCAATCACGGCTCATAGCTTCAGGCGAGGTGTGCCCCCCCCCACCGAAGCTATAGGGTTTTATACCACTAAAACATTATTGGCAAGTTTTATTTGAATGAATTTTGGGTGGTTTTAGATGGACTGAAAGCAAGAATAATAATGTTTCTGTGAAAGTCTAAGTTCATAAATTAAATAATGTTGAGCACACATAGCATTTACACTCTCCTTCAAAAATAACAACTGCTGAACCTGGACTGATTTGTCAAACTCTCTCTCTCTCTCTCTCTCTCTCTCATTACTGAATGTATCATCACATACGGATGCAGAAGGACCTCTGGTTTATTTAATGTACAATTTTTATGGCTTTTTTTTTAAGTTTTGTTTTTTTACCCTTCAGTTCAGAGCGGAGTTGAGATGCTGTTTTCAGCTGCTGCCATTCACAGC
Organism: Thalassophryne amazonica; assembly: GCF_902500255.1. NCBI lineage: Eukaryota > Metazoa > Chordata > Actinopteri > Batrachoidiformes > Batrachoididae > Thalassophryne > Thalassophryne amazonica. Next base: position 51,243,343 of record NC_047111.1, read on the forward strand.
TCTCGGACACCATGCAAACTACACACAGAAAGGCCCCAGGTGGAAATCGATCCCACAACCTTCTTTGTGAGATAACAGTGCTAACCACTAAGCCACCATGCTGCGATCAGACAAAACCAATCTTTGTTTCAAAGACAATATGGTTCAAACTGCATACTTTATTTCTACAGATTACAATAGTTAAGTCACTAATAATCATTACTATTATTATAATTTATTTATTATGAATTTATTTTTATACATTATGATTTTTATTAGGGTCCAAGCACCAGGAAAGCAGTTGAAGGACCCTGTTGTTTTTGTACTTATTTTTATTTTTTCTACACGCAAAAAGTCAATGGACAACATAAACCAGTGGAGTTTAAATGTGAAATTTTAAGAGTTAGTAGATCTCCGAATACTCTACCTGTATATATAAAATGACTGGTGGAAAGTAGAAAAGCCAAATTTGTGTCAAAATGTTTGTGAATCTCAATAACTGGACCGGAAACCTTAAAATTTGTTGCTCTGTTTACAATTTTCATGGCTTTGATTTTGACATCCTACTGACAACCTTAATATAATTACCACCTTCTACAGGGCTTTCTAAAACTGGAAGTCATGCACATGGAAAATATAAAAGCATTAAAACAAAATTCAGTGATTGTCTGTTTACAAGAAAACACTTTTCTGATCTTCACTTTTTTGGAATCTAGTCCATGCCAAATGAAAAGCTGGTGTTGATATTCTTAAGTTTATATAAAACATTCAGCAGGACATGTGAGGGAGTGCAGCCAGCAAGGAGTAACAACAGCAGGAGCAGCATGCTGCACACACACACACACACACACACACACACACACACACACACACACACACACACAACGGAAGCCCAACACAGTCAAAAAAAATTAATGATATTCAAAAAAGGTCACAGATTATAAGTGTGTGTTGGATAAAGCGGCTGAAATGCAAGCAGTTTGCGGATGGGGGGGGGGGTTGTTAAATCATGGTCAACAACATGACATTCAACAATTTATACCATCTCTGGACTGCCAGGTTTCCTGCTCGATACACAATCATCACTCAACTTGACTCCATAACACACAAACCAAAACAAGCCAAATGCCAAGCGCACAGATGAGGAAGACGTGGCTAACCCAACATTTTAAGACCCCTTCTCACATTCACGGATAATCGGGTATGCATCCTGGAACCTCAGTTCCAAGCCTTGTCCTTATCTTGTAAAACTTTAAGCCACCTTGACACTTGCACAAATTTAATCCCCGCACTGCTGCACAATTCATCAAGCCAATGCAACCTGCTTTGTCCCACTGCGCTTTGTCCCGTTTGATGCCAAATTATATAAAATAATCATTTCGTAGGCGGCGACGCATTTGCTTTCAGAATTTGGCTGATGAAACCATCTCTCATCGCTCCCAGAATCACAGAATTAGCTGCGGTTTCTCTCGTGTGCGGTGTGTGGAGGTGAGTGCATTTGGAATCATTTCACAGGTAATTCATAATTAGATTGTAATGGATTGGTAAAATAGTTGCATTGTCATTCCTTCTCATGTGTTAGATAATGTATCTGTAAAATTATGTTTATTATAGATGTAACATCTTGTTCAGATGCATTGGGGCAATGACTGTTTGCGAATAGGTTGCGCAATGTTCACGTGTAGTTCACAAACAATGTGTGTCAGACGTTTTGAACATTTCCAAATTGTCTTTGTGCACTTGCATGCAGCCACACAGCTCACGCACAGTTTACAATGACTTTACTCACTGGCATGCCAGATTGTATGCCAGTGTGAGAATCAAATTCATGCAAGTGTCAAGGTACCTTTAGAGTGTCACAGTATTGTGCTGACTGTAACTGAATATGCTTCTGACATATTTTGGTAATTCCTCAAATTTCCCTGGAGCCTGTCAACTTGTAGATTCCGTAACATTACTGAGGATTCCATGGTTGCGCTAAAGTTACATTAGAGGCGTGCTCCCTTGTTTGCACTCAGGGTCGCCACAGCAAATCCAAGGCGGATCTGCATGTTGAATTGGCACAGGTTTTACGCTGGATGCTTTCCTGACGCAACTCCACATTACATGGAGAAATGTGGCAGGGGTGGGATTTGAACCCGGAACCTTCTGCACCGATAGTGAAAAATGCTATGTCACGACGCAGCACATTCAATCACATTTGTGGTCTTCACACACCAGTTTGTCAGTTACAGACTTGGATGCAAAAAAAGAAAATGAGGCTTTACATTTATGCATCCAGTTGTTACAAGTAGTCTTAAATCCCAACGGAATATGACTGAAGTGCTGACTTTACTGCTTGAATATACTAAACTATCATAACTGGAGGTAAGATCCAAAAAGAGAGATATCTTTAATGAGCTTCGCCTCCTCTCCACAGGGTTACATTACATTAAATTTCATTCTAGAAAATAAAAGCTAAAGAACAGATGCTTGAGGTCAGGACACAGCGAGCAGCATATTTTTATGCTGTGTGTGCACAGCAGCGATACTGAGGGATAAAAAGAGCCACTGATGTCTGATTAGATATCAGCCAAATAAATGACTCAGGAAGCCTTCAAATCCCCCACTTTGATGAGCATTTCATTGCAAATAGTGAACATTTGAGAACACTTAGCTTAATGTACAAACATTTGATCAAACCACGAGGTCTTACTTGGTTCCAAAAAAGAAAAAAAAAAAACAGCTAAAATTAAAAGAAACAGTTGAACTAGTTAAAAAAAAACCTGCTCTTTCCATACAAAAAGCCCAGGTGACTGCTGTGATTCCTTTTAAATCCACTGCAAAAGGCTAAGACTCCTCCTTGACTTGATGCCAGTCCAATGCAGATTACTTCCCCACCCAAGGCCAGTACCCATTCACAGCTGGGTGGACAGACAATGCAGATGAGGTGTATTATGAAATAATGCAGATGGCTATCATGACCGGGAATAAAACACAGGTTTACATACTTGTAGTTCTACTCATATCCCGCTGTGTCACCTGCTGTGAATTTGAAAAGTACATTGCAAACATGCATGTTTTATCTATTTCACAACCAACCTTTGATGAGTGTTTGGTCGGGCTGAGATAACAATTATCTCCCACACTGACAGAATGAAAATACTTGGGAAGACTGAATAATACATTTCTTGAGACTATAAGCTTATATATATATATATATATATATATATATATATATATATATATATATATATATATATATTTGGCGCAGATGGTAGCTTGGAGGTTAGAGAAGCAGGCTTGTGACAAGAGGAATCTCTAACAGGTAACTCACTACCTTTACCCTTGTAAGGGCCTTACAGCCCCAGCTGCTCCTGGTGTGTAGCCATGCATGGCAGCATCCTGACATTGGTGAAGGTGAGGCATCTTTGTAATGCACCACGTATTTTAAAATAAAATACATTTAGTCACTTCTGCTCATCAACTCTGACCAAAATCAAATGAACAAAACCATAAACCAAAATTAATGCAGCCCAGTAGGTCTTTGCAGGTAAAATGAGCAAATGATTTGGTGATGCTGTTTGACAACTCTGAACCACTGAGTACTTATACTTCATTCAGTGTCCCATTCAGAGCCCATTAGCTTCTTAGTATGAACACTTGTGTGGCCAACTCTGGAGAGGGACTCATGTTGGTGGGATTTTGACAATATGATACTCCTATACAGGGTTGCCATGATTTGTCAACTAGTCACAATTACTATCAAAATGGTTGGCGACTAATTTAATAATCAATGTCATCGTTAATTTTTTAAGTTTTGTTTTTGTCTCAAAACTGCCACTGTACCTTCAGCTGCCTTTCTGGAATTGATGCACATGTGCATTACTGGTAATCTGGGTCAGCCGTGATGTCACGGGAAAAGTTATGCCCAAACAATATCATGGCTAGCCGGCAACAGAGCTTAAAAGTTTGGGAGGATTTTAAGCAAATTAATGAGGAAAAACGTGCAGTGCAAAATCTGCAAGGCAGAACTTGCCTTACACGGCAGTACAAAGGCGATGTGCGAGTATCTGAAAGGGAAGCACGTTGTGTCCAATTCAGAAGCTAAGGAAGAGGGATAGTCATCTCGGTAAGCTTGCTGACTAGTTAGCCACTAACATTAATGTCTACAGTGAGTTACTTAAGCTGGACTTGCACTGTGCGTGTTTTGGCCCTTTTTCAGCCGATTTTTCACTAGCGCGAGAATTTTTTTGGATCGCGCCGAGTTTCAGTTTAATCGTGTGTCCTGCATCGTGTAATATACCACCCCTGGCAATAATTATGGAATCACCGGCCTCAGAGGATGTTCATTCAGTTGTTTAATTTTGTAGAAAAAAAGCAGATCACAGACATGGCACAAAACTAAAGTAATTTCAAATGGCAACTTTCTGGCTTTAAGAAACACTATAAGAAATCAGGAAAAAATAATTGTGGCAGTCAGTAAGGGTTACTTTTTTAGACCAAGCAGAGGGAAAAAATATAGACTCACTCAATTGTGAGGAATAAATTATGGAACCACCCAGTAAATTTTCATCCCCAAAACTAACACCTGCATCAAATCAGATCTGCTCATTAGTCTGCATCTAAAAAGGAGTGATCACACCTTGGACAGCTGTTGCACCAAGTGGACTGACATGAATCATGGCTCCAACACGAGAGATGTCAATTGAAACAAAGGAGAGGATTATCAAACTCTTAAAAGAGGGTAAATCATCACGCAATGTTGCAAAAGATGTTGGTTGTTCACAGTCAGCTGTGTCTAAACTCTGGACCAAATACAAACAACATGGAAAGGTTGTTAAAGGCAAACATACTGGTAGGCCAAGGAAGACAAAGCGTCAAGACAGAAAACTTAAAGCAATATGTCTCAAAAATCGAAAATGCACAACAAAACAAATGAGGAAGGAATGGGAGGAAACTGGAGTCAACGTCTGTGACCGAACTGTAAGAAACCGCTAAAGGAAATGAGATTTACATACAGAAAAGCTAAACGAAAGCCATCATTAACACCTAAACAGAAAAAAACAAGGTTACAATGGGCTAAGGAAAAGCAATCGTGGACTGTGGATGACTGGATGAAAGTCATATTCAGTGATGAATCTTGAATCTGCATTGGGCAAGGTGATGATGCTGGAACTTTTGTTTGGTGCCGTTCCAATGAGATTTATAAAGATGACTGCCTGAAGAGAACATGTAAATTTCCACAGTCATTGATGATATGGGGCTGCATGTCAGGTAAAGGCACTGGGGAGATGGCTGTCATTATATCATCAATAAATGCACAAGTTTACGTTGATATTTTGGACACTTTTCTTATCCCATCAATTGAAAGGATGTTTGGGGATGATGAAATCATTTTTCAAGATGATAATGCATCTTGCTATAGAGCAAAAACTGTGAAAACATTCCTTGCAAAAAGACACATAGGGTCAATGTCATGGCCTGCAAATAGTCCGGATCATAAATCCAATTGAATATCTTTGGTGGAAGTTGAAGAAAATGGTCCATGACAAGGCTCCAACCTGCAAAGCTGATCTGGCAACAGCAATCAGAGAAAGTTGGAGCCAGATTGATGACGAGTACTGTTTGTCACTCATTAAGTCCATGCCTCAGAGACTGCAAGCTGTTATAAAAGCCAGAGGTGGTGCAACAAAATACTAGTGATGTGTTGGAGCGTTCTTTTGTTTTTCATGATTCCATAATTTTTTCCTCAGAATTGGGTGATTCCATATTTTTTTCCCTCTGCTTGGTCTAAAAAAGTAACAGTTACTGACTGCCACATTTTTTTTCCTGATTTCTTATAGTGTTTCTTAAAGACAGAAAGTTGCCATTTGAAATGACTTTAGTTTTGTGTCATGTCTGTGATCTGCTTTTTTTCTATGAAATTAAACAACTGAATGAACATCCTCCGAGGCCGGTGATTCCATAATTTTTGCCAGGGGTTGTACATGGAGTAACGAACTGCGTTTAACCTCTCACGACCACCTCCCGATCAGCAATCATATGGTCGGATGAAAATCAAACCTGTTTGATATTCTGATCGGCCGTTGTGAGGGTACTGCACTGCTTCAGCAGCGCTACAAGTGTCCAACCTCTCGCACTGCATTTGCAAATATCGATGTGGAATTGGAGAGAGCAGCTTCTGTTTCTTTCCCCCCCTTTCTTCAACTCATTTGTTTGTTTTTTTTTAACTTTGATGTCTCCCATCAAGAGTTTTTTGTAAAAAAAAAAAGAAACGTAAATAAAGTTTGAAAAAAAAAAGCTTCTGTTTACATTTGGATTCTGGAAACACGAGTCTGACGTGTGGTTTTTGAACATATAATGCGAGTAGTCAGATTGCATCAGAGCATCAGGCCGTACAGTGTGAGAACATAAATCGTGCACTCTGAACTTATACACCCTGCGGTTTTGTCGTACAGTTTGAGCTGGAGCCGAGTACAGTGATTGAAAATATCGTACAGTGTCTGCCCAGCTTTACTTATATTGATAGTTGTAAACTTCAACATTAACGAGGATGATTTCATTACCCTTAGCACACGTTATGTGTTTGCTGTAACATTATAACAGCACATCATGTCCGAATAGGAAATGTTGCAACGCTAATGTTTTATAATGCTATGGTGCACAATCCAACCACTAGGAGCAGAGTTTATGACAGCAAGTAGAAACTGAAAGGGAGACAAAGTTACTTTTTTGAAAGTTTTGAATCAACTGAATTGTTTAAGAAAAGAATTGCCATATTGACATAAATCGATTTCACACACTCACACACACACATACACACACACCCCAAGACTTCTATCCTCCGCTTTGATAAAGAAATTTAATATTTTTCATAAAACAAGCATACTGTACAGCTTCTAACTTAAAAAAGTTACACATTAAGACCATGACATCATAGCACCAAATTTTCCATGAAAAAAAAATGTCTTCTAGCATCTTACCCTTCACAAAGTTAGCCATCGGTGGATTTCAGGCTCTGATGGAATGAGGGAACAAACACCGCCTGCTGGTATGCACCACACCTCACGTCACCTCCTGCAGTCTGGCGCTGCAGATGGAATTCTGCTGTGACTTTTTTTCTGCTGACGACATGCGAAAGCAGCTTAACAACGACCAGACGTCCACTGGTAAGTTACAAACAAGTACAGGACAAAAGAACCATCTGGAAAGCTCGACATCTGATGTCCGCTCAAAGTTTTGAGCATGTACACAACTTTCCGATGGACTCGCCAGACATCAGCTGACAAAGAACACATTTCATGAATGAGAAAACATTTTGTACAGGACAAAAACTGACAAACTGTTGAGTTATTTGTAATTAATTTTTTATTTGTGATTAAATCAGACATTTCATTGAAATGAATGATCTGACAAATATACTATTGGTCCATCACCTCTCAAAGTAGAATTTTGCAGTGAAAGCCCTGGGCACTACAACACGTGAATACGGTAGATCTACCTGTTGATTTGGCACAAGTGTTATGCTAGATGCCCTTCCTAACAACTCTACATTACATGGAGAGTGGGCAGGGAAATGGTCTTGAATCGGGAACCTTCTGCTCCAGAAACAAGTATACAAACCACCTGGCAGTTCAGGGTACTCTTTGGGGTTCAAAAATGGCTAAGTGTTACCAATTTCAATTACCCACATGGGAAGTTGCTTAACCACACATTGATTCAAAAGAAAAAAAGGTGCAACTATGCACAATTACAAATTCAGAACATTGGTATGGCTCAAACAGCACTAGAGTAAAATGCCTTTTCTGATTTCAGTTAACACTATACTGCTAGAATATACACTATAATGGAGTCTAGGCTCCTGTATGCCTCACTAAGAATGTCTGAAATACTGCTCCTTTATACAATCTGTGTGATAGGCAGTAGTTACTTTCTAGTGATAGTATTTTATTATTTTCTTTATACTGTGTGATATTTGTGTTCATGTCATTACACTAGTTCTTCAAAACATGTTGGTTGAAATTGATGTGGGGCCCCTATGTGACACTGGGCCCCGGGCCTTCAGCCCAGGCAAATCTGTACACTAATCTGCAGTTACTGATTGGAACTCATTGTTTCTACACTTTCTTCACAGGTGTGATGTACCTTTTTTCACAATATTTTGAGAAACAGATTTGTGAAGAATAAACAAATATTTTATTAGCACAGTTCCAAGCGCTGCACAGCAGCTGAAAGCGCTCTATGTCACAGTGTCTGTTCCAACGGACGGTATTTCAACAAACTGATAAATAATTACACTTTTGTCTCAGTGGAAATGGAGCACTTTACGCACATAAGAGCTCTGATCAACCATGATAGTCACACACTCCTGTGTGCATGTTTGTTGGGTTTCTTTTCCATTTCAACGAAGCCTCTGGACACTACAAATCTAACTTACAGCAACTGTAAATTAACCAATTTAATTCAAATATGCTCGATGTTTACAATAAATCCCACCTCATATTGGCAGTGTCTGTATTTAAGCTTATTTTTATGAAGAGGACTGCATACAGGAATGACAGAGTGCAGCACAAACCACAAGAGAGGTTTTGTCTTAAAAATTCTGGCACTGCTGCTGACAAAAACTTTTATACATACATATATATATTCTCCATGGCTATTCACAGGCAAGCTCTGCTCGCCACATTATGTTTATTTGTATGTTTGTTTTTATATCTGTATAGCAAAAAATAAGTGTCTGAGGGTATGCGAATTAGACTATATGTGCCTGAAAACCTGAAATAAAACTTGAAATAAATCAAACTTAAAACTATGCATGCATTCACCAATGTGAAGTGGCAACCATGGTTTTGACTGACATGCAATTAACTGCAGTCCTAATTATTAAGAGAACAGGTAGTGGTGACATTAACCCTCTGGGGCCGACGCTGTCGTATACAATGGCTAAGACCAAGCTTTACTAAATTCTAAACTTTTTAATGATATGAGATGGAAACTTACTTCTTTTTTTGCTGAAAAGTTAACTCTGCGGACCTTCGAGCCAGCCATCGGCCATCTTTGTACTCCTCATAGAAGCTGTGTGATGACATGCGCAATGTTAGTGTCCAATCGGAATTGGTTTACCGTTACATGGTTTTCAAAAATCCAATCGTAGAGCAGATTTACCTCATGTGAAAAGCCAAAGATCGTGTTCAGGAGTGATGTGTTGCTAGCTGGCCCGTCTGAATAGCCCCCTGGGTGCTCCAATGAGTACATACTAATAAGTACATACTCAGTGCGCCCTGAGCCATTACGCACAGTGATCAGTGAAAGCAAGAGCATACTAGTTTGTATGTGAATGTTACTGGATAACGCTGTTGCTTTCACTGCGTAAAGCACTGTATACCATATCAATGGACAACAAAACGCATAGACCATTTTGTATATATTGTTGAAAATGTGCATTTGTGTTTATTGTTTGAACCTTTTTGTTGTTCAGTCTTTCACACAAGACCTCAAATTACCTTTATAAACCTTTCAAAAGTTGTTTATTATAGTTTGCTGTGTGTTTTGAATGTGTGTGGAAAATTATTTTTCACTTTATTTTTTCCTTGCCTATTTTTGATTGTAAACCTTTATTACACTTACAAAACGCAACAAAAACATATATATTCTGAAAGCACAGGTTGTCCTGAAAAAAGAGACAAAACTTGATTGTGGGATGCAGGGAGAGCTGTTAACAGCAATAATAAAACATTTACGCCAGGCGAGTGAACTGTCCAAAAAAGAAATGCCCTCAGATCCCAGAGGGTTAATAGCCAAGATAGCTTCAAAAAGAAACATCAAAGTTAACAAAAATATATTTTTAAACTGAAGCAATAAGTGACTACAATTGGTGGCCATATTGATCAGTTGTACTGCAAATACATTTCTTCATTTTACACTTTACTACATGCTAGCGGCTGTGCTAGCTAGTTTAGCACATTCACTAGTGTTTCTCAGTTTAAGTTATAAATACAGCTGGCTTGTTAGTGACCAAGCAAATCATGTATGATTGAAATGCATTTGTCAGAGAACACAAGGGATCCGAGTAGCCACCAGGACCCTGCAATAAGCAACAAGGCTTCATAAGGAACTCAATAGGTCTCAATATTTTACATTGTGGTCACTGTGCATGTTAAGAATACATTTAAAAAATGCTAAGGTCACCCAAAATAGCAGCTTCACTGGTCTTCCCCTTGTATCTGTCAGAACCCAGAATTAAATATGAAGCAGCTTTTTCAGAGTCACTTCTGGACATCTTACAGATCCTGTCATCAACTGACTCAATTAATCCTATGCCTTGCTAATGGCTAAACAATTAACCACCTTTTTTCCACAAAAAACAAAAACAAAAAAAAACTATTTTAAAGAGTTTGGATTCATCAGTGCTGGATTTTCATTTGGCTCCTACTTGTGCTATTAACAGTATTTCATTAAGCTGCAATACTTTGCATGCACACTGTACATTTTTATGCTAGTCTCAGTGGAAACAAGGAGACTTCACCCCATTTTGGCTCAAAAGTCTGTTCACTGCATGTAATCATTTTTAAAGAGCAGTGTTGACTCCTCTCCAGAGATGATCTGTCTTCATTTGGTAATTGCTTTCAGGACAAACATCTGGCAGTTGTGGAATAGTATGCATAATTGCAAGCTCAACTAAATTTAGTTTTAGTCAAGTTTTGAGATAATTATTGAAAGAGCTCTGAAACATTAGCACCAGCTTGTTCTGCCAATGTGTGATGCTCATCCCATGCAACTAAAAGAAAGCATATGGCTGTCAAGAAATTACACTGATAGAGGTGCAATGAATAACGAAAAACACAGTTGGGTCATAGGTTTTACAGTGAGGAAAATAAGTATTTGAACACCCTGCGATTTTGCAAGTTCTCCCACTTAGAAATCATGGAGGGGTCTGAAATTTTCATCTTAGATGCATGTCCACTGTGAGAGACGTAATCTAAAAAATAAAAAAAAGAATCCGGAAATCACAATGTATGATCTTTTAATAATTTATTTGTATGTTACTGCTGCAAATAAGTATTTGAACACCTGTGAAATTCAATGTTAATATTGGTACAGTAGCCTTTATCTGCAATTACAGAGGCCAAACGTTTCCTGTAGTTTTTCAACAGATTTGCACACACTGCAGCAGGGATTTTGGTCCACTCCTCCATACAGATCTTCTCTAAATCTTTCAAGTTTGGAGTTTCAACTCCCTCCAAAGATTTTCTATTGAGTTCAGGTCGGGAGACCGGCTAAGCCATTCCAGGACCTTGAAATGCTTCTTACAGAGCTCCTCCTTAGTTGGCCTGGCTGTGCGTTTCAGGTTATTGTCATACTGGAAGACCCAGCCATGACCCAATCTTCAATGCTCTTACTGAGGGAAGGAGGCTGTTTGCCAAAATCTTGCAATACATGACCCCATCCATCCTCCTTTCAATACGGTGCAGTCGTCCTGTCCCCTTTGCAGAAGAGCACCCCCAGAGTATGATGTTTTCCACCTCCATGCTTCACGGTTGGGATGGTTTTCCTGGGGTTGTTCTCATCCTCTAAACATGGTAAATGGAGTTGATTCCAAAAAGCTCTATTCTGGTCTCATCTGACCACATGACCTTCTCCCATGCCTCCTCTGGATCATCCAGATGGTCACTGGTGAACTTCAAACGGGCCTGGACATGTGCTGGCGTGAGCAGGGGGACCTTGCTGCCCTGCAGGATTTTAAACCATGACAGCATCATGTGTTACTAATGTAATATTTGTGACTGTGGTCCCAGCTCTCTTCAGGTCATTGACCAGGTCCTTCTGTGTAGTTCTTACCTTTCTCAGAATCATCCTTACCCCACAAAGTGAGATCTTGCATGGAATCCCAGACCGAGGGAGATTGACAGCCATCTTGTGTTTCTTCGACTTTACAGTAAATAATCTTAACAGTTGTTGTCTTCTACCAAGCTGCTTGCCTGTTGTCCTGGAGTCCATCCCAGCCTTGTGCAGGTCTACAGTTTTGTCCCTGGTGTCCTTAGACAGCTCTTTGGTCTTGGCTATGGTGGACAGGTTGGAGTGTGATTGATTGAGTGTGTGAACAGGTGTTTTTTATACAGGTAACAAGTTCAAACAGGTGCAATTAATACAGGTAAAGAGTGCAGAATAAGAGGGCTTCTTAAAGAAATATTAACAGGTCTGTGAGAGCCAGAATTCTTGCTGGTTGGTAGGTGCTCAAATACTTATTTGCAGCAGTAACATACAAATAAATTATTTAAAAAAAAAAAAAAAAAAAAAAAAAAAAATCATACATTGTGATTTACGGATTTTTTTTTTTTTTTTTTTTTTTTTTTTTTTTTTTTTAAGATTATGTCTCTCACAGTGGACATGCACCTAAGATGAAAATCTCAGACCTCTCCAAGATTTCTAAGTGGGAGAACTTGCAAAACCGCAGGGTGTTCAAATACTTCTTTTCCTCACTGTATGTCAGGAATTTGACACAACTGTGTATTGCCCCCTTTATCAATAACAGCTTGCCGTGTTCTGTGGTAGTTGTGGATGCGGCTCTCTGATGTCAAGCTCCGTCTGATCAAGGCCCGGCATGTTGACTTGACGGCGAGCGGAATGGAAGCTCCTCCTATTTGATCACACATCGGGGCAAATTTTCGCAGCGAAAGCAGAGCGACACACTGGACTATGGTGGCGCGTCCATCGCCAGGCGAGGGAAGCAAATTTGGTCTTCCCGTGTGAACGCGGCATTAGCCTCTGATCTGATTGATCCCACAACAGACAGCACTGATCGAGTCGGCTGTGCGCCTGCCTCCGTGATGCTTGGTGCACCTCCTCCCCAGAAGGCCCACCGATAGCTGCGTCCCCGCCAAGATGAAACTAAAAAAAAAAAAAAATGCAGAAACCTGGCTTTGTGTAAGGCTTGTTTTGTTATGGTTTGTGTCATCTGGATATAAACAGGATAAAATAAAGAGCTGAAGTTGTTTATGTGAAATTTCCCATAAAAGCGGGTTTGTGTGCCGTTAGATTCCCACCAAGTCCACAGCTAAAACATCATGAGATGACACTACACTATAGCGGTGCTACATGGCAGTATGACGGCATGGCACCATTGTTCCACTGTCTGGGGAGAACTCTGAGTAAAAATTAAGTCCTCTCTCCCTCTGTCTCACGCTCTCCCTCTCTGTCAATTCAATTTCAATTGAAACATACGTTTACACTGTCAAACCAAGTCTTGGAGCAAAAAGAAAAGTTCTCCCTCTCTCCCTGCTAAAAGCGCACTTGGTACTTTTTGGAAACACAAAGCCTTTCAACCATAAATTTCTAAATGTATCATCAGATACGCACACCCTGGATTAACAAGGAAAGATTTTCCCATTCAACGGATAGAAACTCTGTTCAGCTGCACTCTGAGCTGTCGTTTCACAGTGTTTCATAGGCTAGGGACACTGAAGCAGCTGATTTTTCAGCACACATTTTCAGGAACAATTCAGTTCATTATACAGAAAATCCATGCTCGATAGAACAGCCCATTTGAATTTTGAGAGCCGGACAGATATTTGCCACCCACAGTGGCTAGAACACTGCTCCTCAACTGCGCAAAAGACCTCTCTCAAACAGCTCAGCTTCAGTTCAGAAACCTCCCCCTCCCCTCCTCACGCTCAGCAGCAAAATGCAAAGAGCCAGCAGCACTTCAGAGATTTCACAGACATGGGTCCTCTCCAGTACCAGAAATTGCGGCATGTTGTATCGGTAATTTCCGAAACTTAAATTGCCGTATTTTCCGGACTATACGTCGCACTTTTTTACATGTTTTGGCCGGGGGTGCGACCTATACTCCGGTGCGACTTATAAATGAAAAATATACCGGTAGGATCTCAATTAATTTACTGTAACAAAACAATTTTACGTGACAGAGTCGATCTATGTTTTAAAATGGCCACCAGAAAAGGAAATGCAATGCATCATGGACACTGTAGTATGGCGGCCGTCCTATAAGTCACGCTGGTCGCGATAACCAATCAGAGAACAGAACGTTGGACGCGTATTCCTCACCTCACCCACAGCGTGTGAAGCTGACGAATACGGTGCTTGCTGTTATTCCGGCATGGCGAACAAACAGCTTCAACCCTTGGATATCAGTGTGAGCAGAGTGTTTAAGTTGACGCTGAGAGCTGCGTGGGAGCTGCGTGGGAGCACCGGGTGAGCGACGGCGGAGGATTAGTGTGTGCACTTGGAAGGAGCTGGCGTCGAAGATTGTGAATAGCGTTTGAAGCAGATGAACATGGTGTTTATTCCGGGACGGCTAACAAAACAGCTTCAACCCTTGGATATCAGTGTGAGCAGAGTTGACGCTGAGAACTGCATGGGAGCACTGAGCGACGGCGGAGGATTAGCGTCTGCACTTGGAAGGAGCTGGATCGACAACGCTGGGTGGTCATGAGCTGCACAGGTAGGTGCTGCATGGTTCGGCTCGCAATGTGGTCCGCAAAATACAAACATATCTGTAGGTAAAATGCAGCTCACGAGAGGGCACTCAAGGCTTGTGTGACTGTTCCTGCGACTTCTGACTACCATAGAAAAATAAAAATTTCAACGTTACTGATAACTTAAGACAACGGAGAAGGCCCGAAAAAATGCCACCAAAAAGAAAATCATACTCTGCAGATTGTAAGTTACGACTGGTGAAATATGCATCTGAAAACGGTAGCCGTCACATTATCATCTGAACTTTTCATGTTAAGTTAACATACCTGTATGTCCATGGGACTTATAGTCCAGTGCAACTTATTTATGGTTTATTTTTCTTTATAATGATAAAGTGGCTGGTGCGACTTATACTCCGGTGCGACTTATTTATGGTTTATTTTTCTTTATAATGGATAAAGTGGCTGGTGCGACTTATACTCCGGTGCAACTTATAGTCCGGAAAATACGGTACGTTGCTATCGGAAGCCGATACCAAATCGGATCGGCCCCATCCTTAAGTACAAAGACATTCTTGCTCTGCAGACATTTATTGATGAGACGCTCTCCATTTATGCAATGTGTTGGTTTTGTTAAAATCCCTTAGTAAATCCTCTTCAAATACATCTGTGCTCCTAAAACCATGAAGCATTTAAAAGAAAAAGCATAAAACATTGTTTCTTAATGTGTTGTCCTGTGTGATGTCCATCAGAGAGCAACAGGTTCAAGTCTGTTGTTGTGTGCTACCTAAAGCAGGGTCGCCAACTAGCACCCCACTGGCTACCTGAGGCCCAGTCTCCTTTTGTGTGCTGGAGCTAAACGTTGGGAAAAAAAAATATAAATTTGGACTTTTGTGGTGACTCAAAACAATAGTTAAAATACATCAGCATTATAAAAAATGCATTTGTCATGGAGCTGCTATGATAATAGTTGATTAATTTAACATTTAAGAATATGAATAAGAAGAATTTTATGAATCCCAGAGGAAACTGTTTTGCCAAAGTGACGAAATGGTAAACATTTCTAAATTTTTAATTAATAGTTGTGAGCTTGTTTTTTTGTTGTTATTCTTCTAAATAATCCCAATTCTCATTTGAGCTTCTAAATGTCAATTCTTTCTTTTCAAAGCAAGATATCCGAAAGCATCATCTTGGGCTTGGAGAATACTAACTGACACTTTTCACTATTGCATATACACCAAACAACTAACTGATTAATCAAGAAAAGAAACAAACTCCAATAATAACAATAAAATAAATCAAGCGATTCACTAAGAAAAATAAAGGCCAGCTGATATATCTATGTCAACGTTATTTTCACAGAGGAAAAAAAACCTTAGGCTGAGGGTGGTGATGAGGATAGCATGGCTTGAACCCCATCATCCCTTGGTCACATAAAATACAAGCAACAGAGGAAAAAAAACAACCAGCTGCCATTAATTTTCAGTCACAGTGGGTGTTTCAAGCCAAATAGATTCTGTGGCACCAGCTAGGTGGTGCCAAAATAGATTAAAAGTCTATTTTGTGCAAAGGATGAGCGATGTGACACAGCAACTGCCAATCCATGTGAAGACAGTGTGACAACAGCTTAATGTATGTTGGTTGATTGCTGGTTATATTCAGTTATTTATAATAAAGTTCATGTTTAAACTGAAAACAAGTCTCAATTATATTTGTCATAAGAGTTTAGACAGATAAATTTGTCATTAGAACGAGTGCAACGAAATTTCTTCCCACAGAGTCACCTCAGACAAAAATACAATTAATCCACAATTATTACAAGTTGAACGTAATAATGGCACACATCAGAATCAGAACACCCATACATATACATTTGATTGTTTATGCACGCTAAACTTTAAGACAGTCCATCGTCCGAACTGAGCCAATGTGAATGTGGTGGTGGTGGTGGTGGTGGCAGTCTCCCGTGCAGCTGCAAGCTCGAGGGAAGTGGCAGGGCAGAGGCCATGAGTGAAGATGAGATGAGTTTGTATCTCAGATGAATATGTATCAGTTTCTGTCAGTGTGCGCATAATGTCTGGAGTTGCCTTGACAACATCAGACTGACTTTCGGGGAGGGCAGCCGAATGGTTCACCAAGGACATAGAAATTCTTCTGGAGGAAAACAGCGGGGCATTTTGACCTTCGGAGGCTGGTAAGCCTGCCATGTTTAGGTTTGAGGAGAAAGCATATTTGCAGCTCCTCTAACCAAACAAATCCAATTTATGAGTATTCCCTGGTCTCTGACATTGTCTTTTGCAAGGCGTTTCTTTGCCCCATGTACCAAGCACGCAACACGCCATTTCTCCCAAGTGTCGAGAACATCTGGGCACTCAGGGTCCCCCAGCCCTGATTTCCTTATTGAAAAAAAGAAAAAAAAAAAAATGGTGTCAATTGCATTTAGAGTCCAGCTGATCAATTCCATGGTTAATCCAAATAGTTTGAAGAATTCATAGTCTGGTGAAGTAGGGACTTTGAAGGTTGGAGCAGAGATAGAGGAGAGAGGAGGAGATGCAACCGCCTTCGCCGGAGTCCCAAGAGCTAATATAGTTTGATAAAAAGACAGGAATCACTGAATTTAACAATTTTTTTTACTCCAAAATGTCAGTGCTGTATTTGTATTGGTCGCCCCCAAAAAAAACCACATCAGTCAGGCTGTAATATAAACAATTAATTGTAGCCCTACTGGCCATTGGGGGAAAACTTCCCTATCAGTCAGCCACTGAAGGAATATTGGTGGCAGCAGAAAACAGTGTTTTCAGGTTGTGCTTTTAAGAATTGTTAATTGACCCTTCAGGATTAGTGTGCAAGTATTTCCAGTAGTAACCTGCTCAACACGTCGAAGCCAGAGCAAACACATAGTCTGCTTGAACAAATAAGTCACCCGAACATGTCAACAGTGCACCTGTTTGTAGTCTTTGATTGGCCACAGAGGAAACAGATAAATTCAAGCAACTGACAACAACCGAAATAGGAAGTGAAGATGATTTCTGTTGATTGTTGCATCACTTGCACAAACTAAAAAAGGCCTTGACCTGCAGAAACACTGGCAGAGTGCATGCTAACTGCACCAGACTGACTATTAAGGTGCTGTACCACTGAATATATGTACGAGGTCTGTCAATAAAGTATAGGTCCTTTTTATTTTTTTCAAAAACGTTATGGATTTCATTCATATGTTTTTACGTCAGACATGCTTGAACCCTTGTGCGTATGCGAGAGTTTTTCCACACCTGTCGGTGACGTCATTCGCCTGTGAGCACTCCTTGTGGGAGGAGTCGTCCAGCCCCTCGTCGGAATTCCTTTGTCTGAGAAGTTGCTGAGAGACTGCCGCTTTGTTTGATCAAACTTTTTTCTAAACCTGTGAGGCACATCGAAGTGGACACTGTTCAAAAAATTAAGCTGGTTTTCAGTGAAAATTTTAACGGCTGATGAGAGATTTTGAGGCGATACTGTCGCTTTAAGGACTTCCAACACAGCGGGACGTCGAGCAGCGCTCCCAGGCGCCGTCGTCAGCCTGTTTCAAGCTGAAAACCTCCACATTTCAGGCTCTATTGATCCAGAACGTCGTGAGAGAACAGAAGTTGGTTTCAGCATTTTATCCGGATATTCCACTGTTAAAGGAGATTTTTTTAATGAAAGACGTGCGGACGGATTGCAGCGTCGGCTCGCAGCCGCCGCGACGCTCCGCCACAGGAAAAACACCTCTGGTGGAAGCCTTAAGGACAAGTTGGAACATGCCCAACTGTTAAACAATTTCTCATATACTCACTCCACTGAAAGCCATCAAAAGCCGCCTGGATTTTACAAATGGTTATCAACACAGAGGTGTTTTTCCTGTGCCGCTGCACCGCGCCGTCCGCACGTCTTTCATTAAAAAAATCTCCTTTAACAGTGGAATATCCGGATAAAATGCTGAAACCGACTTCTTCTGAAACTTCTCTGTTCTCTCACGACGTCCTGGATCAATAGAGCCTGAAATGTGGAGGTTTTCAGCTTGAAACAGGCTGACGACGGCACCTGGGAGCGCTGCGCGACGTCCCGCTGTGTTGGAAGTCCTTGAAGCGACAGTATCACCTCAAAATCTCTCATCAGCCATTAAAATTTTCACCGAAAACCAGCTTAATTTTTTGAACCGTGTCCACTTCGATGTGCCTCACAGGTTTAGAAAAAACTTTGATCAAACAAAGCGCCAGTCTCTCAGCAACTTCTCAGACAAAGGAATTCTGACGAGGGACTGGATGACTCCTCCCACAAGGGGTGCTCACAGGCGAATGACGTCACCGACAGGCGTGGAAAAACTCACGCATGCGCACGAGGGTTCAAGCATGTCTGACGTAAAAACATATGAATGAAATCCATATAGTTTTTGAAAAAAATAAAAAGGACCTATACTTTATTGACAGCCCTTGTATACTAATTCCTACAGAAACTATAAATTGAGACAAAAAAGTCTTAATGACAACAGATGTCTTCAGTCCACTTGTGACTACAATGCTTAGCAGTCATCATATTGTATCCTTCCAAAATCGGTTACTGCTGTTGGTGTCACCGCCGACCAATGACAACAGCTACAGTCCCACTTATACAAGTGCAAAAACCTGATTGGCATTTTGACTGGTATATGAAAAGGTAGATAGCACCGAAATGAAACTAAACATGGCAATTTCATAATCCAAGACTGTATCTTGAAATTGAACTTTCTAAACTTGTGGGTTTGACTAGTTTCACAACTGGGATTCAAAACAAGCACAAGTTGTGCAACTACACTCAACAAAAATATAAACGCAACACTTTTGGTTTTGCTCCCATTTTGCATGAGATGAACTCAAAGATCTAAAACTTTTTCCACATACACAATATCACCATTTCCCTCAAATATTGTTCACAAACCAGTCTAAATCTGTGATAGTGAGCACTTCTCCTTTGCTGAGATAATCCATCCCACCTCACAGGTGTGCCATATCAAGATGCTGATTAGACACCATGATTAGTGCACAGGTGTGCCTTAGACTGCCCACAATAAAAGGCCACTCTGAAAGGTGCAGTTTTATCACACAGCACAATGCCACAGATGTCGCAAGATTTGAGGGAGCGTGCAATTGGCATGCTGACAGCAGGAATGTCAACCAGAGCTGTTGCTCGTGTATTGAATGTTCATTTCTCTACCATAAGCCATCTCCAAAGGCGTTTCAGAGAATGTGGCAGTACATCCAACCAGCCTCACAACCGCAGACCACGTGTAACCACACCAGCCCAGGACCTCCACATCCAGCATGTTCACCTCCAAGATCTTCTGAGACCAGCCACTCGGACAGCTGCTGGAACAATCGGATTGCATAACCAAAGAATTTCTGCACAAACTGTCAGAAACCATCTCAGAGAAGCTCATCTGCATGCTCGTCGTCCTCATCGGGGTCTCGACCTGACTCCAGTTCGTCATCGTAACCGACTTGAGTGGGCAAATGCTCACATTCGCTGGCGTTTGGCATGATGGAGAGGTGTTCTCTTCATGGATGAATCCCGGTTCACACTGTCCAGAGCAGATGGCAGACAGCGTGTGTGGCGTCATGTGGGTGAGCGGTCTTCTGATGTCAATGTTGTGGATCGAGTGGCCCATGGTGGCAGTGGGGTTATGGTATGGGCAGGCGTCTGTTATGGACGAAGAACACAGGTGCATTTTATTGATGGCATTTTGAATGCACAGAGATACCGTGACGAGATCCTGAGGCCCATTGTTGTGCCAATCCAAGAACATCACCTCATGTTGCAGCAGGATAATTCACGGCCCCATGTTGCAAGGATCTGTACACAATTCTTGGAAGCTGAAAATGTCCCAGCATACAGTCCCAGCCGGCATACTCACCGGACATGTCACCCATTGAGCATGTTTGGGATGCTCTGGACCGGCGTATACGACAGCGTGTACCAGTTCCTGCCAATATCCAGCAACTTCGCACAGCCACTGAAGAGGAGTGGACCAACATTCCACAGGCCACAATTGACAACCTGATCAACTCTATGCGAAGGAGATGTGTTGCACTGCATGAGGCAAATGGTGGTCACACCAGATACTGACTGGTATCCCCCCCCAATAAAACAAAACTGCACCTTTCAGAGTGGCCTTTTATTGTGGACAGTCTAAGGCACACCTGTGAGGTGGGATGGATTATCTCAGCAAAGCAGAAGTGCTCACTATCACAGATTTAGACTGGTTTGTGAACAATATTTGAGGGAAATGGTGATATTGTGTATGTGGAAAAAGTTTTAGATCTTTGAGTTCATCTCATGCAAAATGGGAGCAAAACCAAAAGTGTTGCGTTTATATTTTTGTTGAGTGTACTTAGACCATCAAGATTACATTTTCTTCAGCGCTTTTTTAAGCAGGATTCACCAGGCTTCCACAAAGCCTGGTTGAAAGCCTGAACAAGTTGCTCTAAAGAACTTATTTTGGGTGACAACTGAATAAATTCTGCTTGGTTCGCCACATTTTTTGCCTAGTTATACGGGTGTAGTGTACACATTCTGCATCTTTTGTTTTACCTACTCACTCATCTTCAACTGCTTATCCAGGATCAGGTCATGAAGTGAACAGCTCCAGTAGGGGACCTTAAACTTCCCCGACCACATTTACTATCTCTGACGGGGTTATCTCGAGGCAGTCCCAGACCAGTGTGGCGATATTATCTCTCCACCTACTCTTCCCCAGGGTTTCCTCCCAGATAGACATGCCTCGAACACCTCACTAGGGACGCGCCCAGGAGGCATCCTTAGCAGATGCCCGAACCACCTCAGCTGGCAACACTCAACGTGAATGAGGAGTGGTTCTACTCCAAGTTCAGGGTTCTAGCTAGGATAAAATTTTAGCGTAGTGGTCATGTCAAGGGAGCGAAGCAACCAAGGGTGGGGGGTGCGGAAGTGGGGAAGCTTTTGAAAATTTAAGCTAAAAATTGGCCACTCTAGGGGTACCCAAAAGGGAAAAGCCAGGTACGACAGCCCAAGTCCCTTCATCATGTCCAGAAGGCTGGGGAAGTTTGCTGAGTGGACAATCTCATTCTGGGTTAGCTAGTACATGGCCCTCAGTGACGCAGTCGGAGTCCGTGGACATTTTTAAGTCAAGACTTAAAACCTATTTTTATTCTCCTTATGGTTAGTTTTTATTTTGTTATGTTTTATTCTTTTACCAGGGCTGTGAAATGAAAACTGTGAAATCTGAGGAAAATTTGCAAGGGGTCTGGGGGGGTACAGCTCCCCAGGAGCCGGGGTCTAGGGTCCTGTGGGGCCCCAGAATTAAATTTTTATCTAATGATACGTTTTTCAGAATCTCCTGGAAGAATAAATCTCAAAATTAGTGGATATTTAAATGATCCTAAATTCAAGCTTTTATCTGACCTGTCAATGATGATGCTGAAATAACAATATGACATGGAAGTAGGGCCTGGAATGATTTTCCTTTTAATTGTAAACCAAATTATGTATTAACTCATAACAATTAAACTACATGAAATTTATGAAGACTGAAAAGACTGTTACAGCATTTCAAAAACCACAGCTAAAGCTTGTAGAATATTTGGAAAATCATGGTAAAATATCAATAACATACCTTATAGGAAAAAGTCACTTATATTCTTGTGTAAATTCATGCAGCCTAAATCCATTCAAAGCCACAAAGTCTTTTTAACAATGAAAGAAAGTCTAGATTAGTGAAAAAAAAGTCAGATAATCTGGTCTAAAATCCTGTCTGAACATCAGAATGTTTATTTTCCAGGGACAGAAAAGTTCTTACCGTGTTTCCTGAGAGAGCACAGTTCACTTTCCCCGTTTCTTTTATCTTTCAAGTGTGTTATGAGCCAGCGACAATTTCCACGGATTCTTGTCGTTATCAGACTTTTTCAAAACCGTCTTTCTCACCATCTTCTCTCTGTGCGACGTCGGTCCGTGACCACAGACACGCTGCACAAATCATCTTTTAAAAACTTGAAAGCTCTAAAGTTTTGGGATGTCCACATGCCTAAGTTTTAGCCACACAGCATCGCCGCAGCAACCAACCAGTCCTGCTTTACGACAACTGTCTTAACAACTACGCTTTGAGTGGCATTTTTCCTCCGTGAAACTCTGCGGATCCGAGGAAACTGATTTGTATCTGTAATGGGCCTTTCACAATGAATACGTCAGGCCAATCCGTCAACGTGTCGGAATCCGTCGGAAAACGCATCCGACGCATGACTCTACTTTTAGATTAGGCTTAAAAACTTTGCTTTTTTCTAAAACTTATAGCTAGGGCTGGATCAAGTGACCCTGAACCATCCCTTAGTTATGCTGCTATAGACTTAGACTGCTGGGGGGTTTCCCATGATGCACTGAGTGTTTCTTTCTCTTTTTGGTCTGTATGCACCACTCTGCATTTACTCATTAGTGATTGATCTCTGCTCTCTTCCACAGCATGTCTTTTTCATGATTCTCTCCCCCTCAGCCCCAACCAGTCCCAGCAGAAGACTTGCCCTCCTTGAGCCTGGTTCTGCTGAAGTTTTCTTCCTGTTAAAAGGGAGTTTTTCTTTCCCACTGTCACCAAGTGCTTGCTCACAGGTGGGCGTTTGACAGTTGGGTTTTTTTTCTGTAATTATTGTATGGCTTTTGCCTTCCATATAAGCGCCTTGGGGCAACTGTTTGTTGTGATTGGCGCTATATAAATAAAATTGATTGATTGATGACGTCAGACGCGTCGTTTTGGAAGCGGCAAAAAAAAGGGGGGGGGGCGGGGCTGCTATGTCACACTCTGGCCGTTTCCACAATCTGAAAAAGTTCAGCGATCCCCATCTTGAATTTGGGTCGCCTGAAAAAAAAAAGCTTTAAAAACAGCAGTAGAATGATTCTCCTATCACCCTGCTGGGAGAAGCTTTTTTTCAGCTACTTTTCGGAGTGACGCCGACCGAGGGAGGACTGACGACTTGGTGGGATATTGATCGAACCGCGACAGCAGGCAAACCCGCACGGAGTAGCCGGCCTTCAGGCATCATCACTGGGCAGAGCGAGGCAGGCAGCCGGGGTGATGGAGCAAACCCACTCAGTCCGAAATCTCCCACTTTCTGGATATATGCAAAGTCCCAGTTTGCCCAACAGAGTTTAGTTCTGCAGCTTTATCGAGGTAAGAATAAAACGTTTACTGAATTGCTGTGAAGGTTTAATGATCGGCTAACGTTAGCGTAGCCTTTTAGAACAGTTGATCTGAGGTGAACGCTTTAATTCTAATGGTTCTGTCTTTTTTATTTTTACCAAATAAAGCTACAGCTTTTTTCCAGACACCACAAAAGCTCAACTTTAAATAACTTATTTTTTGGGGCTTTTTTCCCAGTTTTTTCCCCTTTTTATATATATATATAAACTATTTAGTGTTTCTTTATATTTAAAAAAATATTTTATTTGTCCCAATCAGGAACATTTGCTGTGCAGACAACCAAGCTTCCATTGATGAGCTGAACACCACGAAGTCCAGTCGAAAGAAAACATCTCTGCTTTTCAGCAACACCACCAGAGTTCAAAGCTGCAGAAGAGACCTTCATCTGGTCCCGAGAATCCAGCAGAACATCACCTGCTTCTAAATAAAAGGCTCTTTAAACAGCAACTATTTTATTATTTTTAAAAAAGCTGTTTCATTTTATATTTTAACAATAAATGAACGGATCATTAAAAATGTCCACGAAATCAAAGTCCAAAGTCATTTGCACAAGTAGAAGCTCTCCACTTATTGCGCTCAAATTCATATTTTAGAAATGACTCTGTCCTGATAACATTATTAAAGGCAATTACATATTTTGGCAAAATTACAAGTTGAAATGGGCCATTGAAAATTCATCATGAGGTTTATGTCACAGAAATCCTACTTTACAATCACACTGCAGTTGCATTTATAATAAACATTTGTATTTATTTACAGTGTGTTTTTTCTGGTTGAAATGAGATATAAATAATCTACCAGACTTTAAAAAATGTACAAGTTTCCATGTTATTTATTTGTCTAAAAATAAATGTCCAAGGTTTCCTTATGTTAAACAAGAAATTATCTAATCTGAAATAACAGGTGGTTTTAATTTACAGATGAAAGGTTTCTAAAGAACCATTTACTGATTTATTTAGCTATTTTAATTACAAGTGTCTAAATTTTTTAAACAGTAATCAGAAATTCTGAGGTAACAAACAACAACAAAAAACATTTCCAAGGATTTTTCTTCAGAAAACTGCTCCATAAATGAGCAGTCCTGTGACACGTTTGTTTGCAGTGGTTTCAATGCCGATCCATTATTTATTTATTTATTTTTATAAACACCGATCCATTTTGTAGAGATCAGTGTTTTCTGCCACTAGTCTTCTGTGTTTTGGCCCGACACGTCGTTCCTATTGGACAACGCAAAGGTACGTCACAGCTCAGAGAATCGAACGCTGGATTGGCTTGATACTTTGACTGTGTCAGCCGACAAGTGGCAGTACGCGATCCCGTCAGATGCGTCGGTTTAGCTCGGCTTTTGACGCGACGCATCTAAAACGCAACGCGTCTCAATGAAATAATGCTTTTTAGACCGATTTTGACGCATTTGATGCATCTGACGTATTCAGTGTGAAAGGCCCATAACACACAGATCAGTGTCCGCGGACTTATAAAACTTACACAATGCCGTAAAAAGAGAAGACGTTGCGATAAGCGTTTAACATCTCAGTGAAATCCCTTTGGGAGGAAAATTACAGCCCTTTTTAGGGTAGGGGTTAAAGGAGCCAAAACAGTGACATAGTCAAAATGTGGATTTGCCTTTGTGTTGTGTGGGCCGCCAGAAGAGGAGGTACTGCTGGCCCACCACCAGAGGGTGCCCTGCTGAAGTGCGGGCTTCAGGCACGATGAGGGCGCTGCCGCCTCCAGGAACAAGCCGTGGTGACAGCTGTCACCCATCAACCATGACAGCTGTCACTGATCATTACTCCACATCTGGAATAAAAGAGGAGACACCTCCACCACATTGCCGAGATATCATCTTCATCAAGAGGTAATATCCCTCACCCTTTGTGTTAATTTTCTAAATCTATCTATTGTGAGTTTTTGCAGGAGTACCGGTCCTTAGTTTGTGGAGGCTGTGCGGGACAGCACTTTTTTTCCTCTGAGGGATCACATGCAACCGTATTGAGTGAGAGGTGGAGGTGGAATTCCCACCAGGAATTGTTACTGGGTGTACACACACCCACCACTGACTGTCTTTGTTTTCTGCCAGCAGTACCAGATCCGACACGCCGAGACGGTGGCCACCTGGGGACTTCGGGACTTGGCGGGTCCAGGTATCCCTCGGGTTCGGTGGCGGTGGAAATCGTGTGGTTCCGGTTCGTCTCCAGACGGGCGTCTCCTATTGTCGAGCCTGCCCACACGACACCTTTATTAATTGACTGTGTACATTCTGTAATCTGCTGTGTTTTGGTTGTGACATTCACAACAGTAAAGTGTTCTAATTTAACTCCTTCCATTGTCCGTTCATTTACGCCCCTGTTGTGGGTCCGTGTCACTACACTTTCCCAACACTTTGAATATCTTTGTGTGTCCTCAGTAAGCCTCATTGATCTTATGTATATGAATGTGTGGATGGAGTTCTCCCATTTAACGTTATATTTTTCAAGGCTAACTGAGGGTACCGCCTTTAAGCCTGCTCATTTATGCATATTTGGATACACTGGAACAAGTTCTTTCCAAATTTGCATAAATGCCAGTGGCTTAGTTGGGGCACTTTTGCATAGGTGGCACTCTTTGTTAAGAACGCGATATTTGGCGATTTTCATTTGGCCATATCTCGGTGCGCCCCCAATGGATTTCAGTGAAACTTGTTTTATTATGTTCCTCTATATCTCTGCTATTCAGGATAAAGATATCAAGAAGCGTTTTGCCTCATTAACCCTTTACCTTTAGTCAAGAAGACTTCTGGCGTGTCGTCAGAGAGCTGCGTGTCGTCAGAGCGAGCTGTAAAAGTTTGTACCTGAGTTTTCAGAGTGGTGTTTGTAGTTGCCATCTGCCACGCCGGTGTTTGCCAACCCGGACAGTGGGAATACCACCTCAACTGGCAACTTAGCCCCGCGACTGGACCGCAACAATGCCGAGGCCCGCTCAACGTGGTGAATTCACTGAGGCCGCGCGCTGCGTCATTAAAGCCGCGCGTCACGAGTGCCGCTTTCCCCGAGGCCTCGTGCAGCCACCGCGGATCCATCACCGCGGAAACACGGAGGGCCGCGCGGCACCAGCGCAGTGCAGATCCATCCCGGTGACAACAACGCAGGCTGTTAACATCGGCGATCGGACAAGCTGCTCATAAGCCGACCATGGGGCCTAAGAAAGGTTCTGACAGCGGAGGAAGGTGACGATATTAAAAAATCTCTGGACTTTCTATCAGAGGAGATTTCTGTTGTGAAGCAGCAACAGAATCAATCATGGATCTGGTGGAGGAGGTGAAGGCATTACGGCTCCAGAAGGCCGGAGAAAGACCGGCATCTGGTGCAGCTGGAAAATAGAGTGGCTGAATTGGAGCAGTACACCAGAATTAACGACGTCATCATCACAGGTCTTCACATCAAACCACGGTCCTATGCACGGGCGGTAACAGATGAGAGCGGAGGGAGCCCAGTGAACAGGAGGTCAGCTCTGTGGAAAAACAGGTTTGCTGATTTCCTCCTATCTAAAGGTATAGAAATGGATTTAAATAACATTGAAGCGTGCCACCCTCTGCCCCGGAGAAATGACGGTGATAAACGAACCGTCATGAGATTCATCAACAGAAAACACAAAACAGCACTGTTAAAACAAGGAAGAAAACTGAAAGGGACAAACGTATTCATCAATGAACATCTCACCAAACGGAATGCCGACATTGCCAGGAAAGCACGCTTCTTAAAGAAACAGGGAAAAATCCAGCACACATGGACTTCAAACTGTAAATATCATCAAACTGAACGGATCACCTGACCAAGCAAAGGTTATGGCAATAAGGAACATCGAGGAGCTGGACAAATATGAACAATAGGTATGAGGACTCAAACACATCACAGATCTATGATGCAGACTGGAGCAACCCACTCATCCACATCATCTACACCCGGAGACAAGAGAGACATAATGACTAAGGATAATGATCCGTTTATTTCTGCCCAGGAGCTCTGTCTAGATACATTTAATTATAATAACTCTGCTAACCACCCCTTCGAATCTGAAAATGATCCTGATACCTTTTTCAGTGAGAATATTGTGAGACAGTGCAAATATTTTACAGAAGAACAATTCAAAAATTATAAAATCAATGATGAAGATTTTTCAATTATACATTTCAACAGCAGAAGTCTTTCTTGTAATCTGTCCACTATTAATGATTGTTTGAAAACATCCAAAAAACGTTTTTCAGTTATTGCAATTTCAGAAACATGGTTAAATGAGGATAATAAAGATCTGGTATATCTTGATGGTTATGAATTGTTCCTGGTTAATAGGCAGACGAGAAGGGGCAGAGGTGTTGCACTGTTTGTAAGGTCAGATTATAACTGTAAACTCATTAACAACATGTCATTTACAGTGGACAACATCATGGAATGTGTTACCATAGAAATTACATCTATAAACTCCAAAACATAGTTGTTAGTTGCATTTACAGAGCTCCTGGGACAAATATTGACACCTTTGAAGACATTATATTAGGAATGTACAACAAAATCAACAGAAATAAGCATTTATTTGTCTGTGGAGATTTCAATATAGATTTTTTAAACCCTCACAATCATCCACAAATTACCTCATTTATAAACACCTTGTACTGTTTAGGACTGTTTCCAACCATCATTCATCCTAGCAGAATAACTGTGGATACAACAACTCTCATTGACAATATTTTAACTAACGTTATATCCGGTAATCTTAGTGGGGGACTACTGGTCAGTGATATCAGTGATCACTTGCCAGTTTTCTCTGTCTTTGCACTGGAGGGTTGTTGTAAGTATCGAAGCAATATCAAATTCATGAGTAGAAAAGTAACACCTGAAACAATTGATAATTTAAGGGAGGATTTATCAAGTCAGAATTGGTCAGATGTTTTTGTTGATGATGTTGACAGGTCATATGATGCTTTCATTTCCATTTTTTCCAGTTTGTATAATAAACACCGTCCATTTGTTGACAAAATATATAGAAATCAATATAGCAACAAACCATGGATAACTAAGGGACTTCAGAGGGCATGTAAAAAGAAAAACGTACTATATAAACAATTCATAAAACTACGAACTAAGGAAGCTGAAAGTAAGTATAAAACATAAGAATAAGTTAATCAATATCATGAGACTCAGTAAAAAAACATATTATATTGAGTTACTTGTCAAAAATAGAAATAACATCAAAAACACATGGAACATATTAAATGAAATAGTAAAAAAAGAATAGAGTAACTAGAGATTATCCATTTTTTCAGAGTAACAACTACATCACGATTGATAACGACGAGTCTATTGCTGAACACTTTAATGAATACTTCGTTAATGTGGGTAAAAATCTTGCCAGTAAAATTGACTCATCAACTAATAACGTCTGGGTAAATAATTCAACGTTTAACAAATCTGTTTCAATGTTCATTGGTGGTACTCATGAAAGGGAAATACTTGATCTGGTTCATGGTTCAAAAAGTAAGAAATTGACTGATTTTAATCATTTGGATATGGCTTTATTAAAAAAGTTATTGATTGTATAGTAAAACCGTTCAATTATATTTGCAATATGTCACTAAGTACTGGTAAATTTCCTTCTCAAATGAAAATAGCCAAAGTAATTCCTCTGTTTAAAACTGGTGACACACATTTCTAATTATAGACCTATATCACTCCTGCCACAATTTTCCCAAAATTTTGGACAAAAATATTTGCTAAAAGATTAAATGATTATTTACTGAAGCATAATATCATTTGTGAAGAACAATATGGATTCAGAAGGTCTCGAACTACATCACATGCTTTGATGGACTTTGTGGAAAATATAGCAACTGCAATTGACAATAAACAATAGGTGTTTTTTTTTTTTTTTTACAGAAAGCGTTTGACACAATTAACCATGGAATACTATTAAGTAAACTGCAGAAATATGGAATCAGAGGTCTGGCATATGAATGGATAGCTAGTTATTTACAAGGCAGATTTCAGTATGTTCAATTCAATAATACAAATTCTGAACTCAGGGATGTCACATTTGGGGTGCCGCAGGGCTCAGTGCTGGGTCCTTTGTTGTTTATAATCTATATAAATGATATAAGTTGGGTGGTCGAGTTCACTGAGATGTGTCCTTTTGCGGATGATACAACTGTGTTCTGTAGCGGTGAAAATCTTGAACAGGCTTCTGGACATAGTGGAGAAGAACTGGAAAATTTAAGGTTTGGTTTGACGCTAATAAGTTGTCACTCAACCTTGGGAAAACTAAATGTATTATATTTGGAAATAAACAGGCACCCAAATGTAAAAATTTAACTATAAACAATAAGGAAATTGAGTTAGTAACAGAGAATAAATTTTTAGGTGTTATAATTGATAATAAACTTAGCTGGAAACCACATATAAATTATGTGAAATCAAAATTGTCAAAAACTATCGCCATTTTGTATAAAGCCAAAGACCTACTGCCGCAAGAAGGGTTACTTACTTTATATCATTCTCTGATGGTACCATATATGACATATTGTGTTGAGTCATGGGGAAACACTTACAAATCAAATACCAATCCAATATTTCTTTTGCAAAAACGAGCCATACGAATCATCTGCAATAAACAATATCGTGAACCAACTCATTCTCTATTTGTGTCTTTAAATTTATTAAAATTCATTGATTTGGTCGATTACATTACAATTCAAACTTTATTTCGAGCGATAAACCAAGCCTTACCGAGACATGTCCAGAGTCTGTTCCGATTGAGGGAATCCAGATATAGATTAAGAGGTTGTGCAATTTTTATGAAACCACCAGTAAGAACAAATGTAAAGGGTTTTTGTGCGTCTGTGGTTGGGGTGAGGAAATGGAACAAATGTTCAACAGAGGTTAGAATGAGTAGTACCTTAGTGAGATTTAAGAAACTACTCAAAAAGAACATTATGTCTAAGTATCATAAAGAAGCAAATATAATTTGATTTATATGGAATGTTCAATTTATAAGTGGGACTTATTGTATATTGAATGTGTGGGTATGTATATGCGTATGTAGATATATAGATATGGGTAGGTGTATATGTATGTAAGTGACTGTGTATATGTATGTATATATTTATGTTTGTAAAGTATATACGTATGTATATAGGTATATATGGCACAGCCCAAGCAGAGGGTCACCCCCAAGAGCCTGGTCTGCTTGAGGTTTCTTCCTTATAGGGAGTTTTTCCTCACCACAGTTGCCTAGTGCTTGCTCTGGGGGTTGGTAAGGTTAGTCCTTACTGGTGTAAAGTGCCTTGATTCGACTTTCTTGTGATCTGGTACTATATAAATATAATTATAAGTGAATAGTATATTGATGTGTATGTCTGTGTGTCGACATGTAGTAGTGAATTTATATTTATGTAAATAAGACTGATTAGAATTGCTGGACTTGTACTAGCAGGGGTGGGCGCTAATAAGCTTTGCTTCAGCCCACACCCTTTCGGACTCACTAGTTTTGTCTGTGTTTGTTTGTGGAATTGTTCATTTTTTGTTTGTGGAATTGTTCATTTTTTTCTATCTGAATATTTTGTGTGCCGAATAAAAACTTTGTCACTTTGTCACTTGTCACCTGAGGCTGTAATTGCTGCCAAAGGTGCATCAACAAAGTATTGAGCAAAGGGTGTGAATACTTGTGGTTTCTTAGGTTTTTATTTTTAATAAATTTGCAGAAATAATAAAATTACTTGCCTTAGTTTGGCATATATCACAATCAAGCTCCACAAATGAAAGATGCCTATTTTCTTATAGTCACCGCCACCAACCATTAGGGAGAATTACTTTAGTGATTCCAGAGCATTGACAGGGCTCGAATAATACGTGCATGTGCTAGTTTGTGCACGTATTATTCGAGCGGTGCACGTAATTTATACTGCACTAGTACTGGTGCAAGTAACTTTATCCAAGTTTTATCAACTATAAGCACCAGTAAAATGAACCAATAAAGGAATAAAGAAGGAAACAAACAATTTCCAGTGTGTTGTCTTCGTCTTCCCTACGTTTTATGACTCTCACACACGGAGAGAGTTGCTGTGTTCTATTTGTTGTGTTAGCGCATGTAAACAAAGAAAAGTAAAAAAACTGGCTGCGGTTCGTCTCCCTCTCTGCCCTCAATCGCTGTCATCATTGTGTTATAAACCAGTCACCATTTGTTTTATTATACATCTGTGTAGTTAATAAAATTATCTTCACAATTAGTTCACCCGCACGTGAAAAAAAAACAAAAAGAAAAACTGGCGGCCACTGCGGTTCCTTTACGGACCCGGGAGAGGTCACTTAAAGTGATTTTTTTTCTGGCCATGATAATTTGTGCACACGTTTTCCTTTAATTGAGCCCACGAATTAATAAAACGTGTGCACAATATAATGAGTGCACATTCTCTCCACATGCAAAACATTTTGCGATGACACTTCCAGGGCTCCGTAGCTCCTCGCTCTCTCTCTCCCCTGAAATTCTGTCATAATTGTGTTATAAACCAGTCACCATTTGTTTTATTACACATCTGTGTAGTTAATAAATAAAAGAATCTTCACGGACGATTCACTCGCGTGCGCACGTGAAAAAACAAAAGAAAAACACTGTCTTGTCACTGCTGCTGCTCTTCCCTCAAACTCTCCCCAGAGAGGAAGAGTCTGACACATTAGAAGAGGAGTTTTAAGGTTGATATAAGACTGAACTTTTGGTTGTGCAAGTAACTTTTTTTGGTGCAAGTAATTTTTTTGTTACTAGCACCAGTGCAAGTAGGTTAAAAAATGTATTTTGACCCCTGATTGTGCAAAGACAACTTATTCAAAATAACAAATAATTTAAAAAGATATCAAGAAGGTGTTTTACCTTCTTGATATCTTTATCATGAATAGCAGAGATATAGAGGAACATAATAAAGGAAGTTTTCACTGAAATTCATAGCTGGGCGCACCCGATATGGCAAAATGAAAATCGTCACATATCACGTTCTTAACATAAAGAGCGCCACCTATGCAAAGGCACCCTAACCAAGCCACCGCCATTTATGCAAATTTGGAAAGAACTTGTCCCAGTGTATCCAAATACGCATAAATGAGCAAGGCTCATCCAGGGCGCAGGCCCTGGGAGGGTCCCAAATGTAACCCAAAATGCCAAAACTTGTGACTTGAAGCGCCACCAATAGGCAGCACCCTCAGTTAGCCTTGAAAAATATAGAACTCAATGAGAGAACTCCATCCATACATTCATATACCATAAGATCAACGAGGCTTACTGAGGGCACACAAAGATATTTCAAAGGTCAAAATCCACATTTTGACTATGTCAATGTTTTGGCCCCTTTAACCCCTACCCTAAAAAGGGTCGTAATTCTCCACCCAAAGGGATCTTTGGATAACAAACGTAATTTATGTCCGTTTGGACAATATATGTTTCCTTAAAAAACTTCAGTGGCCTAGTTAACATGATACGATACTCGTATATCACCCCTTCTATGAACCATTACACAGTTATAGACTATGGCTCTTAAAGGATGAAGACACAATTTATCTCCCAATACATTTGAAACATTAAGAATCATCCCAAAAAGCTTAAAGCTCCATCTGCCACCTGATTACAGTTGATATTCCACCTCAAAGTTACCTGCTATAAATTAGATCATGACCTTAGCTTACTTCCAGTGATGTCTCAATCGAGATAAACAAGTCTGTTCCTGAGTCTCAAATGTCAAGAGCGTCCTGCTGATATTTCTGAGTAAGTGGACTTTTTGATGCATTTGCAGGCCCTTCCCCCACTGTGTAAAATGGCTTCCTGTAAAAGCAGATCAGCTGTCCTCTTCCGAGACACATGGGCGATCGTGTTTATAACTTATGAAACAGTCCTTAAGGTCTTATATGGGTATTTACACAATAGATAGCTGTAAGTAGCTAGCATATAGTGAAAACAGGTGTCTTTTATTGTGCAGCCACTACTGGAAAAAAGAAAGTGAAAACTTGTTGGCGGACAGCTGACAGGCCTCGACTATCATAAACTACAGGCAAAATTAAGAGTAGTTACTAAAAACAGCATCTTTGAGGATGTCAAATGCTTTACGGAGCACAATACTGCACTGGCTCCATGTCAAGCACACAGGTCTTTTTTTTGCTTATGATCTGCAGTTTGTGGTAAGCCCCAAAGCAGACTGCCACAGCGTGTTTAAACTCAGAAAAACAAACATTACACGCTGTGACCGGTTAGCACAACAATAATACACCTGACCCTTATAAATACCAGCTTTGCATTGCTTTCACGTATCGGAAAGCCAACTATTCGTTTATAAGAAATACCTTACTTTTCTCTACAAAAACTATTTACTGTCATCTCAAGTGAAGAAAAAAAAAGCAGCGGTTAGCAGCAGGCTAACTCGCTAGCAGCGCTGTGAGGCTAGCAGCTAGGTAGCTCTCAAACATTTCTGACATTCTGCGAATATTTCAGGTAACAGCTGCGCTAAAGCCCACATATTAAAAAGGTGCAATTTGTCACCAAATGACAGCTTCTGTTATAAGCACCAACCTTACCTCTTGTCTTGTTTTTAGGCCCAAACCATTCTAGCTGCTGGAAAGCTATTTTCTCTTTGTCTTTTCCACTTCAGTTACACGCAAAACGAACTCAGCAAAACGCTATTAACAGTTTAAAATACTAAAACCAAGCCAACGATGTCCATCGCTTCTTTGAAAGACAACTGCATACCTACTTGAAAATAAAATATAATTAGTCTCCCACTCATGCCTGAAGAGGAGTGACTAAAGGTAAAGCTGCTAGCTAAGATAATTAGCCCGCAGGTACCAAAGACACTACTAGAAGGCTGCATTCACGGACTGTCGGACAAATGATGGTCACTTTGTGACACGGAAAGATGACGTTTTCCACTTTTCATTAGAACAACACCCAACAAACAAACAAAAAGACCCAAGTTTTCAGATTGTACATTTCGTCTGGCAATGCTGAGCAAAAACTTAATTCAAGAAGTAAACCCAAGTTTGTGATGAAAATTTTACATTAACAGATCCTGATTATGGAAATGACATTTGCCCACCAGTATTGAATGCAACATTAATTTCTTGCTCTTGCTCGACACGTAAGATCATATGTTTATGTTGCTCGTTATATTCTGCTGAAAAAAATTAACGCTTTGCTATGAGTTGAAAATGTCGATCTTTTGTTTGTGTAAATACCCACTGTTTGAACTGGATGTTAATGCATCAGTAACCTGGGGCCTAGAGGTGGGCGATAGTGGGAATTTTGGTATTGATCTGATACCAAGTAAATACAGGCCCAGTATCGCCGATATCGATACCAATACTTTTTCATGTTTAAGCTTCATAGATCCTAAGGATCCAAAAGACCAAGGATATAATTTTGCCAAACATTGTACATGACAACAAAATACTTTATCACAATCAACATTTTTGTTTAAAAAAAATCACTCAACACAACTTAAAACAAAATCTCCTGAGGTAGAGGGCTGACAAACCACAATACAAGGGTGCGCTGCTCCGTGTTGTGTGACACAGCGCAGCGCTGCTCTTACAGACAGAGAGTAGACTTTAATGAATCTGCATGTGCAGCAGTCAGTGTGTGCGGGAGAGAAAAAAATCTTGAGTATTGATCTTTTTACAAGAGGATCGTTCAATATCAATACCAGCATTGGTATCGATATTATCGATATTAGGATCGATCTGCCCACCTCTACTGGGGCCTGTTTCAGAAATCAGATTTAGTGAAAACTGATGTGTCAACCCTGAAATGAGAGGAAACAGAGGTTTTTGTTTTTTGGGGGGGGGGCGGGGGTTCAGAAAGATCACATGGGGTGGCTGAGGTTTTGTCTGTAGAGAGGTTATCAGCCTTTCCTAGGTAATATATATATATATATATATATATATATATATATATATATATATATATATATATATACAAAAATATAAACGCAACACTTTTGGTTTTGCTCCCATTTTGTATGAGATTAACTCAATGATCTAAAACTTTTTCCACATACACAATATCACCATTTCCCTCAAATACTGTGCACAAACCAGTCTAAATCTGTGATAGTGAGCACTTCTCCTTTGCTGAGATAATCCATCCCACCTCACAGGTGTGCCATACCAAGATGCTGATTAGACACCATGATTAGTGCACAGGTGTGCCTTAGACTGCCCACAATAAAAGGCCACTCTGAAAGGTGCAGTTTTGTTTTATTGGGGGGGGATACCAGTCAGTATCTGGTGTGACCACCATTTGCCTCATGCAGTGCAACACATCTCCTTTGCATCATCCGTGAAGAGAACACCTCTCCAACGTGCCAAATGGCAGCGAATGTGAGCATTTGCCCACTCAAATCGGTTACGACGATGAACTGGAGTCAGGTCGAGACCCCGATGAGGATGATGAGCATGCAGATGAGCTTCCCTGAGACGGTTTCTGACAGTTTGTGCAGAAATTCTTTGGTTATGCAAACCGATTGTTCCAGCAGCTGTCCGAGTGGCTGGTCTCAGACGATCTTGGAGGTGAACATGCTGGATGTGGAGGTCCTGGGCTGGTTTGGTTACACGTGGTCTGCGGTTGTGAGGCTGGTTGGATGTACCGCCAAATTCTCTGAAACGCCTTTGGAGACGGCTTATGGTAGAGGAATGAACATTCAATACACGAGCAACAGTTCTGGTTGACATTCCTGCTGTCAGCATGCCAATTGCACTCTCCTTCAAATCTTGCGACATCTGTGGCATTGTGCTGTGTGATAAAACTGCACCTTTCAGAGTGGCTTTTTATTGTGGGCAGTCTAAGGCACACCTGTGCACTAATCATGGTGTCTAATCAGCATCTTGATATGGCACACCTGTGAGGTGGGATGGATTATCTCAGCAAAGGAGAAGTGCTCACTATCACAGATTTAAACTGGTTTGTGAACAATATTTGAGGGAAATGGTGATATTGTGTATGTGGAAAAAGTTTTAGATCTTTGAGTTAATCTCACACAAAATGGGAGCAAAACCAAAAGTGTTGCGTTTATATTTTTGTTGAGTATACATACATATACATACACACACACATATATATATATATATATGTGTGTGTGTGTGTGTCTGTGTGTTTGTTTTCCGGGCCTCTGCCTTCTTCCTGTTTACTGTGTAAAAATGAAATTTTCATTTAAATGGACCGGTTGGAGCTCTATTCTTATAGTTTATTTTCAGTGCAGGATTGTGCCTCAATAACATTTTAATTCTACCAGTTTTCACCTGTAATGTTATAATTGTGATTAAATATTAAATGAATATAAATCAAACATGCATGTTGACATAACAGTGATTTTCTCCCTTCCTGTGTCCTCTCACCCACCTTAGAAATATGCTCAGTCGCTGAACACTTGCATGAGGATTTCCAATACCAGCAGTGTGATATAAGCTGAACATTTTTTTAAGCTGTTGCCATAGTGCAGCAGATAACTGAATCAGTCCTTCACATGGCGATACAAGCATCAAATTCGGCACAAATACTTCTTAGACATTACTCTTTTGAAAAAGCAGAGCAGCCACTTGAACTTTCAATAGGCAGCCAGGTAGGGGTCAATTGAATAATTGCACAGGGGTCAAAATATAAAAATATTCCAATCATATTTAAAGCTATACCACATTATGTGTCTGATCACAAAGATTCCAGAAAGGTATAGTTTGGACTATCTATGACTGAATGTTATGGGGTTATGGGGTTAAAAACTTTAAGAATTTCAGTTTGTACAGGGACCAAAAGTTAAAGTTACTCCAATTTTAGTAGAAAGTGGTGCAAATCATTGGTTGGACTAATGGGATTAATAAATGGAATAATTTTGACTGTGTTGAATGCTTGGGCGGAAAGGTAAAGGTAAAAAATGTCGACGCCCATTGGATTCTATGGCATGTGACGTACGAGTTGTCGTATGTTGCCCCATATCGTGACAATTAAGCATGACACATGGTGCAAACTATTCCTTTTTACAACCCTATTAACTCAACCAATAATTTACATTATGTTTTACAATAATTGGAGCAACTTTAACTTCTGAACTCTGTACAAACTGAAACTGACCTTTGTCACCATTCTTGCTGTTTTTACCCCATAACTCCATACCATTTATAATATTAACATTATAAATTTATTATAACATTTATGTTCAGATAAATAATATGGTATAGCTTTCAATATAATTGGAACATTTTTAAATTTTGACCCCTACCTGGCATCTATTGAAAATTCAAGTGGCTAGTCATTTTTTTCAAGAGTAATTTCAAAGGGAGTGTTTATGCCGACTTTGGTGCTTATATCACCATTTGAAGGATTTCTCTGCAAATATTCTATTATCTGCTGCACTGCCATTTCGAATCCCAGCATCAGGTTCCATTAATGCTGCCTTTCAACAGTGGTGGTGCACGCATTTGACTCAGTAAATCTACTATGAGCTGAGTAAACTAACTCAAATCAGCTGTTCTAGAACTAAAAACTCAAGTTTCCTATCTTGGGGTAAATCAAGTCTAAGTCCAGAGACTGAGTTTGAACCTCCTTTCGGAAACAGGCCTCTATTCAAGAGCAAGTAGCTGCCTGACATTGACCTTTTTCAAACACATTTCAGACATATCACATTACCTTTTTCTATACCATGATTTGGATATTTTGTTTATAAAGTTGAACACTGTATCCTTTTAGGCAGAAAGGTGCCTCTAGAACAAAGCCCCCCTCTTCCATGCATATAAAGACCAAACTTTGCAAAATATTTCCCAAAATAAGTCATTAAAAAACTTTTGAAAACCCCCCTAAAAAAATCGACCACCAAATTAACAATATTTCATCAGCAAGCTCAGAAATATTTGTTGCAACTTTAGCGCCCCCTGGGGTCATATCACATCCTTGTTTGGCACATAAAGTTCATATGAAACACATTTTACAACTGGTATTTACGGCGTCACCATCCACGATTTGGTAGTCCGAACTTAATCTGAAAACCAACATTTTATATGAGGAATATAAGTTTTACGTGGTCTCACTATCAGTAGAATTTAAAAAGATATTTTTCTGTCATTAAATTTACACACCAGACTTGCTATCCCATTAAAAATCTGGGAATACATGTTGACATTTTCCAACACACTGGCTATTATACACTATAATAAGGTAAAACATTTATCATCATTTTATTTTCAAATGCTTTTTGGAAAAACAAGACAAACTGTTCAGATTTTGAAGAAAACTGGGCAAATATTACCGTGGCTTCATAGCAAGTGCACTTTTATTTTACAGTAAATGGCCGCAATTAAAAAGAAACAACACCTTCTAACATCAAACTATTCTAACACCGGCCATTGCAGCCAGACATAAATTTGCAAACACTTTGGCTGTAAACTTTCAAATTCAGTTTTCCCCGACAGCACATATTCAGTTTTATTGACCAAAAAATGTAAGAAGATAGAATATCTACTTCATTTACATATAAAGTTATTTAAAGCTAATCATTACAAGATGAATTTATTTCAGTTTTTAAACTGACCATAGGTGTAAGTGAAAGTGTGGGATTAAATCAAGTCTTCCAGAGCACAATTTTGGGTCTCCACAAATCATGTTCCTCCTGAGGAGCCATCTCGACAAGATTCAAGGTACCATGAGGAACTGTACACAAACTGTTACACAAAAATATAAGAAGCTTGGAAATATAGACTTTACATAACTTTAGCAAGGAGGCCCAAATTAGCTCCCATCTGATAGAAATATGACATCGTCCACCTTTAGAAGCACAATCCATCATCAGCAAGACAAACAGGTTATTTACTCTAAAACTGACCCTTAAAAAAAGTCCCAGCCATCAACTGTCAAGTGTTCTCTATATGTATTTATTCCTAAGCTTTCAGGGACTCTGGTAAATGCAATGAGGGGATGAGTCTTTCCCCTCATCTTTAAAATTACTCAAAAAAAATAAAATATGTAAATGCTATTAACTTCTAACTCCCCATATTAAAATAGTATGATGATAAACTGATTTGATTTTGGTTATGTGATATCCCATAAACATTCCTGCTACCTATTAAACAGTGCCACCTGCTGGACATGTCAAAGTTTATCACAGGGAACAATCTCATGGCATGATGGAAATTGGGAGCAGGTGTACAACCCCTGGCAAAAATTATGGAATCACCGGCCTCGGAGGATGTTCATTCAGTTGTTTAATTTTGTAGAAAAAAAGCAGATCACAGACATGACACAAAACTTAAGTCATTTCAAATGGCAACTTTCTGGCTTTAAGAAACACTATAAGAAATCAAGAAAAAAGAATGTGGCAGTCAGTAACGGTTACTTTTTTAGACCAAGCAGAGGAAAAAAAATATGGAATCACTCAATTCTGAGGAAAAAATTATGGAATCACCCTGTAAATTTTCATCCCCAAAACTAACACCTGCATCATATCAGATCTGCTTGTTAGTCTGCATCTAAAAAGGAGTGAACACACCTTGGAGAGCTGTTGCACCAAGTGGACTGACATGAATCATGGCTCCAACACGAGAGATGTCAATTGAAACAAAGGAGAGGATTATCAAACTCTTAAAAGAGAGTAAATCATCACGCAATGTTGCAAAAGATGTTGGTTGTTCACAGTCAGCTGTGTCTAAACTCTGGACCAAATACAAACAACATGGGAAGGTTGTTAAAGGCAAACATACTGGTAGACCAAGGAAGACATCAAAGCGTCAAGACAGAAAACTTAAAGCAATATGTCTCAAAAATCAAAAAATGTACAACAAAACAAATGAGGAACGAATGGGAGGAAACTGGAATCAACGTCTGTGACCGAACTGTAAGAAACCGCCTAAAGGAAATGGGATTTACATACAGAAAAGCTAAACGAAAGGCATCATTAACACCTAAACAAAAAAAAACAAGGTTACAATGGGCTAAGGAAAAGCAATTGTGGACTGTGGATGACTGGATGAAAGTCATATTCAGTGATGAATCTCGAATCTGCATTGGGCAAGGTGATGATGCTGGAACTTTTGTTTGGTGCCTTTCCAATGAGATTTATAAAGATGACTGCCTGAAGAGAACATGTAAATTTCCACAGTCATTGATGATATGGGGCTGCATGTCAGGTAAAGGCACTGGGGAGATGGCTGTCATTACATCATCAATAAATGCACAAGTTTATGTTGATATTTTGGACAATTGAAAGGATGTTTGGGGATGATGAAATCATTTTTCAAGATGATAATGCATCTTGCCATAGAGCAAAAACTGCAAAAACATTCCTTTCAAAAAGACACATAGGGTCAATGTCAATGAGCAGATCTGATTTGATGCAGGTGTTAATTTGGGGGATGAAAATTTACAGGGTGATTCCATAATTTTTTCCTCAGAATTGAGTGATTCCATATTTTTTTCCTCTGCTTTGTCTAAAAAAGTAACCGTTACTGACTGCCACAATCTTTTTTTCTTGATTTCTTATAGTGTTTCTTAAAGCCAGAAAGTTGCCATTTGAAATGACTTTAGTTTTGTGTCATGTCTGTGATCTGCTTTTT
This sequence comes from Thalassophryne amazonica, assembly GCF_902500255.1. Lineage (NCBI taxonomy): Eukaryota > Metazoa > Chordata > Actinopteri > Batrachoidiformes > Batrachoididae > Thalassophryne > Thalassophryne amazonica. The sequence goes on from NC_047111.1 coordinate 51,284,547, forward strand.
TTCTACAAAATTAAACAACTGAATGAACATCCTCTGAGGCCGGTGATTCCATAATTTTTGCCAGGGGTTGTACTTGCAGTTACATACATGTTGAAATTCGCCTGTTTCTGCTTTTTTATTTTGTAAGTTGTGCATGTTCTCCAATTAACCCCTAATTATTACACCAAGTAGTCATGCAAAATCTTTCAAAAATAATTTTGTTGATTTCCGTAATCTTCATGCTGCTTGAAGAAGCCTCTTCCTCTTGGTGTATGTAACCCAATGACCCACTGAAAAACTGACAATGAACAAAAACTGACATCTTGCAACTATTATTCTTAAATAACTTTACATTGAAAATTAACATTCTACCTGCTTTATTGTTTGATAAAATGGAATAAGTGCAGTAATTTTTGTTTGTTTGAAAGATTTTAGCCACAGCGTATGCAACCATGTCCACAAATGTAAGTAACATTTTATTTGTTATCCACCATGACATCCTTTCACATTGACAAATAAATGTTGCTCTGTTAAATCTGCAAGATGAACAGATTAGTGGTGCAGCTTAGCTAAAATTTCCATAGAAATTGTTCATTTTGTGACAAAAGCATGGAATTTGGCACACATATTCTAAATTAACCAATGTTTATTTTTCAGATATGTTGCTGACCTCTAATGAGCTACAGGGGTCAATAAATAATTACACAGGGGTCAAAATTTAAAAATGCTCCAATCATGTTGAAAGTTATCCCACATTAATTGTCTGGTCATAACAATTCCAAAAAGGTATAGTTTGGACTATCTATGACTGAATTCCATGGAGTTATGGGGTAAAAACAGCAAAAATGGTGACAAAGGTCAGTTTTAGTTTGTATAGGGGTCAAAAGTTAAAGTCGCTCCAATTTTGGTAAAAAAAAAAAGAAAAGAAAAAAAAGATGCAAATTATTGAGTTAATAGCATTTTAAAAAGGAGACCAAACATTCAACACTGTTAAAACTATTCCATTTATTAATCCTTTTATTTCAACCAATAATATGCATCACTCTTTACAAAAATTGGAGCAACTTTAACTTTTCACCTCTGTACAAACTGAAACTGACCTTTGTCACCATTTTTGCTGTTTTAACTCCTAACTCCAGAACATTCATAGATAGTCCAATCTATACGTTTTTGGAATCGTTATGATCAAACAAATAATGTTTTATAGTTTTCAACATGATTGGAGCATTTTAAAATTTATTTAAGCCTGTAGCTCATTAGAGGTCAGCTCTAGGATGGCTCCATATCTGAAAATAAACATTAGTTAATTTAGAATATGTGTGCCAAATTCCATGCTTTTATCACAAAAGTAACAACTGTTTTGCTGAGCCGACCTACTAGATCAACTCAACTGAAAATATACTTTAGTACAAAATTCAGCGTGAATAAGCACAGCTACTTCTGCAGATACCTAAAACCCTTGTCCTCGCAAGTCCAACAAACTTAAGCATTACAACATATGTAAATATATTTCGGAGGTGGGGTCTGGTGGCATATGACACAAACTCTAAATAAGCCCCTTTCATCAAAGTCCAATACTGGCAACAAAGTTCAGAGGATAACTATAAGATTCACAGCCCCTCAGCCTGTTGCATCCTTTCATCTCCAATCAGCAGTGATGGATCAGAGACAAAAGGTGGACAGTAAAATTTAGCTCCGTCCAAGAAAGAAAAACAAAAACCCTCCACTTATTGCAAGGCCAATTTCTTCTTCTTCTTTCTTGGCGGCCCTTGATCTGAGTCACTGCTGCTTCCTGAGTCTGAGGTGTCTGAGGAGGAGGACGACGAGGACGTGCTGTCGTCCTCGCTGTCACTGCTGCTGCTCTCGCTGTCATCTGAAAAAGAGCTGGAGGAGTCGCTGCTGTCGGACAGTGACTCACTGGAGGAGCTGTCTGAGTCACTGCTGCTGTCGCTGGAGTCTTTAACCCTGAAAGCATGTGTCAGGTCAGAGCCATCAAGGAATCGGTTTCATGCTCATCAGCTAGTCAGCAGGATAAAATAATAATAATAATAATAATAATGACTTGGATTTCTATAGTGCCTTTCATGATACCCAATGTCGCTTCACAAGAGTGGGAGGAGGGAGGTAGAGGGCCGGGGGGGGGGGGGGGGGGGGGGGGTATAGGCAAGGAAGAGATGTGTTTTGAGGTGCTTTTGGAACTATGTCAGAGAAGTGGCAGAAAAATAAAGACTTATGTAGCTTATATGGGAAGTGAAATGAATGACTGTGATATTATCAAAGTGCCTCTTGGCATAGATTTATTATTATTATTCTAGTCGTACAGTGATTACATTTTGTTTTAAAATCTGTGTCGATATGTCACAAGATGTTGTAACATATCAACATATGTGACTGTGGCAATACTCCAGACCAGACACACATAATTTCACCTTCAGCAAACTCAGGTCCTTGGACTTCCATAATAACACCAGGTCTGTTGTTGCTCTTCTTGCATTTCCCAGCCTGGTTTTAATCTCTGTCTCACTGTCTCCCTCTGATGTGATGCAGTATTCAAGGAACTAATTTTAGACCTTGACTAGAGCTACTTTTATTCTGTGCATTTGAACAATGAGGCTTTGACTCCAAAATCAATCACTTTGTCAGGTGATTTCAGAGAAGCATCACGCAGTGTGAGTGAGTGAGTCCAGCCAGCTTGTGTAGGCAAGAATTAAAAAACAATAAATGCTGTCATTTTGTAACTCACCAGATTAAAACACCACATCACGAGGACCAAGTCTTTAGATGCCGCTTAACTTTGATACACCACATCAATTTAAAGAAAAATATATCTTGCCTATAAAATATCCCACAGACATGTCTGTCACCTGCCAGATGCAGCACACACCTTCACATGATTACAGCTACCATGTTAAGCTAACAGCAATGGTGACAAACTACATGGACAAAAGTCAGGCGGTGTCTCAATTCAGGGGCTGGATCCTTCGAAGGCTGTGTTCTATGACGATCTGGACTTCATAGAGTCTGAAGACCAAACCAACAGCTCTGAACTGACATGGAGCATTTTGTGATTGTGTCATTAGCTTATCCCACCCCCAACCAAAGTCACTAAACAACCTGGACAGCTGCAGGCAACAAGCTAGTGACGTGAATGTCACCCACATTTTAGTAATCACTGCTGAATACTTATTTGTATTTACTTATAAACGTCAAATATTTATTTATTTATTTAATTGTTATTTCATGAATTTATCTGCCATCCTCTCTCTTTGGGATGGGAGGGTGTGGGGAACAAACAATTAAAGTCGCACACAGACTGTTGGAATTGTTTGGGTATCCTTTGAAGAAATAAGTCTGCATTCATCGGATGCATTCCAAGGAGCCCTCAAATTGAGACAGCCTGGTAGCACCACTGATGAGTGCGGCCTTTGAAGGACGCAGCCACTGAATTGAGACACAGCCTCAACCAGTCATGAAAATTAGTGATGCCCAATGCGAAATACTTTTGTAACATTTGGAATGTTTAAGACATTCGTGTTTAGGTGCACTGCTCTGGAGCCAGTATCCTAAATATGGTAAGAAACATGCAAGAGAATAGCGAAAGTAAATGCAGAACTAAAGAATGAACGGAACGTGTGGTGGCGGAAGATACAAAAACTTTTCATCACAAGTACAAATTACTAACTTTGTGCAAAACGTTTCTACTTGAGACACAAAGTTTTTGTCTAGATATTGCATCAGCAAAGTTTCAGAGACACACTTCCTGGTGGACAGAATCAAAACATGCCAAATACTGTGCATGTCAGAGGTCATAGTAAGTTGACCTTGTGTACCAAGTTTCACCTTGATACACAGAGTCTTTGTGAGGATATCAGGTACACATCAACCATACACATAGACAGAGAGACACAAACAGTCTAGCAATTTCCTACAACTCCATTGAATGGTGCAGAATAACAGCTAAAATTCAAAGAATGCTTGAGGTGCAATGGAGGTGAGTTTGTCACACCCACTGAAACAGGAATGAGAATAAGGAAGAACAGAGGGCGCACAAAAATAATTACAAATGTTCTGTAACCCAACTTGAAACGACTTAACAGCAAAACACAAGTGAGGCAAAATCAGAATGAATTTTAAGATGATTTTTAACAGCTACTCAAACCAGGAAAAAATAATTAAAAAAACATCCACAGGCAGGGCAAGGCATGCTGGGAGGTTTCAAGAGATGCTGACACTCTTGTTTGTAACCTCACATCCAGATAAAACTCTTTCTTTTGCCACCAACATGCTGCGTTCCATCTGTCTGTAAAACTGCAGACGGCCAACTCACACGACAAGCTGATTTATACTTTAGTGCTTTGCGTGAGCTGCACAGGGTGAGTTGTTAGTCTGGAGCAGGCGGGTTATGAGACACAAAAACGATGTGCACAAATTCAAGATCCATGTAATTTATAAAGTAAAGGCTGCATGGAAACTTGTGAACCTGCAGATTTAGAAAGGTGAATTTTCCCGCAGATGATTCTCACCCTTTGTACATATGCCAACTTTTAGTCCAGATTTATAGATGCGGCCCCGGGTCACAGCCAAATGTCAAGATCATCCTAAAAATTCAAATGATCCAACTCCAAAAGTAGTTGAATATCTATTTTACTTACTTCTTTTTAGATTTCTTCTCACTGGTACCTTCTTCTCCAGGTCTGGAAATAGAAAATGATCACCACCATTAGTAACAGTTATTTAACAATAAACACTGCTTGAATTGTGCTGCAACTACCGATTATTTTTATGACTGAATATTCTGTCAATTATGTTTTGATTAATATGTTGATTTTTTTATTATTATTATTATTTTTAATTAGTTGATTATCCTTTTGCTATCTTACAAGTACATAACCATAAATTTTACTAAAATCTTTGATCCTTGCATTCATATATTATATTAACTCAAACAGTATTTATGCAACAAATTTAAAAATTAAAGAAATAAATCCATTACATAAAGGGTATAATGTGTGAAAATGAAAAAGCTAGTCATGGGAGGAAAAAAAATTCTAGAAGAAAATCTGGCTCACAGCTTTGTCTCTTAATGAGACACAACGAGACATAAAATATCAGAAAATGGAGCCCAAAATAACATTTTTAGATGTCCTATTTTGTCCAAAATCCAAAAAAATATTCAGTTTACTGTCAGAAAGTAGCAAAGAAACCATAAAATATTCATTCACATTTAAGAAGACAAAATCAATGAATTTAGAAATTAATAATCAAATATATTTGCAGCTGTAGTATGTAGTAGCATTTTTAATGTCTGTAAATTTGCATACAGTAACAAATGTATGATGGGTACAATATGGTGCAACATTATGACTTTGAGTCGCCCCTGGATCAGTACTACGAGGCCTCTGTTCTGCATGGAAAAACCATGACAAACAATTAACAACTTTCAGTTGAGTAGAGCCCAACTGAAAACTTGGAAAATATTGAGATTAGCAGAAGTTTCGGGATTAAAAAAAAAAAACCCGCACAAGCCACATTTGGTTGTGGTAAAATCAAGTATCAGTAGATAAGATACGATCAACTTTATTTATCCCGAAGGAAATTATTTCACCAGAGTACAGAACAGTAAACAATGATTGTTTTTTTTTTTTGTTTTTTTTACACTACGTACAACAAATTTACTCTCAATAACTGTTACGTATTCATCCTGCAGAAGGTGGAGGCATTATACAGGAGGAAGTATACACATCACAGATTAAGCTGATCAACAGCATTACTTCACGGCCACAGAAGTAAAGCATGACACACATCTGCTTGTGTGATTCTTGGAGTTATTAACAAAAATACACAAGCACTGGCTGACTTCTTCACTCCTGTGTCCAGGAAAGGCTGTGGGTCCTGATGGTGTCAGCCGCAGAGTGCTGTAGGGATGTGCTATCCAACTGTATGGGATTTTCCAGAACATCTTCAACTTGAGCCTGAGCCAGATGGTTGTTCCTGAGCGGTGGAAAACCTTATGTCTGGTCCCTGTACCCAAGAAGAAGAACCCCAACACACTTGATGACTACAGACCCGTGGCCCTAACATCACGTTATGAAATCACTTGAAAGGCTCATCCTGAGGCACCTCAGCACAGTCATCGAATCATCGCTGGATCCCCTGCAGTTTGTGTACCACTCCAACAGCGGAGTGGAGGATGCCATCATCTTCATGCTGAACAGAGCTTATTCTCACCTGGAGGAGGCAGGCAGCACTGTGATTGCCATGTTCTTTGACTTGTCCAGTGTGTTCAACACCATTTGGCCTGACCTGCTCAGTGATAAGCTACGGGACATGAAGGTGGAGGTTCCACTGGTGGCCTGGATTACCAACTACCTCACAGGCTGCCCACAGTATGTGAGGGTTCGGGACATTACATGCAACACCATCAAGAGGAGCATGGGAGCACCACAGGGTACAGTCCTGTCTCCCTTCCTGTTCTCACTCGACACCTCAGACTTCAGGTTCTGGTCACAGTCCTGCCACCTGCAGAAGTTTTCAGACAATTCTGCCATTGTGGACTGCATCGGCAGTGACCAGGAGGCTGAGTACAGGAGTGTGGTGGACAGGTTTGTGGAGTGGTCCAGACTCAACCACCTGCAGCTCAACGTATCTAAGATGAAAGAGCTGCTGGTGGACTTCAGAAGATGGAAGGACATTGTAGACTACTACAAGTACCTGGGTGTTCATATAGACAACAAACTGGAATGTAAATACAGATGCTGTGTTTAAGAAAGGTCAGTGTTGACTGTACTTCCTCAGGAGGCTCAGATCTTTCAATGTCAGAAATATGTTGCAAATGTTCTACCACTTAGTGGTCTCTAGCCTCATCTTCTACGCTGTAGTGTGCTGGGGTAGCAGACTGAAGGCAGCAGACATGAACAGACTCAAAAAGCTCATCAGGAAAGCTGGCTCTGTCCTGGGGGTTGAGCTGAAGTCTATGTTGGAGGTGTCAGAGAGGAGAATGTTGAGGAAACTGTGCAGAATCCTGGACAACACCTCCCACCTCCTGCATGCTACACTGACGTCCTGTCAGAGCACCTTCAGCCATAGACTGAGATCACAGAGGTGCACCACAGAACGCCAGAGGAGGTCTTTCCTCTCTGTGGCAATCAGACTGTATAATTTCTTCCCCTTCTGCAGGATGAATACATAAGGAACAGAGTTATTCAGAATAATTCAGTTACACAGAGTTATGTGCAATATTGTCAAACATCTTGTGCAAATGTCTTCCAGTCCTTTCACATAAATGTGTTGTACTTACTGTTTAAAAAAAAAACATTGTTCACTGTTTACTGTTTTGGTATTCTCGCAAAATAATTTCCTTCAGGATAAATAAATTTGATCTTATCTTATGGAGACAGTCTGAAGGATTTATTGCCCTCTAGTGGTGAGGGTGCAGAATGCATTATCTCATCGTTGGTCACAATTTTGTTTCCATTCACACTTGCGCTTATATGGCGACGAGGAGTCACGCTCCCTTGCTCCCATTCTGCTGCGCTGCAAAATCCCAAAGATGAAGTAAGTACACCCCTTCTGGGTGGCTATATCAACATGAAGGCCTTCATAAGTGGCCTGGCCTCATTCTAAGCTTATAAAAAAAATACCTCAATTCATTGTTGCAGGTTATGAACAGATGGTTATGAAAGCTATATTCAGGTGTGCGCATAACTGGTGATCATGGTCCTAGTGTGTGCTAAAAATTAATGATGCGCAGCAAAAAAAAAAAAAAAAGTGTGGAAGCACTTTTTCCACCATCTGACATCATCGAACCGATTTTCTCTGTTTTGCTGCAAATCATTTATTTCTTAGCACACCTGGCTATATTCAATTTATACAAATAAAAACCCCAGAATCCTACACACTGTAGCTATAAAAAAAAACATGTCCTGGTGTGTACTGAAGCACCAGTTGCCCACCCATATGAATTCTTAGTTGGCAGCACCATAAAGTCACAATATTAAATATGATTCTAAAAGTGACAAAAAAGGAACCTTGTGATTCAGTGAGACAGACTCCTCACCCAGTGATGCTGTTAAGTTTGTTCTCATTCTCCTTGAGACTCTTTTTCAACTCAGTTGTTCTTGACGGTCTGTGCACATATTTGCGCTTTCCTGTGCATTCATAGGTCCAGTGTCCCATTTCCAAACACTTCTGGCAGCGCACATGTTGTTTGTTTGCCTCCCTGTGCATTCAGCAAAGGAAATACGATTTCAATAATGGTGAAATTTTTAAAAGACTCAGTGTAGCTTCAACTAGATTTATTTGTTACCAGCTGAGTGTAATTTATCGACGACTTGTATCCTAGAACTGCAGTGTTGTAATCTGAGACAAATTACAGCCCTGGCCAGCACCACTGAATTTTAATAACATAATACATGTAAATTAACCACTTTTGTATCATTACAATATTTAATGATAAAATGTTCAACGTTATTGAAGGACAACAAATTCCTTCATTGTCGGGGCAGTCACAATCAAGGCTATAGATACAAAATACAGATGTTATCATATCAGAAACACTAAATCATATTGTTGTGTGGGCCGCTGAAGAGGAGGTACTGCTGGCCCACCACCACCAGAGGGCGCCCTGCCTGGAGTGCGGGCTCCAGGCACCAGAGGGCGCCGCCGCCTCACGGGAGCAGCCTCGGTGACAGCTGTCACCCATCACCTGAGACAGCTGACGGCAATCATCAGTGGGGTATATCAGCAGGACGGCATCTCCACCTCATTGCCGAGATATCGTTCTACCTGGAAGGTAATATTCTCAGCTGACTGCTTGACAGTAACCTTTTGTGACTTTTGAGTGATAACAGACCTTTTTTTCCAACGAGAGGTGGAGGTAGCTTTCCTGCCGTGTGGATTACTGGGTGCAAACGCGCCCACCTTTAATTGTGTTTTTGTTCCTCGCCAGCAGTACCAGGTCCGACACGCGGAGGCAGTGGCCACCTGGGAGTTCGGGACTTGGCGGCTCCAGTATACCCGGGGTCCTGTGGCGGAGGAAGCCGTGTGGTACCGGTCTTACCTTGGAGAGGCGTCTCCTATCTTCGAGCCTGCCCACACGACACTTTTGTAAATTGACTGTTGTCCATTTCTGTGATTGGTTGTATTCGTTGTGCACATTCACAACAGTAAAGCGTTGTTATTTGACTTACTCCATTGTCCGTTCATTTGCGCCCCCTGTTGTGGGTCCGTGTTCCTACACTTTCCCAACACATATGTCATGAAGATGTACTTTTGCTTTCAGCATCTGCATATGAAAAAAAACTTCATATTGCCAAAAAAATGGTTTGATTAATCCTAATATTTAACAAGTTATGACCAGAAACGTGATGCATTTTTAAATGAAATTAGGCGTTATTCTGTGTCACTTTAAAATTGATGCAGCATGTTTTATTGTATAACAATAAAGGTGTGGTAGTCTTTTATGTAAATGTTTTTCTATGATATAAACAAATATCTGTTTTCTATTTTCAGAAAATTTCATTAATTTCGGGTGATCCAAGAGAGAGCTACATGGTTTTACAGAAATGAGTTACACTGTTGTAAAATTTCATTTTCAAGACAATGCTGAATGGAAATGCTGAATGAAAACAATAAAAAGTCATCCTTTGGTCTTTAAATAATGTTATTTTAAGTCTCAGGGGTGTCTAAAAAAATAAACAAAAAGATTTAATGCGGCCAGAGCAATATTTTGTTTTTGGCGATGATCACACTACATGGTCTCAGAAGTTCAGAAAATCCTGTAGAGTCCGTGACATACCTATATTTAAAAATAATAGCATGGTGAATGTAACTTAGGTACTTTTATTGTCCTACGTTAGGATAACTAGAGGATATAAGTTGAATGAAAAAAATAATTAGGTCCTATACCTGTTATGATGAAGGCTACAGGTAGCACCGTGTCACAGACTCTACGTGTGTAGAGTCCGTGACATATAGTTTTAAAATAGTACATGGATGATTCTATGAGTATCCATGATGAAGTGCTCTATCTACTCATATACTGAAGAATACAGTTTGTTACGCCTTATAACCAAAACATACGTATACCAATTTTTTTAAGTAAATAGTAAAATAAATTACTCTTGTATTAAGGATATCCTTTCTATTGTAGAGTTCGTGACGGTCAAAATGTGACTTTGCCTCTTCGTCTTAATATTGTCACCAAAAAAAAAATTGGCTAGAGATACATGAATAAAATTTTGGATTATATTGCACTTGACAATGGTCTTCATAATGGGTCTCAATTCAAAGAAAAATACTTACTATGATTTTTGTCTTAAGGTGACACACCTAAGACACCTTGATTGTGACTGACCCGAGTGAAAAAAAAAAATTACAAACATAAAATACACGTGGCATATTTGTTAGCTACACCACAATTAAACCACCACTTTTACAGCCGGTTTCCTTTTGGGGATGGATACATGAACATTTCCAAGTCACTGAATATGTTTTGGACTTTATTTATATCAATCATTAAGAAATACACACAGTATGGCACAATGGTAAATTTGTCTGGAGTAGGCAGATCAAAAAAACTGAGTCACTGTTCAAGAAGGAGACCAGCAAGGGAAGCCATCAAGACAATTCTGAAGGCGTTACAGGCTTCTGTGACTGTACTTGGTGACACAACATATTGTGAAACTTTTGTCACTTGTATGACATGTATCTATCCCCTGACTTGTCTGAAGAAAACTGGCAACAAACTGGTTGTTATCTACATGTGTTATATCACAGGGGACCATGACTTATGCAACCCATCATCTTCGCTTTGATATTTTTATTTAAGTTATATCAAAATGTAGACATTTGTTTTCAGTTTGAGTTTAAGGAGGATACTTTTAGAAATAAGTGTATTAATTAAGTGTTAAAGCCAGAGGGGGTGAATACTTTTGCAAGGCACTGTGTACAGCTTCATGGCGGGGTGAAACAACAGAAGGGCTTTGCTGAAGAAAACATCAAATCTAGGCTTGAATCTCAGGTGTGCAATTTGGCAAACTGCAGCTCAAAATTTGCATCTTGTTCTTTAATACATGTTTCTTTTGGGGGGGGGGGGGGGGGGGGGGATAGTCACATGTCAAATGAAATTCTGTGCCTGGAAAAATCTAAGTGGCTTTTGAGCCAGTTGTATACACAATGATTTCTAAATCATAATTTTTTATCTAATAGACCATGAATTTCCATGTTATTTTCGCCTAGCAGAACAGTTCAGAACAGACAAGTGCTGAGTAATGACAGAAGTATACATTCTCTGAGAGGACTGTTTCCATTCAAAATCCTATATTATGACGTCACAAAGACCTACGGGGTACCTGATGTCTCCAGTAAACTAATAACCATTAAAACATGCATAAAAATGTGGCCTATTAGAAATTCTGGCTGATAACAGATCAATATATTCTATAAATTAACACTGACTCACAGGGTAAAGAGTTAAACAAATGTGTAAATAACATTTTGCACTTTTGTGTTGAAGAAAACGACAGCTAAACGTTTGAAATTCGACCCAACACACCGAAAATTAAACTGAACTAACCAAACTTATTTCGTGCTTTAAAGACTCCTGTGGGGGAAAATGAGTGAAAACAGTGTAATTATATTTAGTTGAATAAATTCTACTCACGCTTGTCTCCTGGCTATTATTCGGTGCATGGGAGTCGCCATGTTGCAATTCACCACAGCAGGCCTAAGATTGCCAGCGCCCCCTGTTGTCAAGGAGTAATGATGTCACCGATGCTCAGTGGAAGTGGTTGACTGACAACAACAACAACAACAACAATAATAATAATAATAATAATAATAATAATAATAATAATCCATGCTCAGATACAGTGAAGTGCCAATAATTCAAAACATGGTTTCTTTCAATAGATCTGTGAGCATATGCTTATACCTCCCAAAATCACGTGTTTGTCTTCATGACTAATAAATGCTCGCTTTTTGTTTTTCGAAGAAATATCAAATAAGTCAAGTACAATGGAACATTTTGTCTGTAAGAAGCCACGATGTACCGACTGTCCCTGCTGATGTTGCTTGTTTTTGCCTCAAATTGAATAACATCTCAAATTGAACAACTGATTGGACACATTTTTGTTGCTAAGTCCATGTTTGCGTCAGAATATCATATGCCGACAAATAAATCAATAACAATTATTATATTTAAAAAAACATGAAAGAAAAAAAATGGAGAAAACCAGCTAATGTGGAGTCATAAAAGCACTGGGCTCAGCTAAGAAGAAATACCAAAATGACATACGTACATATAAATGCGCCACTTATTCCATTTATGCCAATACACCAGAAAGTCAAATTTGATGTTGCTATGCAGTGAGTATCTTTTGCATTCCACCATTGACTGAAACTGATTCTAATAACATACAATACTTTGGTTTTGTTTAAACCTTTCATTTTAAGATTAACTTCCCACTGCAGATTAGATGCCACCTGATTCATGATATAACTGACATAGTAATATATATATATATATATATATATATATATATATATATATATATATTTATATATGTGTGTGTGTGTTTAATGAAAGTTTATGATAATGTTTCCCAGGTGAGGTGGAGCACTAGCTCCCTCTGGTGGCTGGCCCAGCCACCTTTGTAGGGAGAGCACCAGTAAATAAAACTAAATAAAATAAACTCACTGAGCAAATAAATAGGTCAGCAGGATCAGGATGATGTAATTGAAGATAGATACTCCTGGTTCAAGTAGCTTAGTGGTTAGCATCATTGCCTCACAGTCAGTAGGTCCTGGGTTCAAATCTGACCAGGCCCTTTCAGTGACAAGTTTGTATATCCCTCCTTGGTCTTTTATTGGTTCCTTCCAGGACATGCAGGTTAGGTGAATTAGTTATTATAATTTAACTGTAGGATTGTTTGTGTGTTGGCCTTGCAATAGATTGGTGGACTGTCCAGTGAACACTGTCTCTCGTCCAATGACCCGCTGGGATAAGCACCAGCCCTACCCCTGTGACCCTTCTACAAGTGGGTTCAGTTTCTCCATCATTGCCCATTGAAGCCCAGCCATTAAAACCTGCTGTGGAGGTGGGTGCTACCACTGAGGTGTTACCTAGATTTACAGAATGTAATAGTATTTCATTAGGCGTCCTGATGAAACTCATGGCGTCTACAAAAAGCACATGAAAGACTCTGCTGACAGGCCAGCTCCTTTTCCAATGTACTACCTGCTCTACTACATAATAATAACATTATATGGAGCACCACAGATATTGTGCAAAACGTTGTAATTGTTAGACTGGCCTAAGCACTGAGTCACCCCTTTGAGTCTGATCTGCTTGAGGTTTCTTCCTCAGTATCATTAGAGAGAGTTTTTCCTTACCACTGTTGCCTGTGTGCTGCTCTAGGGGTTGGTAAGCTTAGACCTTACTTGTGTGAAGTGCCTGAAGGCAACTTTTGTTGTGATTTGGCGCTGTATAAACAAAATAAATTAATTTAATATTGTGCAGCACTTATGAAGTGCATGAGCAAAGTAAAAATAGTAAAATACAATAAATAAATGCAACCATATAATTTACATTGATTCAAAAATTTAAGACGAAATATAGGCTATAAAAATACAATTTTAAACTTAAAATATAAAAATCAACCATTACTGCTTATATGGTAACAAAGGAGTATTAATAATCAAAAGATGAGTAGTAACAGACTAAATTTAAAAAAATCTTGCTTTATCAGTACTATTACTACTACTACTACTACTACTACTACTACTAATAATAATAAATTAATTTTCCTGAAGAAATGACTGCTAAGAGTTGTTTGAAATTAATCTTACACCACTTCAAATGATCTGTTGACCTCTTCAGTCTTTTTTAAGCTGATAAACAACATATATTTAAAAAGAAGAAAGAGACGAAGTATTAGTATTCTCGCTTAAATCCTCGAGGTAAACCCACTGATCTGTACCTCTTGGTCATGGAAAGGTCTAGAGCTCGCTAGAACTCAGGAAATCTCGCGATATCGCCCGGCGAGTCGGCGAGAACTCTATAAGACTTGCTGCGTGCTGCCGTTTGTCAGAGCTCCAGCGGTACGAGTCAATACTGGAGGTTTTTTTTGTTTTAATTTTATTTTTAAATAAAAGCCTGTCTTAAATTAGCGAGTACACGTAATTGCCAGGGCTTTTAATTCGTTTGTTTTACTTTTCTAAGTGTAGTGTAGGGAAGGTTAGCCGCTGAAGATGTCAGTGGTGGGATTTGACTTGGGCTTTCAAAGCTGTTATGTAGCTGTAGCGCGAGCCGGAGGCATCGAGACCGTCGCGAATGAGTACAGCGACCGCTCTACACCGTAAGTATTTATAACGTCACCTTTTTAGACTAACTGTGGCCCTTTGCCTTCAGTGAATGAAAAGGGCCAGCTATTCGTAATACCAAAAGGTTTGTTCCTCGAAGCCTCATTTAACAGCTCATTAGAGTCTACTGACATCTACTGGTCATTTGATGCATAGCACCCCTATTGTGCTACTGTCCGGAGGCTGCATAGCGAGTTTCTGTGAAGATGCAGTCCTAAGCTTTATCATAATCAAGATTTGCAGCTTGGGTAGAGTTGATCTGCATTTCATACAATACTAAAGTGTCGTTTTTGCATTAAAAATAAGAGTTAGAGTGACTGCGAAGTGACAGTTATGCAAGTAAGATAGCACTGCTTATTTTTAAAATTGGAAACAAAATTCTGAATTAAAGTGTTGACTGTATTGGGATTTTTATTTATTTATTTATTTTTCCCTTTCTTTTAAATGGGTTGTTTGAAGAGATATAGCACTGCTGAGGTGTGGCCTTAAGCTCATCTTGTATTGAATTGTTGAGTCTGGATTTTCACCTTCCTCTCGATAGTACTACTACAGTACTGTGGGGTTCAGGTCAGGCCAGTTGGTTGGCCAATCAAGTACAGTAGTAGTACCAGTGCCAAGTCCTGCTGGAAAAGGAAATCCACATTTCCATGAAGCTTGTTAGCAGATGAAGGATGAAGTGCTGCAAAATCTCCTGGTAAACAGCTGTGTTGGCATTGGAGTTAATAAATCACAGTGGGCCAACACCAGCAGATGACATAGCACCCTAAACCATCACTGACTGGGGAAACCACTCTGGATTTCAAGCAACTTAGAAGCAACTTTGATTCTCTGCCTCTGCACTCTTCCTCCAGACTTTTTAAACTGTTGTCCATAATTGTCAAACTTTAAAAAAAAATGCTTGAAACATTTTAGTTTATATGTATTGAGTAATATATAAAATTTTCACTTTCTGAAATAACTGACAAAAAATATTGAACCTTTTCATGATATTTGAGTTTTTTGAGGTGTGTGTGTGTGTGTGTGTGTGTGAGTGAGTAACATTTATTTCTATAACACAAGTAACAGTAAAAATAAAATCATATGTCAAACCATATAAAACATGATAAAAATAGAAAATGGCATAAAAAATGAGTCTTGCTAAAAGCTTGTCTAAAAGTGTCTTCAGCTGCCGTTTGAGAGTCAGTGGAGCCTGTGCAGCGTAAAGACAGAGGAAGAGAGTTCCAGAGTCTTGATGTGACTACTTGAAACGATCAATGTGTGTGCACGTTTTAGCGTGTTCTCATCCTCTGCATGGAAGGCTGACAGGGCTAACTTGCTGCACAGTTCCCGTCCTCCTAAAAAAAAAAAAAAAAACATCCACAACTTTGAACATCTGCTACCTCATGTTATGTTAGGCAGGCAGTCATCAGTGTTCTATGCTCTTAGTACAAGCGTTTTTATACTCGCTCACAGATGCTGAGATTTCTTGCTTGAGTATTGAAATATGGTACAGAATGATAAGGAATTTTCCAATAGTAGTCTTGTTAGGTGCCTCAAAAGTATTGACATTTGGTACCCAGCCCTAGATTGCCTCTAGTCGGTCAGTGTAGTGCCAGGTGTACGCATCTCACATTACCTATATGAGAAATAATGGTACCTGCATGTATATGAATACTAGGGGTGTCGCCAATTACAATACTCAGTTTGGATCAGATCATTTTCAGATTAGCCAAAAAACCAAAAACCAAAAAACTTTGCTTTACATTTTTAAAAAGAACTTTAATGAGCAGTGAAAATGAGATACTTTTGCATGTTGTCATGAATGAAAACCAGGTGTCAGATGTCTTGCACAGTATTTTAAAATAAAATACTCGGTATGTTAAATTGCATAAAGAACAGTGTTGGTAAATTTAAAAAGTAGCTTTTGTCAAAATTATGCAAATGAAACAAAAGAAGATTTGGAGCAAAGCTCATTGAAGTTTATAACTTCAGGCTTTCGTTAAAAATATGAGAAAATCCGTGTCATCTGGCAAGAGGATAACAATAAGTTTATTTGTAACCCTTTTAGGATAAATACATTAGTCTTACCCACTGATCCAAATGAATTCATTTCAGTGGTCCAGTGCTCAGAAAAAGTTGGAAGTACTCATTAATATCCAGAGCTCTAGACATTCAACCACTTTGGCTCCACCTGCCTAGGTGGCAGAATGATATAGTCGTATGAGTGCATTGACCACAACACATTAGGTATTGTTTTTATGTTAAATTCATGGACTAGTTTGCATTCAGCCTTAATCCTGGTCTCCCATAAGACTCCTTGTTTAACAAGGATTTTCTTAAAAATCTCAGTTGGATTTTTAAAACATTTCTGTTCTTTGCAAAAAAAAAAAAATTTGATTTATGTGAAATGGTGTTTTGTGTAGTGACACCAAGGAATAGCCTGTCAATAAAACATCTTAATTTTGGATGCATTTATAAATGTTTGGATAATACAGTGAGTTTACTTGTGTTAGCAAACTGTTTCGTCGAAGTGGTATGTTACATTACAAGTTAAATCATTGTGTCTTCCAGATCGTTTGTATCATTTGGACCAAGAAATCGAGCAATAGGAGCTGCTGCAAAAAGCCAGGTAAAATCAGTTGGTCAAGACTGAAACATTTGAAAATTTGATGGTCAACTGTTATCGCAAGTTTGTCTTTTGTATCACTTTCCATCTATGCAGGTGGTGACAAATTGTAAAAACACTGTGCAGAGCTTTAAGCGATTCCATGGCAGAGCATTCTCAGACCCTTATGTCCAGTCAGCAAAGTCTACTCTGGTGTATGACCTGGCACAAATGCCTTCTGGATCCACTGGAATAAAAGTAAGATAAAAATAGCTCTCCTCCTCATATTTTTTTTAACATATTACACAGAAATAATATTAATAATGGGCAGGGTTCTTCCAAGAATTTTTTAGCATAGAGATGCTGTTGGCAACTATCAACCGAAGAACTACGCGCTTTCACTCGGGGTCCTATCTGACCTTGTGTCCTGAAGGCCCAATTCAAAAATGAAAATCTTTTAGTACCTTTTCTGGTCTGACTCTATGCTCAATTGTTCATTAGTGAAATTAAAATGTTTGTGTTACATTGACACACTGTATACATGTTACGAATGTGGAATAAACTTATTTGAAAGAAAAAATGTATAGAAGACTATTGAAAATATGGGAAATTACAGTTTTGTTTTTTTTTTTAACACATTTCCCCTGCATATTTTTTCATTTGAAAAGTTGGAATTTCCAAATCACAATATCACCAGCAAGTGCTAATGACGAACTTACAACGTAAGAAATGACTAATATTGAAACCAATTTACACAGACCCAAGAATTATCCTTTAGATCTTAAAATAAGCCACAAACGAGCATAAAAGCAAACACATGTCGCACGTTATTTAACGTTTTGTTAGTAACACAACATCAAAGTATTCATGATTATAAGTCTATTCATGCACATGTGGTAATAATTAGTGGTCACTGATGTATTTTATTGCTAACTGTCCCTCTCACTCGGTGAGTTAGCAGGTGCGTTTCAGGAAAACGTCTTGAGCCCCTTTCACACTGGGCCAGTGTAGAGTTGCATAATGCGGTGTACCAACTACGCCAAGCTTATGCAGCTCTACGTAGCAGTACACTGAGGGACGCAAAGGTGTCTGTGAAATGGACGCAAAAACTGAAACGTTAAGTTTATTCTCCTCCAAGACTCACTGGATTGGTTCGCAGTGGAGTGTGAAGCGGCTGGGATGAGGATCAGCACCTCTAAATCTGAGGCTATGGTTCTCAGCAGGAAACCGATAGATTGCCTACTATGGGTAGGGAATGCGGCCTTGCCCCCAAGTGAAGAAGTTCAAGTACCTCGGGGTCTTGTTCACGAGTGAGGGGACGATGGAGCATGAGATTGGCCGGAGAATCGGCGCAGCAGGGGCGGTATTGCATTCGCGCTACCGTACTGTTGTGATGAAAAGGGAACTGAGCCAAAAGGTGAAGCTCTCGATCTACTCGTCAATCTTCGTTCCTACTCTCACCTATGGTCATGAGTGTTGAGTCATGACCGAAAGAACTAGATCGCGGGTACAAGCAGCAGAGGGTGGCTGGTGTCTCCCTTAGAGATAGGGTGAGAAGTTCAGTCATCCGTGGGAGGCTCGGATTAGAGTCACTGCTCCTTCGCGTTGAAACGAGCCAGCTGAGGTGGTTCTGTCATCTGGTAAGGATGCCTCCTGGGCGCCTCGCAAGGGAGGTGTTCCAGGCACGTCTATCTGGGAGGAGACCCTGGGAAAGACCCAGGACTAGGTGGAGAGATTATATCTCCACACTGGCCTGGGAATGCCTTGGGATCCCCAGTTAGAGGTGGTCAATGTGCCACGGGAAAGGGAAGTCTGGGGTCCCCTGCTGGAGCTGTTACCCCCCCGAAAAGCTGATGAAGATGAGTGAGTGAGTGATGAGTAAATTTTTTGCTGACATTTGTCATAGAGCATTGGATGCAGTACTGTCAGAGTATTGTCGATGACAGTACTTATAAACATGCACAAAGCTGAGCCTCTAGCAGACTGTTTTTAATAAGCTGCATTCATGATGAACATGCACGCGCACCAAGTTTCCTCACAGCGGAGAGCAGTTGCTGATTTTACCGTGACTGCATCAAAATGAACAGTTATCACTTAAAAATGAGTTATGAATACTGTGTTTTCGGCAGTCTCTGTAGCTGTTTGTTGCAAATGCTGTCTGCTTTGAGACCGGTCACAGAAGTGCACAAAGTAATCCTGGTCATCGGATGGTCACGAATAGCCTAAATCTAGTTGTTACGATTTCGATGCGACATGTCTTTTAAAACATAGACAAATGGAAATAATGCACGCCGCTATCCAGCATCAAAGTCTCAAAGAATGAAAGCATGTCTCTACCTCAAGAATTTCGATTTCTGTTCTGCTGCTTTCTTCATAAAGGCATCCCTGTTCACTGTCGCAGGGGCCACAGTATTGTTGTTAGCATCCAATTTGGTTGATCCCATGGCAGACAGCGTCAATCGAGTCAGTTGTATACCAGCCTCCATGATGCTTGGCTCTAGCGTGCCCCCTCCACAGATGGACCGCAGCACCCCCACATGTTGGGACATTTTACTGGCTTCTCCTCTTCAGCAACACAGGTTGTGGTCACTGCCAAAGATGAAACAAAAAATGCAGCGAGCGTCCTTTGATCATCGGGCTTTGTGTAGCGCTCGCGTTGTCATGGTTTGTGTCCTATGGATATAAACAGGATAAAATGTAGGTTAATGATAGATAGATGTAGGTTTTATTTGGGACAGTTGACCCATGTTATCCTGTTATCAAACTGCAGCGAAACAAGGACAGCAGTGGTGTCACATTATTTTGTTGTACACTCTCAATTTCTTCCTTGGATCAGACTCCACAACAGGGACTTCATGTAGACTATGGAATAACTCCTTATGGTGTTTGTGTCTCGCTGTTGAAACAGAGAGTTTTATTCCATTTTAAATCTGTAGCTATAGTGCAGTCTCTGGACCCAATTCCTTTATGAGAAAACTTACAAGGGCTTCTCAGACATTGAAACAGCTGAAAATTCCTCAGAGTATGTCATGATCTTGCATCACTGCAGAAGTAATGTGCAGAACGTTTGTCCTGTAGGGGACAGGATGTTCGGAACTTACATGCGTCATAGGCTGTAAAATTTTATTTTCTGATGGCGCCTTGTTCTGATCAAATCCATGTATTTAATTCTGATTAGTTTTAGACATTTCCATTCAGATTCACAACCCTTCTAATTATTAATAGATTATTGACATACAGATGTATCTACTGCACCCTGATTATACAGATATAAAATTAAACTGCCTGTGGGTATTTAAAAAAAGTCTTACAAAATAGTTGCCATTCATGAAGTGTGAGTCGACATAGCTATCAATAAATTCTTCAGCCTGAGATCAAATCAGAGGAGATCATAGTGCAACAAAGACAACCTCTATAAAACAGCAAAACATTTATATAATACAGCAGGTGTGTGTAATCGGCTTTACACTCACAAAGTCAGTATTCAGACTTTTATGTTAAGACGCTTGTGTTTAACACCTAAGTTGGACTATACACATGTAGACTCAGACTGTGGTGGTTGTAAATCATTTGAAAATGTAACCACGTTGGTTAAAAGTCAGAACATCTTGATCCATTCCTAAAGCCTGGGTTCCACCGAATAATAAGCCATGAATAATCAGCCACGAATGGGTGTGTCAGCGATTATTTAAAGAATGACCCACGTTTTCATTTATCACGTATCTGCTACTAAGGTGCCTCTCTGTACCCCGCATGTGCCATGTAGCAGCCTCTAGTGAGCCACGACTGACGTGTCATTAGAGCCTCGAATGGCTCGCATCAGCCATGCTAAGCCACGTAGTGCCGTGATAGCGCCATGATAAAGCGATGTTGGCGCACATTTAGGCATGGGTTTGGTCCAAACCTCCAACCCTCCCACACCTGGCCCCTTTAAAGTGTGGGTTTTCAGTTCACAGCAGCATTTAAAGATGTCACATTTTTTAAATGCAGTCCAAAAATAGATGCTCCAGTACAGTCCCGTGGTTGTGCGCTGTGCGCCAGTTTACTGTCCACCTGTAATGTACCAGACCAGCTAGAACCGAACCAAGGGTTCCTGGAGAGACTCGTCTGTGCTCCTCACTGGCTCCGCGGCTTGCTGGCTTCATTTCTTCTGCCCCTTTAAACACACACACCGTGAGGCCACTTTTAACTTTGTGTTTGTCCATTTATTTCTGCAAAATCACTTTTTTTGCGCGCGCGCTGCTGTTCTGCATTCATGGACAACCGTCTCTGTTCCTTCTCACTGGCTTCCTTTCCATCCACGGCTTGCTGGCTTTTTTTTCCCCTGGCTTTAAACACAGTCATTTCACACCGTGATTCCACTTTAAACTTTGTGTTCGTCTGTTTATTTCTGCAAAATTACTCTTTTGCACGCACTGCCATTCAGCATACACAATGAGGAAGCTGCTTTAATTATATACACCTGCTGCTGCAACTCATGTGGATCACTTTAACATATATACATATATATGTCTTTATTTCTTCTGCAGCTTACAAGTCACCATGATACAACTTTTAACTTTGTGTTATGTCTTCAGAATCGGTCTTCTGCGCTTCTTTTAGCGGCTTCACTGGAGTTATTTCTTTATTTTGGCTTTAAACACACAGACACTTTCCAAATTTTAATCCTCTTCAGCCCATGCAAAATTATAATTTTTAATCCTCTTCAGCCCATGCAAAATTATAATTTTTTACACATTTTACACACTTCACGTCTTGATAGTAGCAAGGCTCCCATTTTGACTTAAATGGGAATTGGTCGGTAGTTCATGCAGATACAGTTTGTCCACAGCAGGTTCTGCGATGAATGATATGTGCACAGCTTAATCATCGGTCTTATCAGACGGTTTCACTGTGCAGCAAAGTACAGAAGAGTTGGGAGGGAGAGGATTAACTTTGTGTTCGTCCATTATTTACTGAAAAATCACTCTCTTGTGAGCTGGCATACTGCCTAAATGCTCGTTTGAAGCATGATGAGTCACTGCCTCAGTGTGCACACACAGTGGAGCTCATGTCATCCATTAACAATATATTAAATCAACTATAGACATACTTTTACAGCTAGGAACTGTTTAATCAAGCTATAAAAACATTAAAAATAGTGACCTTAAGCTGTTCAAAATACATTCCACATGGAGCAGGAAAGAGAGGAAAAAGCATCCAGATGAAACAGTCCTCTGTGATTCCAGAAGCGATCAGAGGTGTTTTCAGCATCCAAGGTTTGGTAGAACATGATTAATCTGCTACAAAATAATTATTTTATATGCAGCGTCTGGAGCACAGAGCAGGTGGAATTGTGTACGCAGGAGGGCAGTCGCTCCAAAAATAACCTCTCAGGTTCTGTGTAGCTGCTAGGCGCACGAATAATGGGCTTTTAGCAGACTCGTAAACACTACGCACATGCCTTTAAGTCGTCATAGTAACTCGTACACAAACTGCCCCATGCTGTTGTTGCTAAATTTTGAACATCTTGAGATTAGCGCCACGCTCAGAGAGGAGCCTCTGCAGCCAAACTGTGCACTCTGATTTCTCTGTGCAGAGAACCTGCAGGCTGCATCCTCACCTCCTCTCTGCCCCCCTGCTGTGCTCACCTGACGCAGAAATTCCTGCGTCGTCATGATGCCACACGATGCCTCATTAGTCATCCTTCACTATTCGGTGGGATCCAGGCTTTAATGTTGTCAGTGTGATTGTTGCTTCAGGGAAACATTGTTTGCTTTAAAAACTGTTTAAAAAAAACACCTTTTGAATGTTCCCCATCTGTAGGTGATGTATATGGAGGAGGAGAGGGTGTTCAGCATTGAGCAGGTCACTGGCATGTTGCTAACAAAACTGAAGGAGACGGCTGAAAGTGCCCTGAAGAAACCAGTGGCAGACTGTGTCATCTCGGTAAGCGTTTCCACTGCTCTGCAGATGATGTGAAAAAGGAGTCTACATGTCTGTAAAATGTGTCAGCTGATCTGTGGTTTCATGTGGGTCTGTCTGAATGCAGATCTAACTGAATAGTGCCCCCCCTCCCCATATTTAGTTCAATAAGATCCTTTTTGTTAATGTGGGTACACTCATTTCCTGGTCTGTCTTGTGTTCTGGGAAATGTGGATTTAGCGGTCGTATCCTTTTTGTCATTTATGAAGTTTTAGCATTGCAGTGAAAAGGTTTCTGCTTATAACTTACTGAACAAGTTCTCCTCTGTTTTCAAATAGAATGTTGGATTAACACTAGATTTTCCAACAGCGGAGCCAGACCTTTTTGTTCAAATGCCAATGTGGACATGAATATGTTAGGCTTCCTTCATAATAACAACACCTTTGTGATTGCTGTTGAACCTCTTCCAGTTAATGTTGTACTCGGTTATCAAAAAGTAGATGATAAATATCCAAATATAAAAAAAATAGCTGAAAATTGCTTTAGGTTGATTTTTTTTTTTTTTTTTTTCTTTTCACTGCATACAATCTTCTTGATGACAATCTTGTTGTGCAGTGTCACCTGACTTTGAGCAAGATATTGGATAGTCATATGAGCTTTCCACCTTCGTGATGCTAGAATTTTGCTATTTTTAAGAAGGGGAATTCATGCTAGACTGTCCCATTATTACTTTAAACTTTAACAAGCACCACTCTTGTTTTCACAACATCCATGAGTGCCACCTCCATATTACAATGATCGAGGAAAGCTTGGATTCATGTACTTGTTTGAAAGACAGCTGTTCAGCTTGACAGCGTGTCATTCTTTCTTTTTCTTGACATTTGGGTACAGAAAATGTTCACTGTAGTCTTTTATAAGATTAGATGCACCGGTACAAGACCTCCATCTCCAGACGGGTTTCCATCAAATTATGAGTAATGTATTTTCCAATGTATAAATCAGGTTTTTTTTTTTACTAGTTTGGGATGCCCTGCGACTTATATACAGAAAAACACTCATACGAGGTCTATTAGAAAAGTATCCGACATTATTATTTAAAAAAAAAAAAACCATATGGCTTTGAATCACATGTGATTGCGTCAGACAAGCTTGAACCCTCGTGCGCATGCGTGAGTTTTTCATGCCTGTCGGTTGTGTCATTTGCCTGTGAGCAGGCTTTGAGTGAGGTGTGGTCCACCCTCTTGGCGGATTTTTATTGCGAATAAATGTCTGAACGATTTGGAGCTTTGCTGCATCAATTTTTTTCCAGAAACTGTGAGAGACCTCCAGGTGGACACCGTTCGAAAAATTAATATGGCTTTCAGGGACGATTTTATGGGGATTAAACAGATTCAGGAGTGTTACTGCTGCTTTAAGGACTGCCCACAACTCCTGAGAACGCGGCGCGCTCCCAGCCCCCATCGACAGGCTGACACCCCGCGGAAACAACCAGATCATTTCCAACGTGAAGGCTTTGTTGATCTGGGACCTCGTCTGACTTTCACAAAAAGGCAGAAGATGTGGACATCAGCACTTTTTCGGCACATTCCACCATTACAGGAGTTTTTTTTCATGGAAAGAAAAGCGGAGGAACACGCCACGGAGCCGTTCATTACGCGGGACAAAACCACCTCGGTGTTGGTCTCACAGGACGGCTTTCAGGTGGATTTCAGATGGATTCCGGTTGCTTTCCTGTTGTGTGAATATCCGATTGTGATTGTGCATGAGCTGGACATGCCTGAACATGTCCTGTGAGGCGTCATCACAGAGTTTCTTTGCGCTGAGCGGCTGCACCACGACGCGCGGAATTCCGCCGCACGTCTGTCTTAATGTGCCGAAAAAGTGCTGATGTCCACGTCTTTTCACAATTCCTGTGCTAGTCAGATGACATACCGGATCAAGACAGCGTCCAGTTTAAAAATGAATGGCACATTTCACTGTTACAGGAGTTTTTGTCATGGAAAGAGAAGTGGCTCCACTGCGCGTCAAGGAATTGACGCGCAAAGAAGGAATTTGACTTCAGTTTGAGCTGCACTCTGTACAGCATGTATAAATGTACACTAAACACTGATTAAATCACAGTAATAAAATGCAAATGAAATGTGGAATTAAAGAAACAAAAACAATGTCCTGTTCACAGAGTGAAGATTTCAGACCATCTGGGCTTATGGTTCGGCAAAGATCCAAAACTCTTGATGTGGGGAAAAAAAAAAAATTATTACCTGGGAAACCCGAGAGAGGGAATACCCTAAACTGCATGATGGCACATTGACATTGTGCCATTGCTTAGGGAGCGCCCTGCCACTATTGATATTGTTTAAAAACGCAAAGTACTTTTTATCCGTTTAATAGATTCCAAAAATATTCCATAGCTGCAGCCCTAAAAGCCAGTAATAAAAAGTACACTTCAGCTATACACAAAAATCCCAAATTGAAGAGCTGTTGATACAGAAAAAGGTGCGACTTATACTCCAGTGCAACTTGTATATGGGCTTTTCCTCTTCAACAGGCTTTTTAACAGGTGTGAATTGTACTCTGGAAAATGCAGTCCAGTCAGAGTGCCTTATCACGTGACTTATGAACACTACTTTGTCTCACCACCTGCATGGTGAAAGTAAAGGGTCTGGTGCTCTGGTCTACAGGCAGTGGACAGGGGCAAATGCCCACACAGTCTGACACTGTTAAGATAACTTGACTCTTAGAATGTGGAACATCACCTTGCTGACAATACTCCAGAGTGAGAAATTGGCCCCTGGCTGCTCTGGAATCAGTTTTCGGAGACACTAAATGCAAACAGCCAACCTGTGAGAAGGAAAGTATCATCCTCTTCATTTTAGAGGTTCTCAAATCGTTCCAGGAAAGTGAAAATTCAAGCTTTAAGAATGGCCAGTTTTAGCATCTGTTTCTTTCATGTGGCAATTATAAGGTTTTCCATTTTGTTTTAGAACATTTAGCATATAAAAGACTGCAAAGCAGAATGCACACCACAGACTCCAGGTGACATTTCTTTCATATCACACTGATGGATAATGATTTGGATTCAAACAGTGTCATGATTGCAAAGGGTAGTGATAACTGTGACATTGTTTGAATCCAAATCACCCATCAGTGTGCTATGAAAGAAATATCACTATATCCATCCAGATTTGCGCTCCTCAAATCTGGATGGATATAGTTTTCTGCGGATGACAATTCTCTTTTTAGTTTCAGTAGAATTTAGTTTGTGGAAGTGTATGTTACAGTGTCAAAAAATTTTTTCCATCAGCACCCATGTAGATGAAACATGTTTGTTGTTGAGAAGTGTCTATTATTTTTATTTATTGCTTTCATGATATAAAATCACCAGTACTTTTTTTTTTTTCATTTTATAGATGACATAGTCTTAGCTGTGTGTGTGTGTGTGTGTGTGTGTGTGTGTGTGTGTGTGTGTGTGTGTGTGTGTGTGTGTGTGTGTGTGTGTGGGCGCGCGCGCGCTGTACATCCAGAAAGTATTCAGTTCTTCCACCTTTTGTTACGTTGCAGCGCCTTATTCCAAAATGGATGAAATAATTATTTTTTTCCTCAAAATTCAACATGCAGTACGCCATAATAACAATGTGAAAAAAGCTTTTTTGAGATTTTTGCAAATTTATTAAAGATTAAAAAAATCTAAGGAATACATAAGTATTCACACCCTTTGCTCAGTACTTTGTTGATGCACCTTTGGCAGCAATTACAGCCTCAAGTCTTCATGAATATGATGCCACAAGCTTGGTGCACCTACCTTTGGGCAGTTTTGCCCATTCCTCTTTGCAGCACCTCTCAAGCTTCATCAGGTTGGATGGGTAGCATCGGTGCACATCCATTTTTCAGATCTCTCCGAGATGTTCAATCTGATTCAGGTCTGGGTTCTGACCGGGCCACTCAAGGACATTCACAGAGTTGTCATGAAGCCACTCCTTTGATATCTTGGTTGTGTGCTTAGGGTCATTGTCCTGCTGAAAGGTGAACAGTCACCCTACTCTGAGGTCAAGAGCGCTCTGGGGCAGGTTTTCATCCAGGATGTCTCTGTACATTATTGCATTCATCTTTCCCTCAATCCTGACTCGTTTCAGTTCCTGCCGCTGAAAAACATCCCACAGCATGATGCTGCCACCACCATGCTTCACTGTAGGGAAGGTATTGACTAAGCTCCAAACATGACGACATTCAGGCCAAAGAGTTCAGTCTTTGCCTCCATAAGACCAGAGAATTTTGTTTGTCATGGTGTGAGTCCTTCAGGTGCTTTTTGGCAAACTCCAGGCGGACTGCCATGTGCCTTTTACTAAGGAGTGGCTTCTGTCTGGCCACTCTACCAAAAAGGCCTGATTGGTGGATTGCTGCAGAGATGGTTATCCTATTGGAAGGTTCTCCTCTCTCCACAGAGGAATGCTGGAGCTCTGGAAGAGTGCCCATCAGGTTTTTGGTCACCTCGGACAAAGAGGAAAAGAGCACAATCTGTCGGCTGGAAAAACCACACCTACGGTATAATTCATCAGCAGTAAATAGACAGGAAAACAGAATACTAAGGTGATCGCCGGCCGCTAGCCATAAACTCCACTAACAGACCCAGAATTTAGATAAGGTTGAGAAGACCTGTTCCAATACTAATAAAATTGATTTTAAAGGAAAGGATGCATAGTTGCATACTATGCCAGTATGTTAGCCATATAAGAGGGAGAATAAATGGGTCTTACCTCTGGACTTGAAAGCCTCTACAGAATCTGACCATTTTATTGTCACAGGGAGATCATTCCACAAAACTGGTGCATGATAAGGGAAGGCTCTGTGGCCTTCAGATGTCCTAGTCACCCCACTGATACAAAGTAGTCCTGCGCCCTGAGAACACAGAGCCTGGGCCCGTACATAGGGTTTAATTAGGTCAGCTAAGTAGGGAGGTAAGTAGGGTGAGATGGAAACGATTGATCTGCTGTGGCGACCCCTAACGGGAAGAGCCAAAAGACAAAGAAGAAGTAGGGAGGTGCTAGTGCATGAGTAATTTTATAGCCTAATAGCAGAACTTTAAAATCCAACCTCACAAAGAAGGGAAGCCAGTGCAGAGACACCAAAATGGATGCAATGTGGTCAAACTTTCTGCTTCCTGTCAAGAGTCTGGCAGCAGCATTTTGAACCAGTTGGACACCCCTAATGCTGGACTGTGGAAACCAGAAAATAGAACATTGCAGTAGTCCAGTCTTGAAGAGACAAATGCATGGATCAGAGTCTCTGCATCAGCCATAGACAGGATGGGACGAATCTTCGCTCTATTTTGCAGGTGGAAGAAAGCTGTCCTCGTAATATCTCTATTGTGGAGGTCAAAGGACAACGTGAAATCAAAAATCACCCCAAGGTTCCTCACGTTGTCAGTGTGCTGTATGATACACAAGCCTAGGCTAAGCGGTAGGTGATCAAACTGATGCCGATGTCTCACTGGACCAAGAACCAGCATTTTGGTCTTGTCTGATTTTGGAAAGTAAGAAATTGCTGAATTTTCACTGACACTGTGTATGAGATTGCCAGCAGTTATCAGTGTGTATAACTGAGTGGATGATGGAACCACTGTGCTCACTGGGACCTTCAAAGCAGCAGAAATCTTTCTGTACCATTCCCCAGGTGTGTGCCTCGAGATAATCCTGTCTTGGAGGTCTACAGACCATTCCTTTGACTTCATGCTTGGTTTGTGCTCTGACATAAACTGTCAACTGTGGGACCTTATATGTAGACAGGTGTGTGTCTTTCCAAATGATGTCCAGTCAGCTTAATTTACTCCAGGTGGACTCCAATTAAGCTGTAGAAACATCTCAAGGATGATCAGTGGAAACAGGATGCAACTAAGCTCAATTTTGAGCTTCATGGCAAATGTGGCTGTACACATGGCTTATGTACATGTGATTTCTTAGTTTGTTTGTTTTTTTATATAAATTTGCATAAATTGTGGGGTGTTGTGAGTAGAATCTTGTGAGAGAAAAATGAATTGACTCAATTTTGGAATAAGGCTGTAACATTAAAAACTGGGGGAAAAAAGTGAAGTGTTGTGAATACTTTCCGGATGCACCGTATGTAATGTGTTATTATTAACACAGCCAAAAGCTAAATTTAGCACTGAGCTTTTCCAGAGGGAGATGGTTTGTTTTGTCACGCGTAGTAACTAAGACAGGAACATTACACAGACATCTTTTGGCTGGCATGCAGACACACACTCCATGCATTATTAGCATTCACAGCAGTCCTTCCCCATCAAAGGAAATGAATGATACACCTCAATATTTGACAGTCTTGGTGTCAAAGTCCATGGTTTGACGTTGTCTAAGTGTTCAGTCATGAGATTTATATAAACATTACATTGTGTTCCCAGGTCCCCAGCTTTTTCACCGATGCTGAGAGGAGGTCTGTCATAGATGCTGCTGAGATCGCAGGTCTAAACTGTCTGCGACTAATGAATGAAACCACTGCAGGTAAGTGGAAGAAGTGTTTTCCATGTTTGAAATATTTTTTTTTTTCACCAAATTCTACCATAACCGCTTTCTGTGCACTAAAATTAGTACAATTTAAAAAAAAATGTTTAAAGATCATTATTGTTACTATTACAATAAAGATTGTATTTCCTGCAGTGACTATACATACCTACAAGCAGAGGTGGAAAACCTCGGCTTCAGTTTGTCAACATCCTACCTGTGCACCTTAAACAGGTGGTTTCTAGCTCATGTACCTGTCTGAAGAGTTGAGCAAATTAAAATCAGCTGATTTAGTGGGTGGATGAATCAAATATTTGGTAGAACATTTACTCACTGAAGCTGAGGTTTTCCACCTCTGCCTACAAGGGTATGTATGAGCAGGGATTCACCAAAACATATTTGTAAAGATTCTAATGCCCAAAGTCAAATATTGGCATCAGGTTAAAATCTGTACATCTCTCTTGTAGAGATTTGGCTAAATTTTCTTCAAGGTAACATGAAATTGTAACTATGAATTCCTTCTAAGTCATGAAAGTGCCTTCCAGAAACACAAGCTGTAACTTTACAGGCATCATCTTGTCATCAAAAGGCTGTTCTTTGTCTTTCAAACCCATCTTGTGTCATGCTCTTTACAAAAACAGTGTTACCAATTTTACCATACTTAGTTTTGTAATTGCATAGGTGCAGTTTCAGGCTTCTAC
The DNA here is from genome assembly GCF_902500255.1 of Thalassophryne amazonica. NCBI lineage: Eukaryota > Metazoa > Chordata > Actinopteri > Batrachoidiformes > Batrachoididae > Thalassophryne > Thalassophryne amazonica. Next base: position 51,314,588 of record NC_047111.1, read on the forward strand.
AAGTATGTATCTCATTAACATTAAAATATCTACCTGTAGAATGGCTCAATAGAAGTATACTCTCACTCATAGCAACTCAGAAGCAAAGTGGGCATTACTTGTAGGGGTGCAACAAAAAAAATTGGAAAAAAAAGAGTCAGAATTACCTGAACTTTGTAAATTCCTGCCACAGAAGCGGATAAATTTGAAATCCCATGCAGCGTAACATCACTTAATTCTAATTCTAATAATCATGAAGTAATGCTGTAAGCGCACACATGTTAATGATGCATTGTAAATGCTTTGAGGTTATGACAGAGTTCTGCTCTTGTTGCAGTTACTCTTGCGTATGGAATTTATAAGCAAGATCTACCACCGCCTGAAGAAAAGCCAAGAATAGCTGTGTTTGCAGATCTGGGCCACTCTGGTTACCAGGTGTCTGTGTGTGCCTTCAACAAAGGAAAGCTCAAGGTAAGTTGTGACTCATCTGTTGCCCTTTTGAATCAAAGAATTTGAGGTTTTCTGCTGCAGGGTATGATGGTGCACCGCATGTTGTCAGAAAAAAAAAACAATGGCACTCAAATGATTTCTCTATTCATAGCTGTTTTTGGGTGGATGCCCTCAGTGTACAAATGGGTAAGCTACCAGAAAAGTCACTACGTTTCTATCCCAACACTATATACACCCATCACACTAGAGGCCGAATGAGCCTGAATGCTGTCCGAATGAAAATTTGACCTCTATTCGGACAAAGTCGAGGCGCAATTGAAACCCCTGATAGCATTCTGCGTGCGCTCCAAACAGTCGGACAAACTCCTGTGGCTGGCCCGAATGTTTAGCTCATGTTCAAATCATTTGAGGTGGAAAAAGCTTGAACGGCGTTCGAGGTGCAGTCTGATCGCAGTTTGACTCTGTTATAAATATTCTCACGGTGTCAAAACAGCATTCACAACAGTCTGATCATGCTTGAGAGACATTTGCCATGGTCACGCATGTCAAATCCTGTCCACATGTCCCGATTGTGCCATGGATGAGCCATACATGCATCTCCACTGGATACTGTTCGGGGTGCGAAATAGGAATATTGTTATGCTCGATGTCTGTGGCACTCATTCATCTTGTGGACTAGACGTGAACATTGTGCAATCACACCATAAGCACTATGTGTCACTGTAAGTCAGTGTGTCTGAGAGCCGTATAGCAGCGCGTACATCTGAACGGGGTGTCATATCCATAATAAATTTTATACTATAGATACATTGTCATTCCCTCCCCATGGGTTAGATAATGTATGTGAAATATTAATATGATCATCATAGCTGTAACACCACAAGCAGATGTGCTGCACTGCTGCCCCATGGCGAGTCAATGCAGTTCAGCGGCACAGTGCAGCTGAACAGCATGTCACAGCTGTAATACACATATTATGACATTTACGCCATCAAACTCTTTAGGCGCAATGACAGTCCAACTGCATTGCCAAGCCACTGTAATATAAATAAAATAGAAAATCACCTTTGGAACAGCTTCAGATGCATCTCACAGTGCAGGGCGAACAACAAGGCTGCAGCCTGTGGTAAAATCCCTGTCATCCTGGGAGCACCATGAGATTGTTACATCAGCCAAGTGCTGACGGCACATGCCTTATCCACCACGAAATATATTATGCCATATGACGCGCCGTCCAGCTGGACAGCGGAACATCCTGTGTGTCAGGGCACGTAACACACAATTGCAAACTCCAGACAGTACGTCATGTAAAGCATTAACTGATTGGCAGGACACATGCGTGAACCACAGTGTTCTCACCTCATGGACCTAATATCCTGGAGAAGGGAAAGACGTGAGGCTGATTGCCTCACTGCGAGTGCATGAGCTCCTATCATATGATCGCATCGCTGCAAGTGCGTGAGCTCATATCATCTGGTCACTGCACTTAAATGCACGACAGTACTGCCATGATCTGAGGTACCTGGTTGACATGACAGAAATGGCACATCTTGACAACACAGCAGAAGACAGCAGTGGGTCTCCTCCCTCCCCTCCCCTTGCTTGCCTTCCAACCAAAGTTTGGGTGGCAGTTGAACTGCACCTGTATGGCCTTCGATGTGCGTTCTTCTTATTCTTAGTGCAGGCTGACAGCATTCTAGGTATTCGTACTGTGTTCCAACCATGTTTAGACTGCAGTCGTGCTGCTACACACGGTTGTGCAGGAATCAGTGGAGGCGGGATCTCCTCACATTCTAAGTGGTCGTAAGGCATTCGTACATGGCTGTCTGAATGTCTGTCTCTCCCGACTGTGCTTCGAAGTTTGGCTTTTTCTTTTCCCATTCGGCTTCATTCATACTAAGTGTGACTGGGCCCTTAGCAATGCCACCAGAAGCATACTCTCTTGTGATCACTTTGTGTTTTGGAAAGTGGTCCTAAGAACACCTAGGTACATTATGCCTATAGGTGGGGGGAAAAGTGGTTTAATTTTTGGTTAGGATCAGTCTATGATTAAAGTCAGAGGTCAAGTTCATATGTCTGACCCTAAGCTTCTGTATTATTTATGAGTTGAGATGTTTTATTGATTGCAAACATGACTGAAAGCTCATGTAATATTCAAAAGTGGGTGTGGTGTTGCTGTTGTACTGTAAGTAATACATCTTTCCTTATGTCCTTCTGTACATACTCCACCATCAGATCCTTGCTACGTCTTTTGATTCAGAGCTCGGCGGGAAGTACTTTGATGATGTCTTGGTTAATCACTTTTGTGAAGAGTTTAGTAAAAAGTACAAGCTGGACGTGAAGTCCAAACCGAGGGCATTGGTGCGACTCTACCAAGAATGTGAGAAGCTCAAGAAGCTGATGAGCGCCAACTCCTCCGACTTGCCTCTCAATATTGAGTGCTTCATAAATGACATCGATGTTGCTGGTGTACTTAACAGGTGAGGGGCAAAGGTCCTTTAAAATTGATGTTATTGTAGAAAAGAACAGCACCTGCAGTGCTGAATCAGAATCACAATGGAATGCAAAAGGGGGGGGTACCCCTGGTGGAAAGTTTCTGTTCCTCTGAGCAAAAGATTAACTGATTTTTCAGTAGGTATAAAGGTAAAGCATTTTTTTCAGCATTTTAAGAAAGAATAGTATACTGTACTTGATAAATTTAATGGGGGGGGAGGTTGGGAGAAACACCAGAATGGGCACTACATGAGATTTGATCTCTCGTAACTTTTACCAAGGTCTCGACTTTAATTAGCTTATTAGGGCGGGTTATGCTTATGAAAGGTCAGGTGGTGATGTCAACAAAAAAACATTTCTTTTTTGTATAAATTTTTTGTCAAATCACATGTCATATTTAACTGGGACTGTTAAGGCACTATGGGAGGAAGAAACAGGAAGAAACATAACCGAGGAGGAATGGACACTTATATAGAAAAATCAATGGAAATGTACTTCCTCGCAGAGATGGAGAGAGTTTTGATGGAAAACTGTGATTAGATATTTTATTACTTCATATCAGAAGTCTCACTATGATCTGTCTGTTGGAGAAAATGTGGAAATCAATGAGCAAATCACTTAAATATTCACTGGGATTGTTCATTAATTAAACAATATTGGAATGACATTCATAGAACACTGCAAGAAATTTTTAAATGTGTAATCCGTTTTGAGATTAAGACAATTTTCTTTGGAAAAGTACCACAGGACTGGATGAAAAAGGATAAATCTCTAGTGTTTTGTTGGTTGCCAGTAAAGCCCCTTTCACACCGGGGGTGCTCCCGGTTGCTCCCAGTTGCGCCGTGCGTCATTATGACGACGCCACGTGGAAGCAACTCAGTGCCAAGACGATGCAGCTCGGCGCCACAACAGCGTGAGGGCGCAAAGGAGGAAGCAAGTCGGGCGCCGAAAAATTAAACCTGTTTAATTTTTTTGGCGTCCTGTGCTCGGCGCAGAAAGGAAGTGGTTCCAGGGCAAGTCGGGGCAAAGAGGCGTAATTCGGGCCAAAGAGGCATTACCGGCATGACTCGAAGCCAATTTATGATTCCTGCTGTGTTCCGTTGTTCCCGCAGTATAAATCACACACGATTGTTGTTATACCGTGTACTTAATGCAGTAAAAACTACATGCTGAAGAAAAAAAAAAAAGCAGAATGATTGCCAGAAATATCCAGTAAAAAGTCCGGACATCTCTAGTCCACTCATGGACGCTCGTTCATGCATGCACATGTGAACAATTAAAAGAAAAAAAAAGTGTGGCTCCAGGCATTAGTTCCTTGTTCTCTGCTCAAACTCTCACATCACAGTTAAAAAAGGGACAAAAAAGGACATAAGTCCTGAGACAGGACATGTTAACATCAAACAGAAATCCAGACATCTCCACATTCGCTTGAAGGTTCGTTCGCACGCGTGCGTGTGCATCTCGCGGTCAAAGGAGGAAAGCAGAAAACAAAATTGTCTGCAGGCAGTTAGTTCCTTTCTCTCCTCAAACTCTCTTATCACAGTTAAAAAAGGACATAAGTCCAGGACATGTCAACATCAAGTTGAACTCCAGACATCTCCACATTTGCTTTAAAGGAAGGTTCGTGCACGCGCGCATGCGCTCATCTCACGGTCAAAGAAGGAAAGAACAGACAGCAAAAACAGCTCACTACTTCCAAGGGCAGCGACATGTGTACGGTGTTCAGAAAACAGACTGGATGAGAAGCAGAAAATGAGGCTATTTAAAGTTTAGAGTGAGGGGGAGCAAATGGCAGCACCTGGCAGCCAAACTCTCAGCGCAACGAGACGTCATCAGGCGCAGGCCGACACAGTAATTAACCGGCAATTAACTCCAAACAGCGCGGTTTTTCGGCATCGCCATGGCGCAATAGGAAGCAACTGGGAGCAGCCCCGGTGTGAAAGGGGCTTAAGAAGTGTATAACCAAGAAATGGTTATCACAGGAAGTACCAAATTTGACAACCTAGTGGGAAATAACATTAGATATTTACAAAATGGAAGAGATGATGCCATTTATAAACAAGAGACAGGAATGGTTTACGACATGTTGGGAAAAGTGGGTTGAATACATAAATTTAAAAAGACTCAATTTTATTTGGAAAATGTGAGTAAATTGATTAATGTATGAGCAATGGTCACTTCCTTCTGTTCCTTTCTCTGTTTTTTGTTTTCGTTTTCTTTCTTTTTTTTTTTTTTTTTTTTACTTCATATGATGAGAATGAGAATTAAGAATTCTAAACACTATCGGGGAGTGTACATACTATATCTACATGTTTAATATACCCATCACTGTTGAAAACTTAAAAATAAAGAATAAAAAAAAAAGGAAAGGTCAGGTGATGCAAATTTCAAAGCCTTATGAATAAGCAGTCTTAACAATCAGCACCTGGCTCTCTTCTAACAAAGCATGTGATGTTAGTAAGTGTACAAGTAGGTGGGCATTGCTGCCTGTCACACCTCTGGTGCCTATGGATCAGCTGCAGGGTCATCAGCCAGGAACCACCATTCACTGTTTCACTCCTTTAATCCTGGAACTTCTGCTAGTGGTGGAGCAGTGACAGGGACATCTCTCTGTCACCCCCTGCAGCTGATGGATGTTAACCCTCTAAAGCCGTTTTCTGGGTTCAGTGTTCTTCCCCCAGCTCTTATCCTTCCTCCTCTACCAGATCCAAAAGCTACCTTTCTCTTGTTCATTTGCCAGTTCCTTTGTTGCCTTCCTTTTTTTGTTCCCTTGGTCACTGTTATGTTCTGACTGTATGCACCAACTAAATGTGCAATACAGGGTGAGTTATAGTATATATATTTCTTATATAGACTCAATTAATTCAATTTCAATTTATTTTCCTTTATATAGCACCAAATCACAACAGAGTTGTCTCAAGGCGCTTCACACAGGTAAGGTCTAACCTTACCAACCCCCAGAGCAACAGTGGTAAGGAAAAACTCCCTCTGAGGAAGAAACCTCAAGCAGACCAGACTCAAAGGGGTGACCCTCTGCTTGGGCCATGCTATAAAGATAAATTACAGAAACAGTTCACAGAACAATTCATGGACGAATATACAAGAATTGCTGTTGGTGCACAGGACAGGAGGGTCGCCAACAAAAATACAGCTCCCATCTCTGGATGGAGCTGCACCTTAAACAGAGAGAAAAAATCAATCAGGCATCAGAAAGACAAAAAATACTGTATAATTTGCCAGCTTTAATCAACAAGAAAAACAGAAGAAATACTAAGGTGATCGCCGGCCGCTAGCCCTAAGCTTCGCTAAAAGACCCAGAATTTAGGTAAAGTTGAGGCCACGTCCCGCTCCAATTACTAATAACATGAATTAAAAGAGTAAAAAGCGTAAAACAAAACTGTACCAGTATGCTAGCCATATGAAAGGGAAAAGAAGTGCGTCTTAAGTCTGGACTTGAAAATCTCCACAGAATCTGATTGTTTTATTGACGCAGGGAGACCATTAAACAGAACAGGGGCATGATAAGAGAAAGCTCTGTGCCCCGCAGACTTCTTATTCACCCTAGGGACACAAAGTAGTCCTGCACCCTGAGAACGTAAAGCCCGGGCCAGTACTTAAGGTTTAATTAGGTCAGCTAGGTAGGGAGGTGACCTTAAAATCTGATCTCACTGGGACAGGAAGCCAGTGAAGAGATGCCAAAATGGGTGTAATGTGGTCGAACTTTCTGCTTTGTGTCAAAAGTCTGGCTGCAGCATTTTGAACCAATTGGAGAGCCCTAATGCTAGACTGCGGTAAACCAGAAAATAGAACATTGCAGTAATCCAGTCTAGAAGAGATGAACGCATGGATCAGGGTCTCAGCATCAGCCATAGACAGGATGGGATGAATCTTCACTATATTTCGCAGGTGGAAGAAAGCAGTCCTAGTAATATTTCTAATATGGAGGCCAAAGGACAACGAAGGATCAAAAATTACCCTAAGGTTCCCCACTTTCAGTGTAATGTATGACAAACGAGCCTAAGCTGTGTTAACTGGTCAAATTGATGCCGATGTCTCACTGGACCAAAACCATCATTTCAGTCTCATCAGAGTTTAAAAGTAGGAAGTTTCTAGACATCCAACTTCTCAATGCTGCAAGGCAATCTTCTAAGGATTTTATGTGAACGAGATTACCAGCAGTTATTGGCATATATAACTGAGTATCATCTGCATAGCAGTGAAAGGTAATCCCAAAACGCCACTATATATGCCCAAGGGGTGCTATATAAAGGGAGAAAAGCAGGGGGCCTAAGACAGACCCCTGTGGAACCCCAAATTTCATGTTACTAAGGTTAGAGGTAGTGTTACTGTACAAAACGCAGTGCGAATAACTGGTCAAGTATGACGTCAGCCATGCAAGGGCACTCCCAGTAATCCCAAAATGATTTGACTCCTAAAACATTTAAAGGAACACAGTGTTTCTTTTATTTTAAGCAGTATAATTTCCACATGGAAAGGCCTATTTCTTATTATATTTTAAATTATGTCCACAAAAATAAAAGGTATTCACTCTTACTTGATTTTTTTTTTCCCCTCTCCATTGGGTAAACCTATGTTAAAAAATTGATTGACCTTTGAAACACATTATTACTGAAGGATTTTTGAACTGTAATTTAAACATTTTTAAATATAACTTGAGTTTTCAGTATAATTGAATGGGGGGACCAAATAAGCTGCTATTTAAACAGTTTAACACATACACTTTCCACTCAAAGTTGCTTAGGTGAAATAAATGGTTTCTCAGTGTTTCCCAGTGGTTATAGCTGCAACCTATGTGGAAAGTGTTGTTCAAGGCTGGAAAGGACTTTGATGCTGAAACTCCTTTGAAGTAGCAGAACTTGTTTTTTTTTTCTTCTTCTTTTTTCCCCTAACATAAAATTCATCAGATTTGCACGTTACATGCATGAGTAGTTTAAAAAAAATACTGTACTGACTCAAACATTTGGTCAAAATTTAGAGCAGGTGTATTAAACTCCAGTCCTCGAGGGCCGGTGTCCTGCAGCTTTTAGATGTGTCTCTGCTTCAACACACCTGAGTCAGTTCATGAGGTCATTAGCAGCACTCTGGAGAACCTGACTGCATACTGAGGAGGAAATTCAGCCATTTGAATCAGAGACTGATCTATATGATGCAATTTTCTATATTTGAGACTGATCCAATGAGGGTCAGTCTCAAATATAGAAATTTTACAATTAATGTAATAGTAGTAAATGAATTAATAAACCCATTCCCTCCAGACTGAAGTGGTATTTCTCTCGAACAGTAATGATGATAAAGGAGCTTAACAATTGCCCACTATTCTCTTCATTTGGAATTTTCTTCTTTTTAACCAACATACCAATCACAACTGGCAGATATCCTGCAAACCTGTCGTCCAGTTTCTGTTTGTTAAATAAGCCTACTTCTAAGTAATACTGACATCTGTTTTGAAGTACTGAGAAATCCGGGATCAAGCCAAATCATTAACACTTTAAACCAGTTAACACGGTAATCCATCTATGAAGAATGGGGCGCTGGCCATGTTTTTGTTCACTTAGTTTGTCAGATTAATAGACATTCTGACCAGGGTTGGCCAAACCTTTGCATGCCATTGGAAGTTTCACCTCATTTTAGCAGGCTGTTTTCACATTTTGGATTTTAGTAGGATGGCAATCAATCAATCAACATTTATTTATAAAGTGCTTTACAGCAGCCAGATGGTGTCCAAAGTGCTTTACAGCAAAAACACAGATTCATAAAAATAAAACACATACAACAAAGTAAAAAAGAACATGTCACCTCCCCACTAAGTGTTAAAAGCCATCTTAAATAAATAAGTCTTTAGCTTAGATTTAAAAAGTACTAGGTCAGGAATAGACCACAAGTCAAGAGGTAGCTTATTCACAAATATGAGTAAATGTACACTCATGATAAAACTGAAAAGGTTGCATTTTGGAACAACAGAACATAAACAGGACCAGATATTTTATATGGACAGGCTTGTATTATATGCAGAATAGATTCCTTTACTAATAAAATTATTTTTATGGATTGGTGGAGAAATTTTGATCTGGCCTCAAACAGATATGGGTTTGTGTTTGGGTTGATTGCCAAAGACACAGAGCCTTGAAGTTTTGCTTTTTAAGATTTTAAGATGGATTATTTGGGGCCTTACTGGAGTTATGGATGCCTTTGTGGGAAAGAATATACTGAATGATTGAGAAGCATAGTTTTAGTTGAGTGTAAAATATAAACAAGTGTTTTGAATTTAAAATACAGCAATAATTTAGATCCCCACTGCTCAGGCCAAACATTTACATACACAAATTTTGAGTCCCCACAAGTCTGGTTCCTCCTGAAGCCTGGTTTATGCCTTGCATCCTTGTTCAGTGACTGTCTGTAACTATTAATAATCTTTGACCATGTCTCTCCAGAGGTCAGTTTGAAGAAATGTGTGCAGGACTGTTGGCCAGAGTGGAGGGACCCCTGCGGAACGTCATGGAACAAGCCAGTGAGTACATATGATTTTAATAGAAGCTGGGCTGTTCCAATAATCATTGCATAAACACAGACGTGATTCAGTCAGGTGCTTTTCTGATGCAGCCCTTCCCCCGGGGCTCTGGCACCATGCCTCTCTCCCTACTCACTTTAATCATTCCTGTTTCTTTTTACCCTTACTTGTTCTTGCTTGTTCATTGAGTAGTACTGAAAAGCATTAATTACAGAAAGGTAGCATATCTGGTTATGTGTCAAATTCTTTGGGTAGAATTTTTTTTTCTTAATGCAGGTATCATTCTTTAATAAAAACTTGCAAGGCTTCTCTGCTGTAGTTTTTAATAAATATGACATTCTCTTTCAAATGCTTAAGTGAAATTAACTTGTAATGTTTTCCTGCTACATTCATTTTCTATACACCCTTAGTCCAGTCAAGGGTCACGGGGGGTGGAGCCCTTCCCAGCGGTCATAGGATGTGAGGCGGTGGGCACTCAGGACAGGATGGCAGTCTGTCGCAGGTCCACACATATAGACACACACATTCACACACCTACATTCAATCTAGAATCACTAATTCACCTAACGTGCATATTTTTGGGAGTGGGAGGAAGCCGGAGCACCCGGAGGGAACCCACACGAACATGAGGAGAACATGCAAATTCCACACAGAAAGGACCAGGTGGGAATCAATCCCATGACTTTCTTGCTGTGAGGCAAAAGTGCTAACCACTATTCCACCATGCCACCGTCTTGCTACAGGATTCAGATTTGTTGTGTAAAGGGTTTTATTTTGTTGTCATTGTTTTTGCGGTTTTAAAAAAATGGTAAAGTTTTTCATTTTGTGCAAAATATTTTACAGTTACATGTTTGGGATTTCAGTGTCAAATATCCTCAAAGTCCCACAGTTCTTTTTGTTCTTGTAGAAGCTGCCTTGCTAGAAGCTAAATCTAGGCATGGAACAGCTTTTTTTAAACACCTGTGATGTACTGGAATTCCATTTGTGGATTCGTGCACACTGAGGTGGTCGGCAAACACACACCATATGTGTCTGTTTGCATATAAGATGAGCAGCAGAATATTGGTTGTTAGAGATTTGAAAATGTTTGTGGATTTTTTTTTTTCTCCCCTCATTCAAATGCAGTTTTATGTCAGCATCTGTAGTTATTCAGCTGCAAACTGAAATGTGTTTTGAAGACACCTGATAACCCACATTAACTTGCTGTAAACATCTATGTTAAAGGTTTTTTAATATCTCTAACTTTTATGAGAGTACCCCCCACTCAAACACTTCAACCTAGCATTTGGGATTGCAACAGTTCTCTGTTTGTGATGAGAATTTTTTGTGTGCAGAAAGGAACATTTTATGAGGAATTTTACTGTTGTCTCATTGGCTCACTATGACTAACATTTGGACAGTACCGTGCAACAGAGTGTGGAAAGAGTGGTGCACACTGTGAAACAACCCATGTCGCAGCTAATGCTCATCATTGTCAAGAATTGACACATTTTGAGATGCACTGGCGTATATGCAGTGGTGGGCACAGATAACCAAAAAAGTAACTTCAATAACAGATAATCAGATAACTGAAAGTTATCTTTGATAAAGATAAAATGATAAACCACCCAAAAATGTATCAGAAGTTACAGATAACTGATAACCGATAAATTCCAGTATTGTCTATGGTACATTTGCAACTACTAATAAACTGAATTTGAGTTTTAACACCACGATCGCTTCCGGTAGCATCAAAAGTGACAACAGACCCAAACAATGAGCCCACACTTTGAACACCGTGCTCCTTGCTGGAAGCTCTTGTTTTTGTCTTCCAGCACAGAAGCAAGCTGAGAGCAACCACATAGCCCAGCTCTCTACCCAATCACAACGCTCCGGTCAGGCGGAGGTCTTGGAACATAAAGCAGTGCTGACTAAAGGCCCAGTCACACGGCACTTAACGAAGGGTGACGAAGCCCTGACAAAACAAGAAATCTGGACTTTTGTTGATTGTCGTTGACATTGTTTAACCTTCGCGCAGCCTTGTTCCTGCAGCTGGCACTTTGTCAGGATTTTTAAACTGTTGAAAAATTTGAACGAAGGGCAACGAAAACCTCAATTCGTCTGTGTCTCGGTTTGCTGTCGTTCTTGACGTTTTTTAATCGTTTTAGTTTTTCTCACGTTATTGTTTAATTTGACTTCGTTGGAGCAGCTGAACGTTTTCAAACAGTGCAGTAGCCGGTTTGTGAGCGCTGCTTCTGCAGCTGCTTCATGTACCGTTGGAAATTACAGGACAAACTCAGCCTGCTTGCTTGGATTTTTTTTATCTGTGTGTGTGTGTGTGTGTGGGGGGGGGGGTCAGCTTCAATGGGCTCAGGCACCTTATATAGGCCAGAATTAGTCTTTTGTGTGGCTATAATTAATTATTTTGCCACAAACAACTGTTGAGTAAAACTGCTGGAGGTTTCTTCCTGTTAAAAGGGAGTTTTTCCTTCCCACTGTCGCTAAGTGCTTGCTCACTTTGCTACTTTTTCCCTTCGTTCAGGAATCGTCTTGTGCCATGTGACTGGGCCATTACGGTTTTGATTTATAAATAACATTAATACTGATAGAATAACTCCATTAATGTCAATTCTGTCATTTGTACAAAGTTAAAATATAACATATATATTTTAATGTTGAATAATGCACTAATTCTGAGGTTTTGTAACAAACACAGACAGATCGCAAAGGATTCTGGGTAAAATGTGCCTCTGCTAAACACTGATTGGTTCAGTCATTCATTATGTAAGCCAACACGTTAATGTGACGTGTGTCGTGTGTTGGTGTTTACAGATAAATGTGCTTTTGTAAAATATTCCATTTTTTTATTTGTAAAAACAGGCATTTTTACGGAGCCCTGGAAGTGTCATCGCAAAATGTTTTGCATGTGGAGAGAATGTGCACTCATTTTATTATATTGTGTGCACACGTTTTATTATGTTGTGTGCATGTTTTATGATGTTGTAAAACGTGCACTCAATATTGTCTTGACATATAAATGTTGGCTATTCGCCCTATTGACGTTTCAAATCCTGCAAAACCTCCGAGAGGTCACCGCACTGCGAGATCTCAGTAACATTGAGAACTGCATTGAGACGGTCTGATCACGCTGCACTTCAACCGCTGCGCACAGACAACACCATTAACATCGCAACATAAAACTATTTTTATATTGTGCCTAAAACTCTTGTGAATATATTCTCTGGGTTTATAGATGTTGTTACTGCGTGTGTTTTATGTAAACATGCAAGAATCACAGGCTGTCTCTCCGTTATTTTCAATGGGAGCTGCTGTGAGCTACAATTGCTTCCTGATCATGTCGTTCTGGAGGAAAGTGAAGTTTGCTCTTTAACGTCTTGATTATTGTTCTTTACAACACTGTTTGTCCTCTTTGTTCAAGACTAATATATATAATATGTCTGAAATTCAGTTTGCGTTTATTAAATTCCACGCAGATTTAACGTAACAGACACGGATTATTTGTTATAATTGTTTTAGCAAGTTTTCAGGGTATCATGCATGCAGTCTCTTATTAACGTGACGAAAAGCATAAAAAAATACATTTTTGTAGTATATTAATTTACAACTGTCATCGTGTTGACTCTCTGGCATGCAAGGGATTATGGGATATGTCAGTAGGGTGAATGAACACTACTGGCCAGTAGATGGCACTAGAGACCTTGAAAACTTGCCAAAACAAAATTCCAGATAATCTGTCTCTGCTACATTTAAGGTGCGTGGTATTTAATAAACGCAGACACAATAACAACATCTAGAAACCCAGAGAATATATTCACGAGAGTTTTAGGCACTAGAGTTTAATGCTGTTGTCCGTAGAGCCTAATCAGAGTGTTTCAAATACATTTCTCATGTCGTGAACGTACTGAGATTACCCTATCCTACCCATACTGCACTGCTGGGCACAGCATAGATCCAGACTAAAACCTTAAAAATTAGCACATTACTTTAAAACTAAAACATATATCTGATATTTTCATTTTATAAAACGTCAGACATGACATTAATTTAAATAACTTGTCCGACATTAGTTTGGTTAAAAGTTGAACCATAAGTTAAAAATGTATGCCTCTGGATGACTTGGGTGATATTGCCCGCGTATCAGTATGGGGTTAAAAGAAATGAGTTTTTTTTTTTTTTTTTTTTGGACCAGTTCTCCTTTGCCTGCAGAGGATAGAGTGGTTTATTCTTAAAGCAGCTCTTCTCTGTTTTGCAGAGGGTAGAACTACACATCAGCTACGAAACATTTAACAGGTAGGTGCTCAACTGATTTTAAGTTTTATAAATATTTGTAGCTGTTCAGCTTTATTTACCACGTTATCAGTCTAAAAATTATCGGACAAAAATTTATCGCAAGATAATTAGTCCGATAATGGTTTTTAAAGTTATCTAAAAAGATAATCCGATAATGAAAACATTATCTTCGATAATTATTGGTTATCTGATTATCGGAACTGTGCCCACCACTGCGTATATGCTAATAATCTAGTAACTGTAGCCATGCAGTTGTGCACAAAGTACCACTGTAGCTGTAGGTACCCACACCATGAATTTACATATACAAACAAATTTTGAGCCAGCACAAGCCTGGTTTCTCCTTAAGCCTGATTTATGCTTCTCCAGCTCTGTAGTGATGCAGAGGGCTCTGCCTCACTGCGTACCCTCTCCAAGCCCTTCTCCGTAGCCTGATGTGTACCTCCCAAAAATTGAAACTGCACGTCAACACAATGGAGACTGCAAGAACTTTGAAAGGGTCATGCTCATGTCAGCGTCATTGCGTAACCACAGAGTGACTGAGTTGTAGAAGCGTAAATCAGGCTTTAGGAGCCATCACTAAAGGATTCTTGGTACCACAAGCAACTGTACAGTCGGATCTTGGGACCATACCGAGTTTATATCAGTAAAGAAGGTTGCTAAAATGAGCACCCAGGAATAAAAACTTTGGTTCCAAAGGTCCAGTGGAACCTCAGCATCAAAACATCAAAAGGAATTGATGGAATTGGAGGCATTGTATAGGAATGTGACATCAACCTTTAAGAGAGCACTCCAACTTCATGACATGAATAGTCAACCAAACAGGAAGCCTTTGTGCTGCTGAACAACTGCAGACTTTTTAATGTACAGTTAAAATATGTTACTCTATATTATTGAAACAAGTGTTGTAGCTGCTATTTTTAAGTAACCTTACATGGAAATAAAGTTGCCATTCTAACTGACATATCACATGTATATCATTGACATGTAGGTTTAGAAAAAAATTGAGGTAGAAAATTTTTACCATGGTGAATGTAAACTTGTGGCCTCAACTGTAGCTTGTTGGCTGTAGTGGTCTTTAAATCTTAAAAATGTACCTGCAGATATGAAAGTAGTGCAGTTTAGACACTAAATATTATCTTCAATACCATTACTTTATACCATGGCTCTATGGAGTCAGTTTTTCAGTGACAAGTTCCTTGCAGTGCAAAACATGAAGGACCATTTCTTTTGGCTTTTTTTGTGTGTGTGTGTGTGTGTGTGTGTGTGTGTGTGTGTGTGTGTGTGTGTGTGTGTGTGTGTGTGTGTGTGTGTGTGTGTGTGTGTGTGTGTGTGTGTGTGTGTGTGTGTGTGTGTGTGTGTGTGTGTGTGTGTGTGTGTTTAAATCTGAATACTGGAACTGAACCATTATCGTTCTGTATTATCCTTGTAACCATCTTTATCCTTTTGTATGTATACAGAGCTGAAAAAGGAAGATGTGTATGCAGTAGAGATTGTGGGCGGAGCCTCAAGAATTCCTGCCGTCAAAGAGCGAATCAGCAGATTCTTTGGTAAAGAGATGAGCACCACTCTGAATGCAGATGAGGCTGTGGCCAGAGGCTGCGCTCTGCAGGTACAGTTCATCTGTCATTCCACTGCTTAACCTGTAACACAGCAGGCTTACCAGTGACATGTATTCACAAATGTACACTTCATCCAGCTGGTTTAGTGGTTTTTAGTGTATTAAGATGCAGTGATTTGTTGAAATAATAGGCATCTCTTTAACTGGGTATTAAGTTGGGGAAGACAGAATTGTATATGTATATATATATATATATATATATATATATATATATATATATATATGATCAAATCAAAAGATTTTGCCAGAGTCGCATCAGAATTTTAACAATCTGTTATGATCTAAAATTGAATATTTAGAATGCTGGGAAGTTGAGTTGTTGGTTTACATTTTTAAGACAACACTGAGCTCTTTTAACGCTTTTATTTATTTTCGTTTCTTCCTCTTCAGTGTGCTATCTTGTCACCAGCCTTCAAAGTCAGAGAGTTCTCCATTACAGATGTTGTTTCTTACTCCATCTCGCTAAAATGGAATTCTGCAGTAGAGGAGGGACTGAGGTACGTATGACCTGTTAAAGAAGTGCACCATTTATTGTCAAGATCTCAGCAGGGACAGTAGGAAACATGCGTCCCTTCACTCTGCCACACTTGGAAAATAAGAACACCTATGCCAGGATCCTGTTCACTGACATCAGCTCTGTGTTCAATACCATCATATTGTAACAACTGGTGCAGAAGCTAGAGTTGCTGAATGGAGATACTGGGTTCTGTAATTGGGTTTTTGTCTTTTTTGACACAGGAAGCAAACAGACTTGGCAGTAACATGTCAAACCTGTTGTAATACAGGACTGCCTCAGGACAGTCCCTTGTTATTCACTCTCCTAACCTGCGACTGCTCTGTTAGGTTTGATAGCAACCACAATAAAATTTGCTGATGACACCACAGTGATGGACCTCATCAGCAGTGAGGGTGATTGTGTTAACAGAAGGGAAGTGTAGCAGTTGGCAGACAAGTGTGAAACACAAAACACTGGCCTCAACATTGAGAAAACCAAACAGAAGGTTGTTGGTTTTAGAAAAGCCAAGCCACAACATTCTCCATTGACCATTGTTTGTTTTGTTATGAAGAGGCTTAATGGCACAAAACTGGTCGGAGTCCACTGACTGACAACTTGGCCAAAGCTGCTGCCATAATGGAGGGCCCAACAGCCACTCCTGAACCTCAGCAAGCTGAGGGGAGCACATCTTTCCTCTTTCATACAGAGACGCCACTGAAAATTGAGTTACTGCTGCATTACCTCCTTGTACGGCAGCAGCACTGCTGAGTAAAGAAAACAAGAGGATTGTAAAAATGGTTGGGAAAATTATTGACATGTCTCTCCCATCCCTGCCAGACATCTATCACCAGGATTGTGTATGCAGTGCCTCCAACATCATCAAGGACGCCCCTCACACCCCTCCCATAGTCTGTTTTCCACCATACAGTCAGGGAAAAACATATAGGAGCATCTGATTCTGAACTGCTAAACTGTCTGGGTAGTTTTTTTCTCCCCCCCTATTCAGTTTAAGTCAATATTTGGATTTTGGCACACTTACATCTCCTTAGTAATGCACTTACGGTTATACTTTAGATATTCTTGCATTTTATGGGCATGAAAATCTTCAAATATAGCTTCTTTTTTAATGGAACATTTTTCAGATTTCTTTTATTTATTTATTTATTTCATGTTTTTAATTACGGTTTTCTTTTTTTGTAAGGGAAATGAAATTTCCAGGTCAGACCTGGCAGGCCCAAACGTATCATGAGGGTCTGCTGGGAACAACTGGCGGAACCCTCTGTCAGCGAGGTCTTCAACTCCCACCTCCGGGAGAGCTTCTCCCAGACCCCGGGGGAGGTTGGAGACATGGAGTCCGAGTGGACCATGTTCTCCACCTCCATTGTTGATGCGGCCACTCGTAGCTGTGGTCACAAGGTCTCTGTTGCCTGTCGCAGCGGCAATCCCCGAACCCGGTGGTGGACGCCGGAAGTAAGGGATGCCGTCAAGCTGAAGAAAGAGTCCTACTTATCTTTGTTGGTAGGTGGGACCACGGAGGCAGCTGACAGGTACCGGCAGGCCAAGCGTGCTGCAGCCCGTGCGGTCGCAGAGACAAAAACTCGGGTCTGGGAGGAGTTCGGTGAGGCCATGGAGGAGGACTATCGGTCGGCCTCGAAGAGATTCTGGCAAACCGTCCGACGCCTCAGGAGGCGGAAGCAGCTCTCCACCAGCACTGTTTACGGTGCGGGTGGGGAGCTGTTGACCCTGACTGGGATGTTGTCGGGCGGTGGAAGGAATACTTCGAGGATCTCCTCAATCCCATCGTCACGTCTTCCAAAGAGGAAGCAGAGACTGGGGACTCAGAGGCGGACTCATCCATTACCTGGCCTGAAGTCACCGAGGTGGTTAGAAAGCTCCTCGGTGGCAAGGCTCCTGGGGTGGATGAAATCCGTCCTGAGTACCTTAAGTCTCTGGATGTTGTGGGACTGTCTTGGCTGACACGCCTCTGCAACATCGTGTGGCCATCGGGGACAGTGCCTCTGGATTGGCAAACTGGGGTGGTGGTCCCTCTGTTTAAGAAGGGGGACCAGACGGTGTGTTCCAACTATAGGGGATCACACTCCTCAGCCTCCTGGTAAGGTCTATTCCAGAGTACTGGAGAGGAGAATTCGACCGATGGTTGAACCTCAGATTCAGGAGCAGCAGTGTGGTTTTCGTCCTGGTCGCGGCACACTGGACCAGCTCTACACACTCCATCAGGTGCCCCGAGGGTTCATGGGAGTTTGCCCAACCAGTCCACATGTGTTTTGTGGATCTGGAGAAGGCGTTCGACCGTGTCCCTCGGGGCACCCTCTGGGGGGGTGCTCCGGGAGTACGGGGTCCGGGGTCCTTTGCTAAGGGCTATCCGTTCCCTGTACGACCGCAGCAGGAGCTTGGTTCGCATTGCCGGTAGTAAGTCAAACCTGTTTCCAGTGCACGTTGGCCTCCGCCAGGGCTGCCCTTTGTCACCGGTTCTGTTCACCATTTTTATGGACAGAATTTCTAGGTGCAGCCAGGGTGTAGAGGGGGTCTGGTTTGGGAACCACAGAATCTCGTCTCTGCTGTTGGCGGACGATGTGGTTCTGTTGGCTTTGTCAAATCAGGACCTTCAGCGTGAACTGGGGCGGTTTGTAGCCGAGTGTGAGGCGTCCGGGATGAGAATCAGCACCTCCAAATCCGAGGCCATGGTTCTCGACCGGAAAAAGGTGCTTTGCCCTCTTCAGGTCGGTGGAGTGTCCTTGCCTCAAGTGGAGGAGTTTAATTATCTCGGGGTCTTGTTCACGAGTGAGGGACGGATGGAGCGTGAGATCGATAGACGGATCGGTGCAGCATCTGCAGTGATGCGGTCGCTGTATCGGACCGTCGTGGTGAAGAGACAGCTGAGTAGGGAGGAAAAGCTTTCAATTTACCAATCGAACTACGTTCCGATCCTCACCTATGGTCATGACCGAAAGAACGAGATCACAAGGTGGCTGGGCGCTCCCTTAGAAATAGGGTGAGGAGCTCGGTCACTCGTGAGGAGCTTGGAGTCGAGCTGCTGCTCCTCCACGTTGAAAGGAGTCAGTTGAGGTGGCTCGGGCATCTTCTCCGGATGCCCCCTGGACGCCTCGCTGGAGAGGTGTTCCGGGCATGTCCCATTGGGAGGAGGCCCCGGGGAAGACCCAGGACACGCTGGAGGGACTACATCTCTCGGCTGGCTTGGGAATGCCTTGGGGTTCCCCCGGAGGAGCTGGGGGAGGTGTGTGTGGATCGGGAGGTCTGGGTGGCTTTGCTTGAGCTGCTGCCCCCGCGACCGACTCCGGATAAAGCGGAAGAAAATGGAAGGATGGATGGATGGAAGGAAATTAAATTTCATTATTATGATGTCTGGAAATACATGATAAATGACAATAAAAATGATATTGATAACTTCCTTTCAGTTGTAATTTATATTGCCACCATGTGGTAACAGAATTTGTGTGTGTGTATCCCTCAATAATGTCTATATTACATTTTTACATAAAATTCTGAAGGAGTTGATGTCAGATTTCTGTATCCTTGCATTTCTCATTGCTTTTATTCTTACAGTGATTGTGAGGTTTTCCCAAAGAACCACGCAGCTCCCTTCTCCAAAGTGTTGACTTTCTATCGGAAGGAGCCCTTCACCCTTGAAGCCCACTACAGCAATGCCAAAGAGCTACCATACCCTGACACAACAATAGGTAGTGCAAGTTCAGTATAACATTATTACTTCAGTATGAGATAAATTTAATATAATAACAAAGTCAGTATGGAAACAAAGGCTTGCTCTGTTTGTTTGTAGGAACACATAAGACTACAAGCTAAAACTCTACACTTGCATTGTTTGTACCTAATTTAATCTCTAGTCTTCAATAGTGTGCCAGTCATTAATAAATGATCTTATAGACAGGTGTCTTTAATATCTTGAATCTTGTGTCTTTGTTGAGATATGTAGGCTCCTAGTTTGTTGCACCATTTCTGCATTTAATTTAATTTCTCTGTCCGGCATGTTTTTATGAAAAATTGCCCATGTCTTTTTCAGTTAGATTTTAAATGGCTGGTACTTGCAACCATACACTATGGCTGATACCTAAGTGTTAGCCAGTGGCCTGACAAACCAAACTAGATTTGTAACAGTGCTTTAATATGACTGCAGTTGGAAAAAAGAAAATGTAACTGTTAATGTATTTACATTTCCGTGTGCAGTTAAAGATGTTCTTTCCTATTCTCACACATGGATGCCTTTCTTCTACAGGCCGGTTCCTAATCCAAAATGTGGTGCCCCAAACATCTGGGGAAAGTTCAAAGGTCAAGGTCAAAGTACGGGTGAATGTCCATGGGGTGTTCAGTGTTTCCAGTGCCTCACTGGTTGAGGTGGTAAAATCTGCTGAGGGAGATGAGCCAATGGAGACAGACCAGACAGTGGCAGAGGAAGAGGTACATAGTGTGTGTTTGTACAGGGGGCGGAACACGACAAGAATTACTCCTGGCTCATCGTATGTTTTGATTACGTGTCATCAAAGATCCCTTTCACTCACAGCAGCTGTCTGGCTACACCCTGTTTTCTAATAGACAACGATTCATGTCATCACTGTGGAATTTAGACATCTTGCAAGCTGAAGATGGTTTCAAGGGGATGCATTTGTGTCCCTGATAACAGTTTGTTAGGTGTTTATTTTCATTGTGCCAGGGCTGTTTCTGACCACTTTGACACCCAAAGCAAGGAATCCATACATGCTTTTGGAGGGGATGGGTGTTTGTTTATACAACCCCTGGCAAAAATTATGGAATCACCAGCCTCGGAGGATGTTCATTCAGTTGTTTCATTTTGTAGAAAAAAAGCAGATCACAGACATGATACAAAACTAAAGTCATTTCAAATGGCAACTTTCTGGCTTTAAGAAACACTATAAGAAATCAGGAAAAAAAAATTGTGGCAGTCAGTAACGGTTACTTTTTTAGACCAAGCAGAGGGGAAAAAATATGGACTCACTGAATTCTGAGGAAAAAATTATGGAATCATGAAAAACAAAAGAACACTCAAACACATCACTAGTATTTTGTTGCACCACCACTGGCTTTTATAACAGCTTGCAGTCTCTGAGGCATGGACTTAATGAGTGACAAACAGTACTCTTCATCAATCTGGCTCCAACTTTCTCTGATTGCTTTTGCCAGATCAGCTTTGCAGGTTGGAGCCTTGTCATGGACCATTTTCTTCAACTTCCACCAAAGATTTTCAATTGGATTAAGATCCGGAATGTGTCTTTTTGCAAGGAATGTTTTCACAGTTTTTGCTCTATGGCAAGATGCATTATCATCTTGAAAAATGATTTCATCATCCCCAAACATCCTTTCAGTTGATGGGATAAAAAAAGTGTCCAAAATATCAATGTAAACTTGTGCATTTGTTGATGATGTAATAACGGCCATCAGTCCACTTGGTGCAACAGCTCTCCAAGGTGTGATCACTCCTTTTTAGATGCAGACTAATGAGCAGATCTGATTTGATGCAGGTGTTAGATTTGGGGATGAAAATTTACAGGGTGAATCCATAATTTATTCCTCAGAATTGAGTGATTCCATATTTTTTTTTTCCCTCTGCTTGGTCTAAAAAAGTAACCATTACTGACTGCCACAATTATTTTTCCTGATTTCTTATAGTGTTTCTTAAAGCCAGAAAGTTGCCGTTTGAAATGACTTTAGTTTTGTGTCATGTCTGTGATCTGCTTTTTTTTCTACAAAATTAAACAACTGAATGAACATCCTCCGAGGCCAGCGATTCCATAATTATTGCCAGGCGTTGTAAAAAATGTGCGTGTGTGTGTGTGTGAAAACCCACTGGAGGGATTTCAGAACAGGCCATCTGACTGAGCTGTGTGTGTATTGCAGCATTGACTTAAGATTGGTTTTTACTTCTGCACGGCATCATTTCTTGCTGATGCAGAGAACAGAATTGGGGGTAACCAAACAATGCAGAAGCTTCTTGGCACACTGTCGTGTTCCTCTGCTAGCCCATAACATTATGTCACATCTGCTGCATGACGGGCTTGAATGGTCACAAAATAAAGGAGAAAAGTGAAGCTGCTGTACATCAAACGTTGAAAGAAATGCACACTAAATTCAGCTAACAAAATGATATGGTTTGGTAACAGTAAGTGAGTTGCATATCTCCTGTTCATCTCCTGCCTGTGTGGTGCATTGTGGGATTGGATAAAATATTGCCGACCATTCGGACCTGTGTGAACATGTTAAGGATGGCAGAATGCAGTATAAACGTGAGCGATCAGCGCAGTATCAATGACTTTAAAAGGTGCAAAGTCAAACTGAAACTTTTTTGTAAGCGCCGGCTACTCGCACTCACCGGCCAAAAACATCAGTTCAGTTTATTGGCCATTTGCAGTTACAGAAACCACATTGGGGAAAAAAGGTGCAAGAAGCTCAAGTGCGCTGTTGTCATTAAAAACTATACCACAAGACGTGAACAAACAATTTAACAGACACACATGGTAAACAAATGCCATGTAAATTCCAAAAGATTTAAAAACTATATCATGAACAAGAAAACAACCAAATGCCTGAGGAAAACAAATAGGTACAAATCTAAAATTAAGGAGTTCATAAAAAAGCAAATTAAAAACAAATTAAACAATGGAAATATCAAAGTGCATTGTTAACGTGCAATAAATAAATAAAATGCACTATATAAAGTGCATTGTGCAAATCCAAAATTCAAAGTGTGCTGTTCAGAATCCTCACAGCTTGTGGAAAAAAACTCCTCGAGTGTCGGACAGTAGAGCATTTAACACAACGGAATCTTTTTCCGGAGGGAAGACATTCAAACATGGCCATAGACTGATGACTTGAAGTGTCATTAATGATCTGCAAAGCCCAAGTTAAAAGTCTGGCTTTGTAAATAACCTCCAGTACCGGCAAAGTGTAGCCGATGGTCCTGTTGGCCGAGCGGACCACTTGGTTTAAAGTCTTTTGAGATTACCAAACCACACAGTAAGACAGCTTCAAAGTACACTCTCAATTTCTCAATGATAAAAGTTTAGGAGAATCTTTTTGTTTTGTGTAAATTCTCTCAGCTTACATAAAAAGAAGAGACGCTGCCTTGCTCTCTTAACAATAATGGAAGTATTTGAGTTACATTTCAAATCATGGGAAAGAAACACACCCAAGAATTTACATTTCTCAACTCAATTTGCACCACAGAGTTATGGATAATAATAGGATCATGGCTCCTATTGTGACTAAAATCTATCACCAGTTCACACGTTTTTGAAGTGTTCAGTAATAGGTTGTTTTCCTCACTCCAGAGAACAACATTCTCTAACTCTGCACAATAAAGTGATTCATCATTTGAACTGATCAGTCCAATGATAGTTGTATCATCAGCATATTTGATTATCACATTATTTTCACAAGATGCAACAAGGTCGTGTGTGTACAAAGTGAAAAGCAGAGGGCTTAAAATATAGCCTTGCGGGGAACCAATACTAACACACAGCTCATCCGACATGCAATCATTCATTTTCAGTCTTTGTGGTCTGCAAGTTAAAAAAATTTAAAATCCATTTGCACAAGGCGTCATCCAAGTTAAGACTCTTTAGTTTATGAATGAGCTTCATTGGGCTCAGCGAATTAAAAGCTGAACTATAGTCTATAAAAAGCATTCTTGTATAGGATTTCCTTGTCTAGATGTTTATAGACGGTGTTCAGAGCAAAGGAAATTGCATCCTCAACGTTCCTGTTTTGTCTGTATGCAAACTGCAGCGGGTCCATAGACATAGAAATTTGATTTTTGACACAGTCTAACACAAGCCGCTCAAAGGTTTTCATGAGTACAGATGTGAGGGCCACCAGCCGATAGTCATTCAAACGTGTCACCGGTGACGACTTAGGCACTGGAACAGTAGTAGATTTCTTGAAGTTGAGAGGAACAGTGCAGAATTTGAGTGATACATTAAAAAGATCTGTCGGTACAAAAGAAAGCTGCTCAGAGCACAGTTTAAGGACGCGAGGTGGGATGCCATCCGGGGCGGGAGCTTTCCGGACCTTTGTCCTGTACAGAACCCTCTGGACATCTTCCTGAAGGACAGTGAGGCAACTCAATTCATCAGGAAAAACAACAGATTCCACCAGTTCAGCTGATTTCATATATTCAGTTTCAAAACGACAATAAAACGGATTATTTGGCAAAGAGGGATCAGAATCTATATTGAGGCCTCCTTTAGGTCTGCAAGAGGTGACAAAGTTTATACCTTTTCACATGCGTTGTGGGTCCCCCTCTGTAAAGTGACTTTCAATTTTAGTCCCGTAGGCTCGTTTTGCGCCCTTAACGGACCGCTCTAATAAATATCTGGACAGCTTATAAGCAGCCGCATAGCCAGATTTAAAAGCCAGAGCCCGCTGTTGTAGTTTCTTTTTCACATCCATGTTAAACCATGGTTTTTGGCCAGCAGTTTGTCTGACTATCTTTTTAGGGACGCAGCAATCAATACAAAATTCAGTGTACCCTGTTTCTACATCACAGTACTCATCTACATTTTCTGATTGAAACACAGTCCAGTCTGTGGAATCAAAGCAGCCCTGTAATTTAATTTCATTGTCCTTTGTCCAACACTGGACAGTGCGCAATGTTGGTTTTAACTGTTTGCTCCTCTGTATGTAAGAAGGAAGAAGCAATACAGAAGAGTGATCCGATTTCCCAAAAGCCGGTCTAAGGCTAGAGTGATATGCAGACTTTACATTGCTGTAACAGTGATCCAAAAAATGCCCTCCTCTAGTAGGCTCTTTAACATGCTGGTAGTAGTTTGGGAGAACAGATTTGAGATTGCATTTATTAAAGTCACCAGCTGCTATAACTACAGCATTTGGGTGGGAGTGCTCTAATTTGAGCAGAATGCTGCTTAATACACTCAGAGCAGCATAAGTGTCCGCCCGTGGGTGAATGTAAACGCCACACAAAAACATCACAGAAAACTCCCGTGGAAGATAAAAGGGGCGGAGCTTCGCAACAATGTCGCAGGTTTTGTTTACTACGACGCAGTCTGTGCACCAAAGTTCATTAATAAGAAAGACCACACCTCCTCCTTTTGATTTCCCGGTGCGCTCTTTTACTCTATCCGAGCGGTGAACTGTGAAGCCTGATGGCTGGAAAGTAGAATCCGGCACGTTGTTCTGCAGCCACGTCTCAGTCAAGCAGAACACGGAGCAGTCCTGGGCCTCACGCTGGGTCTGGATGCGCATCAGCTGATCATCCGATTTATTAGAAAGCGACTGGACGTTTGCCAGGTAGATAGATGGCAGAGGGATACGCGAACGGCAGCTGCGTAGCTTCACATGCAGCCCACCTTGCTTTCCTCGATGTCTGTGCTTCTGCCGTTGAAGGGCCAGAGCTGTTATGTGCAGACGCAGGTTGAGGAGCGGACCAACGTCTGACCGAACCCAGCGCTCAATAACCAGAAAGCGGTTCCACAAACAAAACGATTTTATTTCCCCTCCAGTGCAATAATTAGTGTACAACATAAACTTGGTTTGTCTGGCGGAGTGAAGGACGGTGCTCTCTCCAGCACCCGTCCTCCTTCACAGGCACGATGTGTGAAACCCTGGCGCGGTCCTCAGCGTCTCACAAACGAACGTCACAAGGTCGAGTTTCCGGCAATTCTGCTTGAACCACTCATGGCTTAAATGCAGAACGCATCTCATTATCTGCTTCAGCTGAAAGTCTTTAAGTTTGCACGTGAGCATCATCCACAAGTGCTGCGAGTCAGTAGGCCTGCACGTGAACATCCTCCACAGGTGCAGCTAATAATGCTGATGAGGGTGAAGGACTCTTCTGCCAGCACCTTCTCCACAGACAAAAACCAGTTTGCATACCACCTGGAGAGCAAAGAAAAGAAAACAACACAAAAACATCCAGCCAAACCCCCTCAACACACAACAGTACCCCCCCATCAACGGGAAGCCTCCCGGCGACCGAACAGACCAGGCCCGAGAACAACACCTCCCTCCGTGGTCCATGACAGAAAGCAGACGGCAGGACAGGGCACTGCGGCTGGAAGGCCGGCTGGCATCAACAAAAAACCCCAAAAAATCCCATATACTACCCAACATAGAAGAAAAACACAAAACCCACCCAAACCCTCCCCAGGGGACCGTCCCATCCAACCCCAGGAAGAAAAGAAAAATTCCCAAATGCAATAACCCAACACAGCCCCAGCAACACAATACAAACATAAATTAACAAAGAAAAACAACAAACCCCCCCCCCCCCCCCCCCAGAACGATATGCAGAGCCCACCCACCCTCAGAAGACCTTTACCGCCAGTTCCAGGAGAGACACCCAAAACCGGAATCTTACAGAGCGGTCCCCAGGTTTACACGGAGGAACAGCGCCCCCCAGAGGACCGCACCATCAACCCCAGGAGGCACCCTCCCCACAACCCAGGAACCCCAGACTTGGTTAATCGGCCCCACAATCAATTCCCCCCCAGAGGACCGTCCCATCGACCCTGGAGGTGGAACCTGGAAGGAAACGTAACAACCCAAAAATCCAACCCCCGGCGGACTTCATTAAAACACCCCGGGGGCAAAATAAAACAACTGTCGCACCCCAAAAGACCCCAGAACACTCCCAGAGCCTATCGTTAGCCCAATTTTGGCGAACGGCACAAAACTACTAAGCTGGGGAAGGAAACAGGAAAAACTAACCCGGTCCCATCCCCGAAGCGCAGCGGAAAACTGGAAAGACGTCCGGTGCCCCAACCCGACCATACCACCAGCCTATCGGGAGGGGTGGAACTACCGAAATGGCGAATGGCAACAGATCGGCCCACCACTCCGACTGAGGTATGTTCCCGCTGCACCACACCCTGGTAACACCAATGACGAACGGTCAAAGGCCCACCGGGGCTGGAGAGGAACCGGGCCCTAACCAAACCCAAAAAAACGCCCCTGACAACCCCCCCTAGGTGCAGAGGTCTTCTGAGAAATGCTCAGCGTGACCAACCTGCACCACCCCACAACCCAAAAGACAAACGGTCTCAGAGCAATGTGAGGTTGGGGTTAGGGAAGCAGGGAAATAAAAAAACAACAAAACAAAACGACCCAATCCTCACACAGAAAATACCTAAGTCCAAATAATGAAAACAAACGATTACCTGAGTCCAGCCGAGCTCCGAACTGCCAGTCGTTCAATCCACCAGAACTGCCTCTAAATCCCCAAACAATTTATAACCCCTTACAAAAAAAACAAAAATAGCCCAAATAACTAAACAACCAAAGGTTTATTTATTTATTTTTTTTTTGTGTGTCCATTTTTATGCCTGTCCCAGAACACCTGGAGATACGTCATCACTATCTTTCTTGACGCTTATGTGACCGGGGCAATATGGCGGTGTCGTGGTCCTCTTTTTGGTCATCTCAGGATGTCTTCTTTTAGATAACACAAACTAATTGCAAGTGATTTGCTAGAAAAGGACACAACACTTTGGAATAATTCAGCCTTAAGCAAGATAAAATGCACAGAGTTTTTAAGTTTATTTAAGCCTTTGACACAGAGCTTATACAAACTGAGTCCTCTAGAGAGACTGAATATGTGACAACCGCACTCATCTATTTATTGGAGACCCGCGGGCATCGCTCCTCCTTCGACTTTTTTATTTATTTTATTCCCAAAACATGGTTTTCTATTGGAAGCGTCCTCTAGTGAACCCTAAGCAGGTGTTAGGCCATTATTTCAATGTGACAAACGCTCCCATTAAAACTTGAAGGATTTACAACTGATTTTTTTTAAAAGACCTTCAGTCACAGGTGCAGCTGGCCTGAGGCCCCCTGCACCTGGCCTGCGGGAAAGCACCTAAAAGGCCTTGGAAAGCCCCTGACAGACCGAATGACTAATAGAGCCCCTTTTTTGGGTTGAACACCTGCTAGTTCAGCCAGAGGACATACAGTTCAGATCAGGACACTTGATAGCTCATCACAGTTCAAATAAGGACCTAAAAATTCTTCTACAGTCCCTCCTCTGGGACTCGAAAGAGTCCCATTACATCAACTATACTCTTGACTTGTTTACTGACAAGACATCCTCATTTGTGCATTGCAATAATAAAAAAGAAAAACACATCACTCGACTTACTGATAACTCTGGTGTGGATATGAATATAAGTGATACTTCACACGGTAAATATATTTAAGTGTAAGTGCAGGTGAACCTACATACTAAGGCACAAGGTGATCAATTAGCTGGATTATATCAACGCAAGGTGACATTCAAACATTGAGTTTTGGTGTAATTCAAGGCACTTAAAATGGCCACATAAAACAAGTTACAGCAACCTCTTAATCATGGCAAAGTAAAGGCATTACTTTGACATCAGTGCAACCAATCATCTTCTGGCATCTATTGTCTCACTCAACCAGAGGCTCCAACCCATTATACTTGGTGCTACATATTATTTTGTTAAAGCGTCACACATTTATTATTTAAATGCATCAAATTACCACTATTTAGTCAACCAATCAAGAAACTATTCTAAGGTTGCGCAGCTATATCTAGTTAAATGATAAACACAATAAATGGTTTCCCTTCATGTCCGTCCTTAAGTCATTTGCCTTAGTCAATCATATAATGGTTTTCATTATAGGCCATTTCTAAACATTTTCCACTTTGTTTTTCTTCTTTTTCAGCTTTTCTAATGCCCTTTTTGGCCAGACGCCAAATTTAGGCGATGCATGTCTCTTAAGGCATGCTATAATTTAGGAAAAAGGGGTTCCTATGGTGCATCTTTACTACTAAATCTCCAAACACGCCATGTAAGGGTCCCCTTTTTATAACTTTGCAATGTGATATCTATGTGTATGCATTTAGCTTTATCTGTGTTACGCAGATGATGGTAAGGACAGACATTTACCCGACCTTCGTTACTAACATATATCCTTCTTTGTTTTTTTTTTTATTTACACTCAGATTTCTGAAACCTGTCCGTAATTCAAACTCAAGAACCAAGGTCATCGTCCGTTTTCAGTGCCATTACGTCAGTCCGCGCTCCTCAGCATTTACTCAGCATCTGAAGTTTTGGGAGAAGTTGGGGAATATGGGGAGGTTGGCCTTTCAGGGGTGTTGGGGGAAGGATCAGGAATTCTGGCTTTCAGACAGTCGCGCAGTTCTCTTATGCATCTTTCCAGCTCCTTGTGCTGCTTGGCCAGGTTGTACAGGGCCCCCAGAGAATTCTTGCCCACATTCAGGGTGGTGGTGGCCAGCCCTAGGTGTTCCCTCTCCATATGCTCCATCATGCTGGCTAGCATGTCCATATTAGACTGAAGACCACACAGTTGAGTATGGAGGCCCTCCTGAGCACAAGAGATGTTGGCATTGTCACGGTGTATCCTTAACAGGTATGCAGCTGTCTGACTCAGTTGTGGCATGAGTTCCTCAAATAGTCATGGGGAATGTGATTTGTGAGGGGCAGGAGCTGCTCCAAGGTTTTTGGAACAGACTCTTGTGGAAGACAAAGCTCTCGAACCAAGATTGCCATGTCCTGTGGGGTGACCATGACCAGATTAAGGTTGTGCAGTCCAGGGGACAGGAAGTACAACGGGGAAGGCATTTCATGTGTGGGGGGAGTATTGTTGATATCGCTCAGGCAAGTGGTTGGGACACTCTGGGCATTTAGCAGCCTGTGCAAAGCTCCCCTCTGTCCTGGTCGGTGAGTTCGGCTAAGGTCCACCCCTGCTGATCCTCCTCCAGAGGTACTGGGCTGATCGGAATATCTCTCCTGCCTTGGGGGTGGAAAGCTGGGGACAGGTCCTAGCAGTGAATTGGGTCTAGGATGCACTCGGGCGGTTGCTGCATATGGCCGACCTTGGCTGCCTCCCCTGGAGGGTATCATTGCCACTGGCACATGTGACTGTCTCCATGGCATCTGCGGAAGGGGTGTGTTCCTGAGTCCAAAGGGTCCTTCAGGTGATGGTGGAGTCCTCGGGCTCTTGCTGCAGGCAGATTCTGTGAAGCCGTCATCGCCAGGTGCTGGAACGATGAAGATCCTTCTGTTGCCAACTGG